>NC_072441.2:126441893-126744924 GCF_028878055.3 Symphalangus syndactylus | reverse complement strand
ATTCATCCTACACAAGCGAGCACATATACATATATATTTATATAATATATACATACTTTAATATTATGTTGGTCCACGGGGTATACACATTTTAACAAAAGATAAAAATCTATGTAATCCAGTTAAACATACATAAGATTACGATACATTTATTACATTGAAAGTTGGTGTTTATAAGTTAGATATTTAATATTTGAGTTTTTTTAATTAAAAAATTTTTTGAAGCATTTCAAACATTTGCTCATTTTCCCAGTGCAAAAGAAAGTTGTTCAAGTCAACTTACCTTTATCCTAAGGAGTAAGAGGAAGAAAACAAACAAAAATACCACCTATCACAACTCCCAGTCAAATTTGCAGAAAATCCTTAGGTCACTCGATTCGTTTATCAAAATTAAGCCTTGTGATTATGATTCAGCCCTTGCTTCATATGTATGACTTTTATGCAGAAATGTTTCTATTTACAAAGGTAGAAAAAAGTTAGCAGTGCAAGATAGTGGTTTAAAGTTTGTTTTAAACTGTAGTAGTCTAATTGTGTAACGGAAAGAAAAGAAAACAAGCACCATTTCAAGAAGAAATGAATTGGATATTTTGGAATTTATTTATAGGCTAGGCAATAAGTTACTCAGATTAACACAGATCAATACCACCTTGACTTGGTGACCCAGAGAATTCTAATTAGATTTTAGGTGCATTTTTCTTTATCTTGGTATTCAATACATCATCTAGGTCAGTAACCGTGTTAAACAAAATTAAAATGACAAGTTACAGCTTACTTCACAGTCTATTTCAAATTCAGCTTGTCCACTAGGTTAGTTTTACAGGAGATGGTCTTTTAACATGAAGAGGTTTGATAATCTGGCAGGTCTCTTCTCTCCCAATTAAAAAAACAAGAGTTTTTTTGCTAGCTTGACAATTTTACAGGTGAAAAACATGAAGTGAGTAAATAAACTAAACCACAAAGATGGACAAAAAGCAATATGATATAAAACACATCACTTTTTCTATTTGTATTCAGTGAAAGTTTTTCCATTTCAAGTAAATGAGCCTTCATTAAAAAAAAAAAACAAATATATATGAAAAATTAAAGTACCTTCCAGTTCTAGCTTGCTGAAGTTTCTTCTGCAAAAGTACAAAAATTAACCCACTAAGAACTAAACAGGACAGGGCCACGGCAAAGGCAGAATGGCTGCCATGTTAAGACTTTTGCTTGCCTTATACTGATGGGTATATTTTAGATGATAAATTTTCTCCACTATCTAGCACTTAAAATGAACATTTTCTTACAAACTTTATTTGTAAGAAACTGATTTTTATTAATTAGCAAACACACTGAGAGGTATCTGTTGATCTAAAATTCTCTAAATCCAGATAAATCTTTTTAAAAATTTATTTCACACATGAGGCTTTAATATTTTTAGTTAGGAAAAGATCGAATCTGAGGCTATAATGGTTCAACCTAAAGCGTCCCTTTTCCGTAGTGGAGTAAATCTGTGCAAAATATTTTTCCTTGTCTCTAAAAAACAAATTAAGTAGAGGAAATTTAAAAATGCACTTTAGCCAATTTGCACCAATCATAAAAGAAATAAGATATTCTTTCCCTTATCCTCACTCAACCATTCCGATCAGGGGAGAATACTGCAAACTTTAAGAACCTCACTGGCTATCATCAGAATAACTACACAACAGGGTAGTGCAAGGTGAAACTATTTCTCTATATTCCAGAAGGCAGAAGCTTGGGTGCTCTAGCTTTACAAGTAAAATAGCAGAGGCAGGCAAAAGCTCACAGTAAATGTATACCAGAACAGGGGCCTAAGTGAAGGTGAATTTGTCTGACTGGGTTACGGCTTTTATAAGAAAAAAAAAAAAAAAAAAAAGACTAATCTATAATGAAGAAAAAAAATCCTAAAATTTTGTCACATTTACAGGAATCTCAAATCTTTTGTATTCCCATGCTCACAGGTAGTTTTGATACACATTGTAAATAGTTTCAGTATTCAGGAAGAAGAGTACTATATTGTTGCCAAAGAACAAGAGAATTCTTCATGCTTCTGATATCTCAGATTTGCTGAGTGCAATAGCCAGTTCTAAGTCTTCTTGTTCTTGTTGATTTAGTCGGGCAAGCCTCTGCTCTTCCTCTCTCTCACTTTCCCTCTTGGCCCATTCGATCATATCTTCTTCAGAGGGATACTGCCATTTAAAAGATCGATGAACAAATGAATAAACAAATGAGTAAAGCAAATAAAAAGAAGGAAAAATAGTTTTTACAAAAGGACACCTGAAGGACTCTGGAAATAGTCTGGTTACTTGTTAATTCTTTTTTTTCCCCTGAAAACATGTTTAATATTAACCAGTTATTAAGCTATAGTTTAATTTAAAAAATTAATTCAATCTATAGATAGAAAGTCTATAAAACTAAATGTTAAAAATGTCACTAGGCTAGATATGGTGGCTCATGCCTGTAATCCCAGCACTTTGGAGGCCGAGGCAGGTGGATCACCTGAGCTCAGGAGTTCGAGACCAGCTTGGTCAACATGGCAAAACTCGCTCTCAACTAAAAATACAAAAATTAGCTGGGCATGGTGGTGGTGCCTGTAATCCCAGCTACCTGGGGGGCTGAGGCACAAGAATCACTTGAACCCAGGAGGCAGAGGTTGCAGTGAGCCAAAACTGCACCCCTGCACTTCAGCCTGGGTGACAATGTGAGATTCCATCTAAAAAAAACCAACAAATATATATATATATATATATATATATATAAAATATATATATATATTTTAAATGTGATATATATATATTTTAAATGTGATATATATATATCTCACTAAAAAAAGTAGAAATGCTAATAGTAGATTAGAAGATTTAAAAACAGGAGAGGGCTAGCCTTTTTGATCTAATGTAATGTAAAACGTTTACCACTTCAACTTTACTGAGACCCTTACACAATAAATCATTTTTAACTTAATCCCACTGGCAGTTTCCTAACCCTTAATGTACAGAAAAACTAAGAAGAAAAAAAAAAAAGCTGACTTTGCTATACATCATATTAAAGTATTGGGTATACTAAGCAAGATGTGATGTAAACCTAATCTTTTTTTTTTTTTTTTTTTTTTTTTTTTTGAGACGGAGTTTCGCTCTTGTTGCCCAGGCTATGTGCTATGGCGCAATCTTGGCTCACCACAACCTCTGCCTCCCAGGTTCAAGCGATTCTCCTGCCTCAGCCTCCCAAGTAGCTGGGATTACAGGCATGCACCACCATGCCCGGCTAATTTTGTATTTTTAGTAGAGATAGGGTTTCTTCATGTTGGTTAGGCTGATCTCGAACTCCTGACCTCAGGTGATCCGCCCATCTCGGCCTCCCAAGAACCTAATCATATTTTATAAAAAGCATTTTGAGCCAGGCATGGTGGCTGACATCTGTAATCCTAGTACTGTGGGAGTGGGCCAATTGCTTGAGCTCATAAGTTCAAGAAGTTCATCTTGGCAACATGGCAAAACCCTGTTTTTACAAAAAAAATTAGCCAGGTGTGGTGGTGCACATCTGTAGTCCCAGCTACCTGGGAGGATCACCTGAGCCTGGGAAGTTGAGGCTGCAGTGAGCTGTGATCATACCACCGCTCTCCAGCCAGATTGAAGGAGTGAGCCAAAAAAATAAAAATAAAACAAAAAGCATTATGAAGATTTCTCCAGGCTTTGGGAACTGTTACACCAGTCTAAATAAAATCTTAACACTCATAATTATTATGTTGGGGAAATAATTATCTACACCAAACAGCAACCTTAGCAAATACTAAATTAAAAATTCTAATTGGTTTCAAGTCCTGTCACATAGAAAATCCTTCATGAAAGGATGAAATAAAATACATTGTCAGGCTTTTGAAATGGTAGTTTTTTTCCCTAGGGAATTAAGCAAAACTTTGAAATGTGTAATACTTAACCACATCTTTCACAATGAAAAAATATGTTTTTATTATAAGCTGTTTTTTATTATACTATATTGAGATTTTAGAGCAAAATGCCTCAGCTGTTGTTCAAGACTCCTTCCGACGAGATTTTTTTTTTTTTTTTTTTTTTTTTTTTGAGGCAGAATCTCACTCTGTAACTCAGCTTGAGGACAGTGGCACTATCTCAGCTCCTGCAACCTCTGCCTCTGGGGCTTAAGTGATCCTCCCACCTCAGCCTCCCTAGCTGGGATTACTGGCATGTGCCACCACTCCTGGCTAATTTTTGTATTTTTAGTAGAGACAGGGTTTCACCATGTTGGCCAGGCTGGTCTCACACTCCTGACCTCAAGTGATCCGCCCGCCTCAGCCTTCCAAAGTGCTGGGACTACAGGTGTGATCCACCCTGTCTGGCCCCAACCAGAGTTTGATTTGCTAAAACCATACTGAAGATATTAAATGCCACAAACTACCAGAGGGTTATTTTATACTAAGAGAATTATAACCTCCTAAAAAGGCCAATTTTTGATTCTCTGCTTGAAACAAATCAAATTCCATCTAATGAAAGTTAAGTTGGGCTGGATGTGGTGGCTCACCCCTGTAATCCCAGCACTTTGGGAGGCCAAGGCAGGTGCACTGCAAGGTCAAGAGATCGAGACCATCCCGGCCAAGTGAAACCCCATCTCTACTAAAAACACAAAAATTGGCTAGGCGTGGTGGCGCGTGCCTGTAGTCCCAGCTACTTGGGAGGCTGAGGCAGGAGAATTGCTTGAACCTGGGAGGTGGAGGTTGCAGTGAGCTGAGATTATGCCACTGCACTCCAGCCTGGCGACACAGCAAGACTCTGTCTTAAAAAACAAAAAAAAAGGAAAGTTAAGTCAGGCGGGGCGCGATGGCTCACACCTGTAATCCCAACACTTTGAGAGGCTGAGGCCAGTGGATCGCCTGAGCTCAGGAGTACAAGACCAGCCTGACCAACATGGAGAAACCCCGTCTCTACTAAAAATACAAAATTAGCCAGGTGTGGTGGTGCATGCCTGTAATCCCAGCTACTCGGGAGGCTGAGGCAGGAGAATCACTGGAACCTGGGAGGTGAAGGTTGTGGTGAGCCAAGATCGCGCCTCCAGCCTGGGCAATAAGAGCAAAACTCATCTCAAAAAAGAAAAAAAAAAGTATAATTCTGACACTCCATTTTTACAATATTCAAAATATTGATTCCTATTTTGCTCCTTCATATTCGAGAGAAGCCACCAGAACTTAGAGTACAGATTCAAAAGCTGGGAACTCAGTCATCTTAGTTGCATGCAGATTCTTTTTTTTTTTTGGAGACAGGGTCTGGCTCTGTCACCCAGGCTGGAGTATAGTGGCATGATCACGGCTCACTGCAACCTCCACCACTTCAGCCCCCCGAGTAGCTGGGACTACAGGTGCTTAAAGCATTTTGGCCTCTTAAAATGCTGGGATTACAGGTGTGAGCCACCATGCCCGGCCTGCATGCAGATTCTTGACTACCTCCTTTCTAACTAGAAACAGCTGCAGTGATAAAGCAACTGGTTGAATGGCCCAATGCTACACTAAGGAGGGAAATATTAGGCAGAGTTACCTGGCCACTAGATCTATTTCCAAAATCATCTCGAGGGCATAAGGTGATGAATAGAAGAAAATTCCTGTTTTATAGAACAGGCAGTGATAACGAAGGTTATTTTGCCTGAAAAAGCTGCAAAACTGAAAATCTGTTACCCAGTCTAAGAATTTTATTAAAAAATAACTTGTTTTTACTGAATAATGATGGAATATATGACACTGCTTTATGTCTCTCTAGACTGATACCTCCATGGTTGGTTGCCCCATTTCTGTGATTTTATAGGCCATGCTTATGCTGTTATCATGGCACCCTTCCATTGTTTCTAATGATCTTCCCATTTCAGACATCTCTGACGGAATGCAGAGTAAACATGAGAAGTTAGTGAATTAGAGCCCTTCAAATAAAGATTAAATCCTGACAACCATTTATTTATTTCATAAAACTGGCATTTACATTTTTAAAAAGCTACTATATAACTTTAATAGTTTTACTTTCTATTCAAAGAATCTCTGGCCCTATCCTCTCATATAATATTTGCTGACTGGTCTCCAGAAATCATTAAAACTTTATACACAAACACACATACACAGCTGCAAATACACAAGCTTATTACTGGCATTATTCATCTAGTGGGCAGACAGCAATAACTCTGTAATTGTTCATTAAATCACCATCACCCATAACCATCCACAAAATAATAACCGTTAGGATTTTACTTACATTACCAAGACTAAGAGAAAGATTTACAAAACAACTTGTGTATATGACAAGAACTGGGACT
Source organism: Symphalangus syndactylus (assembly GCF_028878055.3). Classification (NCBI taxonomy): domain Eukaryota; kingdom Metazoa; phylum Chordata; class Mammalia; order Primates; family Hylobatidae; genus Symphalangus; species Symphalangus syndactylus. The sequence goes on along the minus strand of NC_072441.2, from coordinate 126,738,621 downwards.
ACTAAAATCATTTGTGCAATGGAACAACTGTAGAACTGTCAAAACAGGATCAAACAGAGGTTTTGCTTGGGGGAAGAATGAAAGATCATTTTTAGTATCTTGGTAAATTTAGTTAAAATGATGCAAACTTGGCAGACTCCAAAATAATCTCTGAAAACTCTTTAAAGATTTTTCCCCCAAACAGCTCATTCACAGTACTTACAGCACTGAAGTTGGCAAAATTGCTTGGATCAGCCTCTTTATTGGTAGTGGTAGTAGCAGAAGTGAATGGATCACAAAAAATTTCAGAATCTTTTTCTTTGGGGCTATCGTTGCCTGGGAAAGGCTGAAATGGATCATTCAGTTTAAAGGGATCAGGAGAATCCAATTTGTTGATGGATCTTTTCCCTGGATCAAAATCATTACAATTAATTCAACCAGTAAATACAGCAAAAACAAGCACAAAAGAACATGTACACAGATAGCATTAAAGTACTGTGGGTAGAGGGTGACTGAGTACCTAAAACACATTCTTAATATTGTCTTAAATGACTACACCAACAATTTGTCCTCAAATTCTTCACACACGATCTTTCAAATAGATTCCAGCTATGTGCAGCTAATGAAACAAATAGCAAAGCAAGGATGGGCCAGGAATCATATTTGTGTCCAAAGATTGAATCCTACCATCCCCTAGCCACACCCAAGCAGCATGTTCCCAAAAGGAGAGATGAATGGATTAAACAGAAGGAGAATAATAAAGAATAAAGACAGAAATGGCCTGCCTCTGCTGTTATAGCCCTCAGCCTGGTAACAGTTATCCACTAGTGGCAATAAGAGCAAATGACCTCTGAAAAATGGGAAAATTCTTCTGATTTTTCTCTAGTTCTACATACAATACCTAGGAGCATAAAATTTTTAAATTACCATAGTAAAATGCTGCCAATTTTTTGTTATTTACTGTATTTCAAAAATGAAGAAAAAATGTTTTGAAGCCCAGGGCCTAAATCTTTGTGGCTGCTGATCAAATAATCTCTGACCAAACAATAGTATTCTGTCCTATTAGTCACTCACTAATTCATTATCATTTTCAAACAAATTCTCTAAGTCTTACTTAAACTTAGTGCTTCTTGAAGAAAAGATAATAAAAATAGGGGTCAAAATATCTCCAAATATATTTTTTTCCTAAAATGCATAAGCTGGTAATAGCAATCATAACAACAGATTCCGTCACTGTAGCTGCTTAGAAAAGATGCTCATGTCTCAATGGATCCTTCCAATAATCCTGTGAAAGTAGGCAAAATTAGAATTACTGCCAACATTTAACAGCCAAGGGTCAGATATATGAAATTTTACACTTAAGATCACAGTTAATCAGGGAACACCCAGAAACAGAACCCAGATTTTTAGACTTCCAGTTCAGTGCTCTTTCCAACAAACCAGTCTTTTCCTTAATCTTTTTACAATGATATACAATCACTTGGCTGAAGATTCTTAGATTTAGCAAAAGCACTAGCATATTATTTTACTTAAGATTTAAAAAAACAACCTCACTATTGGCATCATGCAAGTTGTAAAAACTTAAATGTGCAAATTAACCATTATTTATTTTTAAATATATTCTGACAACCTCACTTCTAGAAATATATGACATAAGCTACTTTTCCTTAGAAGGAATCACTTAACTCATTTACCTGATTTTTCAACAGATTATCGGGTATTTACAATTGTACATGCAATCCTTTCAGTCAAAGAAAAAAAAACTATCTGCTCAAGACCATAGAAAAGTTATGATGAAAAGGCAATATTAATCTGTAACCACTGAGACTGAAAATTTCCTAAGGAATGAGGTATGATTTAAAAAAAATATGTACTGTGTCTTCTCACATAATACCCCAACAGCACTATAACTACTCAAGGAATTATCCTTTTAGCCACTTATTATGACCTAAAAACAAAACAAACCTTCCTTTGTATAGTGCTAAACATATACATACACACACATACTAATCATACATACAAACAAACAAACAAAAATAAGAAAAAAATCACTATTAGCAAAGAGTCTTGGCCAGGTGCATTGGCTCAACACCTGTAATCCCAGCACTTTGGGATGCCGAGGTAGACAGATCACTTGAGGTCAGGAGATAGAGACCAGCATGGCCAACATGGTGAAACCCCATCTGTACTAAAAATACAAAAATTAGCCAGGCATGGTGGATCATGCCTGTAATCCCAGCTACTCGGGAGGCTAAGGCAGGAGAATCCCTTGAATCCGGGAGGCTGAGGTTACAGTGAGCTGAGATCATGCCACTGCACTCCAGCCTGGGCGACAGAGCGAGATACCATCTCAAAAAAAAAAAGAAAAAAAAAAGGAATATTTTAAGTTAGCTAAAATATCATTTTCCTTCAAGAAAACTAATACTTTGTTTCAAATCACTGTATTGCTGAATTCTGGATACTAAAGAGGCCATATATTCTCACATTAAAGGATTTAAGGAAGACTTTATACTTTACAGAAAAAGGACTTTGAAACAATCTTCTCTTAAATAAATTATAATTAAAACACCAAAGTACAGGAAACTGCTATTCAAATGGATAATCAATGAGTTTCCAAAAGGCAAACAGATTTTCTTGGCACTTTCCCTTTTCCATTTATTGCCTCTCTGAAATGATTAAGTTAAAAAAAAAAAAAAAGAAAAAAGGTCTTAGCAGAAAGACAGCTCATGAAATTTATACATGCTGACCTCGTAGGTGCATGTCTGTAATTTGGCAGTTAGGTCGGAATGAATGACAGCAGCAGACTTCTGACATGTTTGACTTGTTTCACTTAAAGCCATTTATATAAGTAAGTTCCGCACAATACTTTTCAGAAAGAGAAAAGCCATGTAGTTGACTGAAGAAAAGTACCAACTCTCATACCAGGTGGTGGAGGGCAGGGTCTTGTTGGAGTTCCGATCTTTGGTGGCAGTGCTGGGGGTTCATCTTCACTTTTGACCGATGTTTCCTCAAATACATTTTTTGTAATCACTACATTGCTGACAGAGCTCGATGTGGCTGAACTAAAAGGATCTTCATTGTTGACCTTTGTTTAAAAAGAAATGGTTATACATGGCTATACCAAGCAAACTGTGGTAGTCATGTGGCATTCAGAATAATGATTTAAGTATTATACAGTTTTATTTAATCCTGAGAACACTGAAATTTTAACCTTTGCATTCAGAGTCCAATGGGAGAAATTTTTGAAAAAAAAGTTATTCTATATGAGGAGTGATTCTAACATCATTACTTATTAAGATTAACAGATCAAACCAAAAACAGCTCAGTCTACATTAAAGGTTTGTCAAGCTTCAGGAAATATTCAATGTAAAACCACCTGAGGCCCATTTTAAAGGGACTGTATGTCTTTCCGCAAATGAATATCTGATCTAAATGGTAATCAAAGGAAAAAAATGGATTCCATACTTCCTAATGAACTTAAATATAAGACTTAATACTAATGCAAGGAAAATGGTATCTTGACAAACTATAAAGACAACTTGAAAGTCAATGTTTTTTTTTAATTTAAGAGGCAGGAGTCTCCCAAGCTGGAGTGCAGTGGCACAATCATAGCTCACTACAGTCTTGAACCCCTGGGCTCTAGGGATTCTCCTGCCTCAGCCTCTCGAATAGCTAGGACTACAGGTGTGTACCACCACGCCTAGTTATTTTTTTAATTTTTATTTTGTAGAGATGGAGTTTTGTTATGTTGCCCAGGCTGGTCTCGAACTCCTGGACTCAAGCAACCCTCCCATCTCAGCCTCCCAAGATGCTGGGATTACAGGCTTGAGTTACTGCACCCAGCCTTAAAGTCAATTTTTTGAAGCAAACTGATCCCACAAAAGGATAATTTTTTTTTTTTTTTTTTTTTTTTTTTGAGATGAGGTCTCACTCTAAGGTTGGAGTACAGTGGCGCAATCTAGGCTCACTGCAACCTCTGCCTTTTGGGCTCACGTGATCCTCCCGCCTCAGCCTCCCGAGCAGCTGGGACTACAGGCGCATGCCACCATGCCTGGCCAATTTTTTGTATTTTTTGGTCGAGAAGAGATTTCACCATGTTGCCCAGGCTGGTCCTGAACTCCTGAGCTCAGACAATCCACCTGCCTTGGCCTCTCAAAGTGCTGGGATAACAGGCATGAGCCACCGCGCCTGGCTGGAATGATAAATCTTAATGTGTGTCTGAAGACCCTGCCTTTCAAATATGTAACAAAAGATTAACTTTTCTATAATGAACCAGACTTCACAATTTTACATTTATTTAGGCAATGCTCAACAGTGACATTTCGGGCGGGACATAATTGCATATTGTGGGGGGCTAGAGAGTGGACTGTATTAAACAGCATCCCTCATCTCTATCCACTAGATATGAGTAGCATCTCCTACTCAGTTGTGAAAACCAAAAAGGTCTCTAGACATTGCCAAATGTTCCTCTGGTGGCAAAATAACCCTCAGTTGAGAACCAAGGAACCAACAATCTAATCCTCCTTTTCTCTTAGCCCAAATCAATACCACAGCCACAGTGGAAAGTAAGTAGTGGACATTTAGTACTGGACTTTGTGTATTAATTACCTTAATACTGGCCCTAACAACCTCAGAACATAAAATCAAGTAACCGATACAGAGAGGACGAAATAAAAACCCAGATTTTACACCTATTGACCCAGACAGTCAACAGGGGGAAAATGTGGTTCAACTGGGAGAAACATGTTTAAAAAGACAGAAGACTAAACATGAAGTTGCTGAGCAAACATGCCAATAGAAAATTATAATTACCTCTACCATCAATACGGTCTAGTTATATAAAGAAATATGTCTACTTTAACTATATGTTATCTTTCATTTCTATCTGAAATCAACATTTGCTGTGATTTACTGAAATCAAGTTGCAGCTTTGTGAGAGGACTATGTAATTGAAAGGAGGATTGCTCTTTTGGTGGAAACATAGTATGTTTTCCCTTCCCATTAATTACTGTAGATTACCTTTGACAATGTGCTGAAGTCAGCAAATCCATCTCCAAATGATTCATTCCCAAAAACAGAAGCAAAGGGGTCTGTGGCTAAAATGAATAAAGAAAATAAATGAAACAGGACAGTAAGACATCTTTTTTTTTTGAGACAGAGTCTCACTCTGTCACCCAGCCTCGAGAGCAGTGGTACGATCATGGCTCACTGCAGCCTCAATCTCCCAGGCTCAAGTGATCCTCCCACCTACCTCAGCCTCCTGAGTAGCTGGGACTATGGGTATGCACCACCATGCCTGACTAATTTTTGTACTTTTTGTAGATATGGGGTTTTGCCATGTTGTCCAGGCTGATCTCAAACTCCTGGGTTCAAGTGATCCTCCTGCCTCAGCCTCCCAGAGTGCTGGAATTATAGGCATGAGCCACCAAACCCAGCCAAGGCATCAAATTTCATGGTTTTTTTTGGTTAATCACATTCAGACAGTTGAAAACATACAATCTCAAATATTAATTCCTGAATTTATGACTGACACCCACAAAGACAGACTGTATACTGATAACCCCACAAGACGTATTCCTTTGTATAAATCAACTGATGAATGATTTATAGGTAAAGTAATAGCAAATAAAGTAATGATTTATAGGTAAAGTATAGGTAAAGTAACAACTAGATGATTTATAGGTAAGGCTTTGGAACACATGTCAAATAATATAGCTCCTATGAACTTAAATCACTGCTAATAAAGACATCAAGAAGTACAAAAAGCTAATATAATACCACTAATGCCACATTTCACACTCATCCTTCAGGGCCCATTTCAAATGCTACCTTATCAACAAACCCTGGAGTAACTTAGGTGTCACTACTTCCCACAGCAAGAAGTAATTTTTTCCTTCTCTGCGCACTAATGGCATTCTAGTTTGTACCATGGTTACCTGTAGTTGATCACCCTTATTAGACGGTAAGGTCCTTGAAAACAGGGAATAAGTCCTATCCAAAGAAGAATGGACAGTCAACATTTGTTGACCATATACCAAGTCAGAAAATAAAATTACACAAATTCCTACCCTTGAAAAAGTTCAGTCTAGTAAAAGATATGTAAACAAATAATAATAAAACAGTCTTATATGGGTTATGAGAGAGGTATGAAAAACCTGTAGTGGAAGTCACTAACTGCCTGGGTGAATCTGGAAAAGGAGCAAAGAAGCCATTACATTTAACTTTTAAATAAAATCTTTTGAGTAAGAAATGGAGTTTACCAAATAGATAAACAGGGGGAAGAGAAACCAGGCTACCAGGCAGAAGGAACAGTAACTACAAAAGTATATTTAACAGGCCAGGTGCAGTGGCTCACACCTGTAATCCCAGCACTTTGGGAAACATAGGTGGGCAGATCACTTGAGGCCAGGATTTCGAGACCAGCCTGGCCAACACGGTGAAACCCTGTCTCTACTAAAAATACAAAAAATTAGCTGGGCATGGTGGTGCGTGCCTGTAATACCAGCTGCTTGGGAGGCTGAGGCAGCAGAATCGCTTGAACCCAGGAGGCGGAGGTTGCAGTGAGCCGAGATCATGACACTGCACTCCAGCCTGGGTGACAGAGCGTGTCTGTCTCCAACAAACAAACAAAGAAACAAACAAAGTATATTTAATCAATGTTTCACAGGCCAGAGAAGTTGTTTCTTCCATCACATTGCATTTACCAAGCAGACTAACATTTTCAGCTGGAATGAATGATCTACTCTGAGCTAGGCTTCACTCGTTCAGGTGTAAGGGCTACCAATAACGTCAAAGAATGTTTATAGGAATTGCTGCCTGATATAGGAAGATGGAAAGAAACAAAGCAAACAGTTGGAAAGGAAGGCAAGGAAAGAACTGAAAAAGAGAAGGCAAGACAAAGAAGCATAGAAAAGTTCTCCTCAGGCCAGGCACGGTGGCTCACTCCTATAATCCCAGCACTTTGGGAGGCTGAGGCGGGCAGATCACCTGAGGTCAGGAGTTTGAGACCAGCCTGGCCAACACGGTGAAACCCCATCTCTACTAAAAATACAAAAATTAGACGGGCGTGGTGGCACACGCCTGTAATCTCAGCTACTCGGGAGGCTGAGGCAGGAGAATCACTTGAACCTGGAAGGTGGAGGCTGCAGTAAGCTGAGATTGCGCCACTGCACTCCAGCCTGGGCGACAGAGTGAGACTCCGTCTCAAACAAAAAAAAAAAAAAAAAAAGAAAAGTTCTCCTCAAACTATTCTTAGAACAAAAGTGTGCCTACCCGCCCATTTGAATGTGTAAAGTGTGCCCGTATCTCTAAAAATGAGTATATCTTGGACATAAAAAGAGGAGCAAAGAAGATACACTATTTTTGTTTGCTTTGTCACCAAACATTTCATCACCAAGACAGCCGTAGGCAAAGGGTAGCCCAAGTGGGAAAAAGGAGTGGGTGGAAGCATAAAGAAATCAGGCCTTTAGGGATATAACAGCAACTCTGATCTTGAAGAGGATGTTGGGAAGTTCAGGGTTATAGGAAATCCTGTAATTCTAGCTATAAAAGATGGCCTTTTCATTGATACATATCTGCTGAATCCTCAGCCTGGGGCCCAGCCTCATCGTAGGTACTGTTTCAGGGTTTCCCTTCTTTCTCTCCTTTTCCTGTTATTTTTCTTTTTCGTTTTTTTTTTTTTTTTTTGGAGATAGAGTCTCACCTGTGTCACCCAGGCTGGAGTGCAGTGGCATGATCTTGGCTCACTGCAACCTCTGCCTCCCAGATTCAAGTAATTCTCGTGCCTCAGCCTCCCAAGTATCTGGGAATACAGGTGTGTGCCACCACACCGGGCTAATTCTTTCTTTGTATTTTTAGTAGAGACGGGGTTTCACCATGTTGGCCAGACTGGTCTCAAACTTCTGACCTCAAATGATCTGCCGGCCTAAGCCTCCCAAAGTGCTGGGATTATAGGCCACGTGCCCGGCTCCTGTTATTTCTGATGCTGAGGTAGCTGCAGCACAGCCTGAGTGGGGTGAAGATGCTCTCCCTGACTGCTGACAAGGGAAAAGGAGTTGGGCTCATTTCACTTGTGGGACTGAAAATTTGCTTCATGCCTTTTCTCTGTCCTGTCCCACAGCCTTTATAAGTCACAACATGTGTGCAATAGCCTCAGTTAGGTCAAATTTGACTGGAATATTGTGAAGCATATATTGTGAACAAAATTAATTAAAAAAAGGACACTTCTATATGAAGAATATATAGTACCTTACTAAAGAGTTTTTCTACACTTTTCTCATAAAGGACCTATTTAGCACTAGTCTAAACACTGCAGAAAGACAAATCTTAGATGAATGACAAATAACTTTCTCAGATACTGATCATGGTTGACATGAGGCAGAGGCCTGTTCAGAAAGCAGAAGGACTCAATGAGTTGAAATTGTTCAGATCACGCGTGAGATACCTGCTGGGGGGAGTTCCAGAAACACTTTTAGAGAAACCATGCAGGTGACTTTCTTCCTCTTGGTGCACACAGGGGCTATGAGACAGCAGAACTGGACTTTAGGTGCACACATGACCTCATTAGTACTGCCTTTTTCCAAAGAATAAAGGTAATGAATGCTTTGGAAAAATATGTAAAAGTATAATTTAAAAATCATCCCTAAATCTCACTATCAGAAATAACCCTTATGAATATTTCAGCATACTTCTTTAACAGCCTTTATTCCTGGTATTTTTTTCTTACATATTTGAGATCATGCTATGCTGATACGGTTTTTTGTGCAGGTGTACATGATAAAGCTACATTTTAGGTATATCACTTTTTATACCTTACCCTGATTTAATCACAGTACTCATCAGTATTTGACATATATTTGTTCACTGCCTATCTTTCTTATACAAACTCTATGAAGACAGGAACTTTGTTTTGTTCACAGCTATATCCTCAAGGCCTAGCACAAGGTCTGGAAAATAGGAGATGCTCATATTTGTTGAAAATATGTTGCTGGGCACGGTGGCTCAAGCCTGTAATCCCAGCACTTTGGGAGGCCGAGGCAGGCGGATCACGAGGTCAGGAGATCGAGGCCATCCTGGCTAACATGGTGAAACCCCGTCTCTACTAAAAAATACAAAAAATTAGCCGGGCGTGGTGGCAGGCGCCTGTAGTCCCAGCTACTCGTGAGGCTGAGGCAGGAGAATGGCGTGAACCCGGGAGGCGGAGCTTGCAGTGAGCCGAGATCGCGCCACCGCACTCCAGCCTGGGCGACAGAGCGAGACTCCATCTCAAAAAAAAAATAAAAAGAAAATATGCAAAGAAAAAAGGGACAGAAACTGTCTATTAAGAATCCTCCAAACAAATATCATAATATTTCTTAGCACAACCAGCTGAATAACAAGGAATAAGGGAAACCAATCTTAAGGCTCACAAATAATTCCCTGAAAAACAGCTATCTACCAGAAATCTTGACATGTGCCACATAACAATGTTTGGTCAACAACGGGCTACATATATGATGGTGGTCCAATAAGATTATAATTGGGCTAAAAAATTCCTATCACCTAATGACTTCATAGCCATCATAATACCCATAGTCCAATGCATTACTCATGTGTCTGTGGTGATGTTGGTGTAAACAAACCTACTGTGTTGCCAGTCATATCAAAGTATAGCACACACAATTATGTGGAGTACACAATGCAGGTTGAGTATCCCTTATCTGAAATGCTTGGGAGAAGGAGTGTTTTGGATTTCAGATTTTTGCAGATTTTGGAATATTTGCACTGTATATGCTTATAAGTTGAGTACCCCAAATCCAAAAATCCTGAAACCCAAAATGCTCCAATAAGCATTTCCTTGGAGCATCATATCAGTGCTCAAAAAGGTTCAGATTTTCAAATTTTAGATTTTTCAGACCTTGGATGCTCAACCCATATTTGATAATGATAATAAACAACTATGTTACTAGTTTGCATATTTACTATACTATAGTTTTTAATCGTTATTTTATTATTTTGTTTATTAGGCTGTTTTTTTTTTTAAAGACAGAGTCTCACTCTGTAGCCCAGGCTGGAGTGCAGCAGCATAATCTCGGCTCACTGAAACCTCCACCTCCTGGGTTCAAGCGATTCTCCTGCCTCAGCCTCCTGAGTAGCTAAGATTATAGGCACTTGCCACCATGCCTGGCTAATGTTTGCACTTTTAGTAGAGACAGGGTTTCGCCATGTTGGCCAGGCTGGTCTTGAACTCCTGACCTCAGGTGATCCACCCACCTCAGCCTCCCAAAGTGCTGGGATTACAGGCATGAGCCACCATGCCTGCCCTATTTTGTTTTTTGTTTGTTTTTTGAGACGGATCTCGCTCTGTCACCCAGGCTGGAGTGCGGCGGCGCGATCTCGGCTCACTGCAAGCTCCGCCTCCCGGGTTCACGCCATTCTCCTGCCTCAGCCTCTCCAAGTAGCTGGGACTACAGGCGCCCGCCACCACGCCCGGCTAATTTTTTGTATTTTTAGTAGAGACGAGGTTTCACCGTGGTCTCGATCTCCTGACCTCGTGATCCGCCCACCTTGGCCTCCCAAAGTGCTGGGATTACAAGCGTGAGCCACTGCGCCCGGCCCTATTTTGTTTTTTTTTTTGAGATGGAATCTTGCTCTGTTGCCCAGGCTGGAGTGCGGTGGTGCGATCTCGTCTCACTGCAACCTCCGCCTCCCGGGTCCAAGCGATCCTTGTGCCTCAGCCTCCAAGTAGCTGGCATCACAGGTGTGTGCCAGCACACCCAGCTAAATTTTTTTGTATTTTTTAGTAGAAATTGAGTTTCACCATGTTGACCAGGCTGGTCTCAAACTCCTGACCTCAGGTGATCCACCCACCGTGGCCTCTCAAAGTGCTGGGATTACAGGTGTGAGCCACTGTGCCCGGCCAATCGTTATTTTAGAGTGTATGCCTTCTACTTATACAGAAAATAAGTTAATTGCAAAACAGCCTCAGGCAGGTCCTTCAGGAGATATACCAGAAGAAGGCATTGTTATCATAAGAGATGACAGCTTCACGTGTTTGATTGCCCCCAAAGACTTTCTAGTGGGACAAGATGTGGAGGTGGAAGACGGTGATATTGATGGTCCTGACCCCGTGAAGGCCTAGGCTCATAGGTGTTTGTGTATTAATTTTTTTTTCCTTCTTTTTTCTCTTTTGCATCTTACTTTTAAGAAAAAAGTTTAAAAGGTAAAAAAACAAAGAAAAAAAGAAAAAATTTAAAAGTAGGTAAAGTTTAGATATACAGAAAGAAAATATTTTTGTACAGCTGTATAGTGTTTTAAACTAAGGGTTTATTACAAGAGTCAAAAGTTCAAAAAATTTTTAAAGTTTTACAAAGTTGAAAAGTTACAGTAAGATAAGGTTAATTTATTATTGAAGAAAAATGTTTTTTATAAATTTAGTGTAGTGTAAGTGTACAGTGTCTATAAAGTTTACAACAGTGTACAGTGATGTCTTAGGCCTTCACGTTCACTGATTACTTGACTCACTGACTCACCCAGAGCAACTTCCAGCCCCACAAGCTCCGTTCATGGTTAAGTGTCCTACACAGGTGTACCATTTCTATTTTCTATACTGAATTTTTACTCTATGTTTAGATATGTTCAGATAAATAAATACTTACCATTGTGTTACAACTGCCTACAGTATTCAGTATAGTATTCAAGGGTGTACAAGTTTGTAGCCTAGGAGCAACAGGCTATATGACAAATAGCCTAGGTGTGTAGTAAGCTACACCATCTAGGTTGTGTCAGTATACTTTCTGATGTTCCCCTAACCACACATTTCTCACATTTTCCCATCAATAAGCAGTGCATGACTATACATAAATTCATACCTGCCCATGAACACACATTTTTTTCATTAAAAAATTAAGTAGTCTTCACAGAAGTTGCTGCTACTGCTGGAGTTTGTGGGTTGCAGGGAGCTAGGCCTAGTGGGCGGTGTGTGTCAAGATGTCAGAGCTGGCAGTGAGGAAGACAGTGGTCCACCTTCCGGTGCTGCTCAGTGTGGTGGATCATTTCAACCGAATCAGCAAGGTTGGAAACCAGAAGTGCATTGTTGGTGTGCTTTTGGGGTCATGGCAGACAAAAGTACTTGATGTATCCAACAGTTCTGGAGTCCCTTTTGATGAAGATGACAAAAATCATTCTGTCTGGTTTTTAGACCATGATTATTTGGAAAATATGTATGGAATGTTTAAGAAAATTAATGCCAAAGAATAGTTGGATGGTACCACACAGGCCCTAAACTACACAAGAATAACATTGCCATCAATGAACTCAAGACAAGACACTAACCTAACTCAGTATTGGTATTACTGACTGAAACTAAAGGATCTGAGGCTGCCCACAGAAGCATATATTTCACTGAAAGAAGTCCATGATGATGGCACTCCAACCTCAAAAACATTTGAGCATGCGGCTAATGAAACTGGAGCAGAGGAAGCTGAGGCAGCTGGGCTGAACACTTGTTACAAGACATCAAAGATGCTACAGTGGACAGTCTTTCCCAGCTGATCACAAAGAGGTCCATGGTTTGAGGAGACTGAACTCCAAGCTTCTGGATATCAGGAGCTACCTGGAAAAAACAGCCACAGGCAAGCTGCCAATCAACCACCAGATCATTAGCTGCAGGAAGTCTTCAATTTGCTGCCACACATTAGCCTGCAGCAGTCTGTCAAGGCCTTGTACCTGAAGACCAACAACCAAATGGCGGCGGGGTACTTTGCCTCCCTGACGCATTCCATAGTTGCCCTGCACAACTTCATCAACAACAAGATTGCCAATCAGGATGTAGAGAAGTAAGAAGGGCAGGAAACAGAAGGGAGCAAAAAGGAGAGAAAAGATGACAAAGAGTAAGATATAGATAAGGAAAAGAGTGATGTGAAGAAAGAAAAGAAAAAGGAGAAAAAGTTAAAGATGTAGCTTTTTAAATTTGTAAATTAAAATCTTATAAACTAAAATCAGTATGTCACTAGGAGGTTCTTTTTAAAAAGCTGTCCTGATTAGAGCTCTATGCCTGGGGTCGCTCTTGAATGGATAGAGGGACTGATCTCAAACCTAAACTGCAGCATTAGCTGCTATGAGTTGAGGATAAGATAGCTCAGGCTTCAGATTGTATGAGAAAAATGAAGAGATTTCAACATAACATTTTTGGTACTCCTCATTCTTTTATCTATAAAACCAGGAGTTGAATCATCCCCATCTTCAGACTCATGGGGTCTATTTCTGGTCTCATGGGGGCTGCTAAATGGAATGCACGAATTTATGTTCTCGGCCTCATAACACCTTGAGTTCTGACCCTTCTGAACTCTGCTGAGAATAGTGCATCATGTTTTGGACTTGTAGTTCTGGCATTCTCAGGATTTGGGATCCAGTTCCATATAGTATTTACCGTGAAAGACACAATTAAATGGCTTGAGGTCAGGAGTTCGAGACCAGCCTGGCCAACAGTGTGAAACCGTGTCTCTACTAAAAATACAAAAATTAGCCAGGCGTGGTGGTGCACGCCTGTAATCTCAGCTACTCGGGAGGCTGAGGCAGGAGAATCACTTGAACCCAGGAGATGGAGGTCGCAGTCAGCCAAGATTGCACCACTGCACTCCAGCCTGGGTGAACAGGGCAAGACTCCGTCTCCAAAAAAAAAAAAAAAAAAAAATTAAGTGAACTTGAAGGACAGTCACAGCTTGTGGTTTTTGGAAATGATGAAAATTAAGAGAAGAAATATGAAAGAAAGTGGAGGCTAAGTAAATACATGAACATATATACATTTAGCCTGAGTCATTGCCTGTAAAAAGGAAAACCTACTGGGTATTTTACTCCTGCTGGAGTCAAAGATGCTCTAGGGAGATCATGAGCTCCCTTCTATATCCTCAGGATGTTATAAAGATTTAATTAACAGTTGGGAAGTTCTGCATTTTCTGTCAGGAGTTAGTAAAATATTCCACACAAAAAAATTTCTGGCACTTAAACTAATCTCACAATAAAATGGAAAAATAATTTTTATTAAGTACATGTAGAAAGTAAGTATCCTGCCGGGTACGGTTGCTCACGCCTGTAATCCCAGCACTTTGGGAGGCTAAGGCGGGTGGATCACCTGAGGTCAGGAGTTCGAGACCAGCCTGGCCAAGGTCTTTACTAAAAATACAAAAATTAGCCGGGTGTGGTGGCGGGTGCCTGTAATCTCAGCTACTCGGGAGGGTGAGGCAGGAGAATCGCTTGAACCCGGGAGGCGGAGGTTGCAGTGAGCTGAGATTGCGCCATCGCACTCCAGCCCAGGCGACACGAGCAAAACTCTGTCTCCAAAACAAAACAACACAAAAAACAGTAAAGTATTCTAAATTTGCTTTCCTTAGTTTTCTTTCACAGTCTGCAATGTGTCTATTCACCAGAAGCAAATGCTAACAAGATCCCAATGTGAGGCAAAATATTTAACATACCTTTTTTGAGATGGAGTCTCACTCTGTTGCCCAGGCTGGAGTGCAGTGGCATGATCTCGGCTCACTGCAACCTCCATCTCCCAGGTTCAAGAGATTCTCCTGCCTCGGCCTCCCAAGTAGCTGGAATTACAGGTGCATGCCACCATGCCCAGCTAATTTTTGAATTTTTAGTAGAGATGGGGTTTCACCATGTTGGCCAGGCTGGTCTCAAACTCCTGCCTGCCTCAGCCTCCCAAAGTGCTGGAATTACAGGTGTAAGCCACCTCGCCCAGCCATAAAATATCTAATATACTTCTATCCCTATCATAACAAGTGTATTTTAGAGCTTGGAGTAGAGTTATATATCATATAACATTTAAGAACAAAAATTTACTGGTATGTTTTTATTTATTTTGAAAGCTTAACAATTCCTCTGTTCTGTAGGATCAATCTTTTTGCCTGGTGGAATTCTACCTAGTGGAAGAAAATAATAAGGTCATAAGGGTACCAGTAAGGTGGGTAAATGTCTTGTGTTTGTGACTTGAGTATATAACATCACCTCTTGGAATCTCAGTAGTTTCCAGAAGTTGGGATTTTATGAACAAGTAAACTACTTAAATAAATGCATTAAAAACCTACATACGTTATCTCTTTTTCCCCATATAAAGTTTAAAAGATATTTAGGAACCACTGACCTGAATGACCTATATAATAATAACTAATTCTCCTTCTCCATATTCTCATAATTAAAAGTTTTCATGTCAAGTGGAATTACATTTAAGAAGACAATGTAGGAAAAGATTTATGTTGTTGTAACTAAAAACAAAACAAAACAAACAAACCAACATAAATACATAAACAGGGCGAAAACAGGTTTGCCAACTTAACCATAGGAACTGAAAAAAAGTCCATTCTTCATTTCACAAACAAAAGGATTTTAAAAAGAAGGAAAACAAACTTAGCAAGTACTAATACAGAAGTTGCAGCAAGTTATCCAGAAGTCTAGCTTAGATAATTGATCTATAAAGGTGGCTACACTAAACAACAGATTTTCAATGTAGACAAAACAGTCTTCTACTGGAAGAAAATGCCATCTACAACTGTCATAGCTAAAGAGAAGTCAATGTCTGGCTTCGAAGCATCAAAGGACAGGTTGAGTCTCCTATGGGGCTAATGCAGCTGTGGCGACTTTTAAGTTGAAGCCAATGCTCATTGACCATTCTGAAAATCCTAAGGCCCTTATGAATTAAGATAAATTGACAGTAGAAATAAAATAACAAAGCCTGGATGACAGCATAGCTGTTTACAGCATGTTTTACTGAATATTTTAAGCCCATTGTTGGGACCCACTGCTCAAATAAGAGATTTCTTTCAAAATACTCCTGCTAGGCTGGGCACGGTGGCTCAAGTCTGTAATCCCAGCACTTTTGGAGGCCAAGGTGGGCAGATCACTTGAGGTCAGGAGTTCGAGACCAGCCTGGCCAACATGGTGAAACCCTGTCTCTACTAAAAATACAAAAATTAGCTGTGTGTGGTGGCATGTGCCTGTAGTCCCAGCTACTTGGGAGGCTGAGGCAGGAGAATTGCTGGAACCTGGGAGGCAGAGGTTGTGGTGAGCTGAGATTGCACCACTGTGCTCCAGTCTGGGCAACAGAGGGAGACTGTTTCAAAAGAAACAAACAAACAAAAAAACCCAAAAATCTGCTCACTGACAATGCACCTAAGTCACCCAGAGCTCTGAGGAAGATGTATAAGGAGATGAATGTTATTTTCATGCCTGCTAACACAACATCCATTCTTGCAGCCAGGCAGTAATTCTTGCAAATCAAGGAGTAATTTTGACTTTCTAGTTTTATTATTTAAGAAATACACTTTATAAGGCTATAGCTGCCATAGACAGCCATTCCTCTGATGGATTTGGGCAAAGTACACCGAAAACCTCCTGGAAAGGATTCACCATTCTAGATGCTATTAAGAACAGTGTGACTCAGGCCTGGTGTGGTGGCTCACGCTTGTAATCCCAGCACTCTGGGAGGCTGAGGCGGTGTGGATCGCCTGAGGTCAGCAGTTCAAGACCAGCCTGGCCAACAAAGTGAAACCCTGTCTCTACTAAAAATACAAAAAATTAGCTGAGCGTGGTGGCGGGCTCCTGTAATCCCAGCTACTTGGGAGGCTGAGGCAGGAAAATCATTTGAACCCGAGAGGCGGAAGTTGCAATGAGCCGAGATAGCTCCATTGCACTCCAGCCTGGGAAACAAAGAGTGAAACTCTGTCTCAAACAAAACAAAACAAAAACAGTGTGACTCATGGAAGGAGGTGAAAATAGCAATAGTAAGAGGACTTTGAAAGAAGTTACATCCAACCGTCATGGATTACTGATGGATTCAAGACTTCAGTGGAGGAAGTAACTGCAGATGTGGTACAAATTAGCAAGGGAACTTCAATTATAAGTAGAGCCTGAAGATGCGACTGAATTGCTGCAATCTCATGGTAAAACTGGAACCAAAGAGGAGTTGCTTCTACAGATAAGCAAAGAAAGTGATTTCTTGAGATAGAATGTACTCCTGGTGAAGATGCTGTGAACATTGCTGAAATGAGAACAATGGATTTAGAATATTACATAAATTTAGTTCATGAAGCAGTGGCAGGATCTGAAAGGACTGATACCAATTTTCAAAGAGTACCTTGTGTGGGTAAAAGGCTATCGAACAGTATCACATGCTAAAAGAAATTGTACAGGAAAGAAAGAGTCAATTGATGTGGCAAACTTCAGTATTATTTTAAGAAATTGCCACAGGCACCCCAACCTTCAGCAGCTAACACCTTGATCAGTCGGCAGCCACCACTATCGAGGCAAGATCTTCCACCACCAAGAAGATTACAATTTGTTGAAGGCTCAAATAATCATTAGCTTTTTTTTTTTTTTTTTGAGATGGAGTTTCGCTCTTGTTGCCCAGGCTGGAGTGTAATGGCACTATCTCAGTTCACTGCCACTGAGGCTTGAACCTCAGCCTCCCGGGTTCAAGTGATTCTCCTGCCTCAGCCTCTCAAGTAGCTGGGATTACAGGCACCCGCCACCACGCCTGGCTAATTTTTTGTATTTTTAGTAGAGACGTGGTTTCACCATGTTGTGCAGGCTAGTCTCGAACTCCTGACCTCAGGTGATCCACCCACCCCGGCCTCCCAAAGTGCTGGGATTACAGGCATGAGCCACCGTGCCCGATCATTAGCATTTTTTTTTTTTTTTTTAGCAATGAAGCATTTTCTAATTAAGACGTGCATTTTTTAGACATGTTACTGCACGCTTAATAGACCAGAGTATAGTGAAAACATAACTTTTATATGTGACTTCTTTTATTGCAATATTTGCTTTATTGTGGTGGTATGGAAAAGAACCCATGCTGGGCCAGGTGCAGCGGCTCACGCCTGTAATCCTAGCACTTTAGGAGACTGAGGTGGGAGGACTGCTTGAGCCCAGGAGTTCGAGACCAGCCTGGGTTCCTAAAACAAAACAAAACCATAATGTCTCCAAGGTGTATGGCTGTACTTGATTTTGGTTTCTCCATCTAAAAAAATCTAATTCATCCAAGGAAGAAGTTATAAGATACACATTTTAAAACAAGAATGTTACATTCTCAGAGTAGCTGATGGCACTTTAAAGCACCAGTGCACTCCAATTTGTTAAAATTTGGATAATAATATATACGAATACATATACTTAATGAGATGTAGTTCTTAAAAGTTCAAAGACATTTTAAAAATACATAACTAAAATTTGCCAACTTCCTGAAGACCTCTCTGGAAGCTAATTTTGTGGAAGGTAATATGAAATTCTGGCCCACAGGATGTCTAAGGTTTCTTCCAGCTCTAAGTTTGAGGGGAAAAGAAAGGAACAATGGAGACACCCCCACACTAATCTTTATACCGGAAAGAAAGAGGCAGAGAGCTTATTTGAAGAAATAATGGCCAAAACTCCCCAACTTTGAGGGAAGACACGGATATATAAAAAGGTCAATAAACTCCACGTAGGATAAACTCAAAAGAGTCCTATACAGAGTTACATTATAATCAAACTGCTGAAAGACAGAAACAAAGAGAGCACTGTGAAAGCAGTGAGAGAAAACTGACTCATCATGCACAAGGGATCCTCAATAATTTTTTTTTTTTTTGGATGGAGTCTCGTTCTGTCACTCTGGATGGAGTGCAATGGCGCCATCTCGGCTTACTGCAACCTCTGCCTCCCGGGTTCAAGTGATTGGCTTACTCCTGCCTCAGCCCCTGGAGTAGCTAGGACTACAGGTGCAAGCCACCACGCCTGGATAATTTTTGTATTTTTAGTAGAGATGGAGTTTCATCATGTTGGCCAGGCTAGTCTCAAACTCCTGACCTCAAGTGATCCTGCCGCCTCGGTCTCCCACAGTGTTGGGATTACAGGTATGAGCCACAGTGCCTGGCCAGGATCCTCAATAAAATTATCAGTGAATTTCTCAGCAGAAACCTTGAAGGGAGTAGGGGAATATATTGAAGGGCTCAGAAGAAAACCTGTCAACTGAGAATTCTGTATCTAGTAAACTGTCCTTCACAAACAAGAGAGAAATTAAGATATTCCCAGATAAACAAAAACTAAATGGTTCATTACCACTAGACCTACCCTATAAGAAATGCTAAAGGGGCTGGGAGCAGTGACTCATGCCTATAATCCCAGCACTTTCGGAGGCCAAGGTGGGTGGATCACATAAGGTCAGGAGTTTGAGACCAGCCTGGCCAACATGGTGAAAGCCCATCTCTACTAAAAATACAAAAATTAGTGAGGCATGGCTGGGCGTGGTGGCTCATGCCTGTAATCCCAGCACTTTGGGAGGCCAAGGTGGACGGATCACTTGAAGTCAGGAGTTCGAGACCAGCCTGGCAAACATGGTGAGACTCCATCTCTGCTAAAGATACAAAAATTAGTGGGGCATGGTGGTGCGTGCCTGTAGTCCCAGCTACTTGGAAGGCTGAGGCAGAAGAACAACCTGAAGCGGTAGGGGGAGGATGCAGTGAGCCAAGATCTTGCCACTGCATTCCAGCCTGGAGTGAGACTGTTTCCAGAAAAAAAAAAAAAAAATTAGTCGGGCATGCTGGTAGACGCCTGTAATCCCAGCTACTAGAGAGGCTGAGGCAGGAGAATCGCCTGAACCCAGGAGGCAGACGTTGCAGTGAGTTGAGATTGCGTCACTGCACTCCAGCCTGGGCAACAAGAGCAAAACTCTGCCTCAAAAAAAAAAAAAAAAAAAAGGAAAAAAAAGAAATGCTAAAGGGAGTCATTCAGGTTGAAATGAAAGGATGTTAGACACACCAAATGAAAATAGAAAGTTCTCTCTGATAAAGGTAAATATCAACATATGGACAAATATAAAAAATAGTATTACTATAATATTGGCTCACAACTCAACTTTAGAAGTAAATTGTGACTTTCAACCACATAAAGTGGGGGGTGGAGCTGTAAAGGAGTGGTTTTGAATCCAATTGAAATTAAGTCTTATCAGTTTAAAATAGACTGTTGTAACTGTAGGATGTTTTGTGTAATCTCCATGAAACAGAGAAAAGAGTAAAAGGAAATGAGGAGGGAATAAAAAATGTCACTACAAAAAATCAACTAAACATAAATGAAGACAGTAACAGAGGAAATAAGGGACAAAAAACTATAGGACATACAGAAACAAATAGCGAAATGACAATAATAAGTCCTTCCCGATCAGTTATTACTTTAAATGTGAATGGATTAAACTCTCTAATGAAAAGACACAAACCGGCAGAAAAAAAATGTAAAATACAACTACATGCTGTATAAGAGAGATTCACTTTAGATCTAAGGACACATACAGTTTGAAAGGGAAAAGATGAAAAAAGATATTTCATGCAAAGAGAATATCAAGAGAGCAGAGATATCTTAATATCAGAAAAAATAGACTTTAAGTCTACAACTGTTACAAGAGACAAAGATGGACATTATACAATAAAGAAAGGGTCAATTTACCAATATGATGTAACATTTATAAACATACATGCACCAAATATGCTTCTTAAATATATACATTAAACACTGACAGAACTGAAGGGAGAAACAGACAGCTCTACAGTAACAGCTGGAGACTTCAATATCTCACTTTCAATGTGAATAAAACAGAAGATCAATAAGGAGAGAGAGGACCTGAACAATACTTTAGATCAACTGGACCTAACAGATATATGCAGAACACTCCACCCAACAATAGCAGAATACACATTTTCTCAAGTACATATCTAATGTTCTCCAAGAACATACTTTAGGCCATAGAACAACTCTTAAAGAATTTTAAAAATTTGAAATCATAAAAATATCTCTTCCAGCCAGGTGCGGTGGCTCATGCCTGTAATCCCAACACTTTGGGAGGCCGAGGTGGACAGGTCCCTTGAGATCAGGAGTTCGAGACCAGCCTGGCCAACATGGTGAAACCCCGTCTCTACTAAAAATACAAAAATGACATGGGCGTGGTGGTGGGCGCCTGTAGTCCCAGCTACTTGTGAGGCTGAGGCAGGAGAATTGCTTGAACCCGGGAGGCAGAGGTTGCAGTGAGCCGAGATCGTGCTATTGCACCCCAGCCTGGGTGACAGAACGAGACTGTATCTCAAAATAAAAATAATAAATAAATGTATATCTTCCAATTAAAACAGAATAAAACTAAAAATTAATAGCAGAAGCAAAACTAGACGACCTATAAATAGATGGAAATTAAATATCACGCTCAACAAATTGGTCAAAGAAAAATCACAAAGAAAATTAGAAAATATCTTGAAACAAATGAAAATGAAAACACAGCATTACCAAAACTAATGGGATGTAGCAGCAAAAGCTGTGCTGAGATAAACTTCTAACTATAAATACTTAAAAAAGAAGAGCTCAAATAAACAACCTAACTTTACACTGTAAAGGATCTAAAAAAAGAAAAGCAAGCTAAACTCAAAGCTAGCAGAAAGAAATGAATAATAAAAATTGGAGCAGAGACAACACAGAGTAGAAAAATAGAGAAAATCAACAGAACCAAGAGTTTGTTCTTTGAAAAGATCAACAAAATAGACATTCCTAGATGGACTAAGAAAATGAGACTCAATAACTAAAATCAGAAATGAAAGAGGAGACATTACTAGTAATTTCACAGAAATAAAAAGGATTGTTAACACAGTGCTATGTACGATTATATATCAACAAACTGAATAGTATAAATGAGAAGAACAAATTCTGAGAAACACAAGTTATGGAGACTGAATCACAAAAACACAGAAAATGTGAATTGACTCATAACTAATAAGGAGATCAAATCTGTAATCAAAAACCTTCCAACAGTGCTCACTTTAGCAGCACATATACTAAAACTAGAAAGATACAGGGAAGGTTAGCATGGCCCCTGTGCAAGGATAGCATGCAAATTCTTGTGGCATTCCATATTTTTAATTTTTTTTTTTTTTGAGATGGAGTCTCGCTTTGTGGCCCAGGCTGGAGTGCAGTGGTGTAATCTTGGCTCACTGCAACCTCCACAACCCGGGTTCAAGAGATTCTCCTACCTCAGTCTCCTGAGTAGCTGGGATGACAGGCGCCCACTACCACACCTGGCTCATTTTTGTATTTTTAGTAGAGACGGGGTTTCACCATGTTGGCCAGGCTGGTTTTGAACTCCTGACCTCAAGTGATCCACCCGCCTCAGCCTCCCAAAGTGCTGGGATTACAGGCCTGAGCCACTGTGTCCGGCCACCATTATTTTTAAAATTAACAAAACAAAACACCTCCCAACAAAGAAAAGTTCACGATTACATGACTTCGCGGGTGAATTCTACTAAACATTTAAAGTATAATCAAAACCAATCTCCCTCAAACTCTTCCAAAATATTGAAGAGGCAGGAACAATTCCATACTCATTCTGTGAAGCCAGTATTACTCTGATATCAAAGCCAGATGAAGGCATATAGATGAGAAAAGAAAACTATAGATCAATATCCTTTATGAATATTTTTGTAAAAATCCTCAAAAGAATTCAATAGCACATTAAAAGGATTATACACCATGTCCAAGTGGGATTTACTCCTGGAATATAAGAATGGTTCAACATACAAAAATCATTCAATGTAATACACCACATTAACAGAATGAGGGGAAAAATACAACACCAATCATTTCAATGGATGCAACAAAAGTATTTGACAGAATTCAAAACCCTTTCATGATAAAAACACTCAAAAAGCTAAGAATAGAAGGAAACTACCTCAACTTAATAAAGGCCATATATGAAAAGCCAACAGCAAATATCACACTCAATCTTGAGAGGCTGAAACCATTTCTCTACAATAAGGAACAAGACAAGGATGCCTGCTGTTACCATTTCTACCACTTCTATTCAATATAGCAGCAGTTCCCAACATTTTTGGCACCAGGGACCGGCTTTGTGGAAGACAATTTTTTTAGGACTTGGGTGTGGGATGAGGGGAATGATTTCAGGATGAAACTGTTCCACCTCAGATCATCAGGCGTTAGATTCTCATAAGGAGCACACAACCTAGATCCCTCACATGTGCAGTTCACAATAAGGTTCAAGCTCCTATGAGAATCTAATGCTGCTGCTGATCTGACAGGAGGCGGAGCTCAGGCATTAGGTACTGCTCACTTGCCCATCACTCACCTCCTGCTGTGCAGCCTGGTTCCTAACAGGCCACAGACTGGTACTGGTCCATGGCCTGGGGTTTGGGGACCCCTGCAATATAGTAGTAGAAGTCCTAGCCAAAGCACTTAGGCAAGAAAAAGAAATAAAAGGCATCCAGATTCAAAACAAAGAAATAAAATCTGTTTGCAAATAACATGATCTTATATGTAGAAAACCCTAAAGATTCCACCAAAAAACTATTAGAACTAATAGCTGAATATGGCACAGTAGCAGGATACAAAAATCAACATATGAAAATCAGTCATATTTCTATATACCAACAGTGAACAATCTGGAAAGGAAATTAAGAAAACAATTCCATTTACAACAGCATCAAAAAGAATGAAATACTTAGGAATTAACCAAGGAGGACTCGTATACTGACAATTACAATACATTCTGAAAGAAATTAAAGACACAAACAAATGGAAAGACATCCCATGTTCACAGATTAGAAGACTTAATATTGTTAAGTTGGTAATATTACCCAAAGTGATCTACAGATTCAATGCAATCCCTATCAAAAATCCCAATGACTTTTTCTTTTGGCAGAAATAGAAAAATTCATCCTAAAATTCACATGGAATCTCAAGGAACCCGAATAGCCAAAGCAGTCTTTTTCTTTTTCTTTCTTTTTTTTTTTTTGAGACAGGGTCTGGTTCTGTCACCCAGGCTACAGTGCAGTGGCATGATCTTGGCTCACTGCAACCTCTGCCTCCTCAGCTCAAGTGATCCTCTCACCTCAGCTTCCTAAGTAGCTGTACTACTTCCTAAGTAGTACAGGTGCATGCTACTATGCCTGGCTAATTTTTGCATTTTTTTTGTAGAGACAGAGTCTCACTATGTTGCCCAGGCTGGTCTTGAACTCCTGAGTTCAGGCGATCCACCCACCTTGACCTCCCAAAGTGCTGGGATTACATGCATGAGCCACTGTGCCCGGCCCAAAGCAGTCTTAAAAAGGAACAACAAAGTTGGTAGTCAAACTTTCTGATTTCAAATCTTATTTCAAAGCTATAGTCATTAAAACAGTGAGGAGGAACTGCATAAATACAAACCATATAAATCAATGGAACAGAATACAGAGTCCAGAAATAAACCCTCACATATATGGTCAAATGATTTTCAACAAACGTGCCAAGAACAAACAATGGAAAAAGGACGGTCTTTACAAGAAAAGATGATGGGAAAACTGAATATCCATATGCAAATGAATGAAGTTAGACTCTTACCTCACACCATATACAAAAATTAACTCAAAATGGATTAAATACCTAAATGTAAGAGCTAAAACTATAAAACTCATAGGGGAAATGCTTCCTGATATTAGATTTAGCAATGCTTTCTTGGTTATAACACTAAAAGCAAAGGCAACAACAACACAATAGATAAAATGAGCTACATCAAAATTAAAAACTTTTGTTCACCAATAGACAGTATTAACAGAATGAAAAGGTAACCCACAGGATGGGAGAAAATATTTGCAAATCATTTATCTAATAAGGGGTTAATATCTAGGATATATAAAAAAATTCAACAAAGGCCGGGCGCGGTGGCTCACGCTTGTAATCCCAGCACTTTGGGAGGCCGAGGTGGGTGGATAACGAGGTCAGGAGATCAAGACCACGGTGAAACCCTGTCTCTACTAAAAATACAAAAAAAAAAAAAATTAGCCGGGCGTGGTGGTGGGCGCCTGTAGTCCCAGCTACTTGGAGAGGCTGAGGCAGGAGAACAGTGTGAACCCGGGAGGCGGAGCTTGCAGTGAGCCGAGACTGCACCACTGCACTCCAGGCTGGGCGACAGAGGGAGACTCTGTCTCAAAAAAAAAAAAAAAAAAAAAATCAACAAAAAACAACCTGATTTAGAAATGGGCAGAGGACTTGAATAGATATTTCTCCACAGAAGATATACAAATGGCCAATAAGCATATAAAAAAATGCACAACATACTAATCATTAGGGAAATACAAATCAAAGCAATAAGATACCACTTCACACCCATTAGGATGCCTATTATAATAAAACAGAAAGTAGTAAGGGTTGGCAAAGACGTGGAAACATTGGAACTACTGTGAACTGTTGCTTGGTGTATAAAATGGTATGGCTGCTGCGGAGAATAGTATGATTGTTTCTCAAAAAACTAAAAACAGCATTACCATATGATCCAGCAATTCTACTTTTAGAATTATACCCAAAAGAATTGAAAGCAGGGACTCAAACAGGTATCTGTACCCTCACATTCACAGTAGCATTATGCACATAGACAAAATGTGAAGGCAACTAAGTGTCCATTAATGAATGAACAAATAAACAAAATGCAGTATATACACACAATAGAATATGATTAAGCCTGAAAAAGGTAAAAAATTCAGATACATTCTACAATGTGGATGAACCTTGAGGACATTATGGTAAATGAAATAAGTCAATCACCAAAATACAAATACTTTATGATTCCACTTACACGTAGTATGCAGAGTAGTAATGATGGTTGTTAGGGATTGGTGAGAGGGAGGATAGGGAGTTATTATTTAATGGATACAGAATTTCAGTTCTGGAATATGAAAAAAGTTCTTGAGATGGATGGTGGTGATGATTGCACAACAACGTGAATGTACTTAATGTTCTTGAACTGTACATTTAAAAAAGGTTAAAATACCAAACTTTATGTTATGTATATTTTGCCACAATTAAAAGAACTACTTATCATAACAAAATAAATAATATCTACCCACTAGACTCCCATTACATGTTCTCTGAGAATAGCAGCTGGCTCATTTTTTCATTCAATAACATACGCCCAGGCGTTATTTTCAGGTTCTTGGGTTGTATCAGTGAAAACCAAGATCTCAATTCCTTCTGGAGCTTAATTTCTAACAGGATGAAAAGGAAACAGATAAAAGTAATTTATATAATAAGATGGAAAGTAGTAAGTTATAATGAAAGAAGAAAAGTAGAGAATAGTAATGTAGGAGCACTGAGCTGGGTAGTGGTACTTGTAAATGTTAGAGTGGCCAGAATAAGCTTCACTGAGAAGGTGATATCTGAATTAAGACGTGTCAGAGGTAATAGAGATTATCATGTGAACATACGGAGAAGGATCATCCTAGGAAGAGGGAACGGCTAGTGCAAAGGGCCAAAGAACATGGGTCTGTTGTTTGAGCAGCAGCAAGAAGACCAGTGTGGCTGGAGGAGAGTGAGTAATGGGAATAATGATGAGATATTGTTAAAAAAGTGCAGGCCACTGTAAGGCTTTTACTGGATATAATTTGAAGGTAGAGTCAATAAGATTTCCTGACAGATTAGAGACAGAGGAAGAGCAAAAGAAGAACCAAGGATGATTCTAAGATTTTAGGCCTGGACACCATTAAAGATGAACCATGAAGATGTGGAAGGTGCCAAGAAAAGCAGGTTTAGGAAGGAAAAATAGCTGCTTTGTGTCAGACTTATGCATTAGACATATCTATCAGACATTCAAGTGGAGATGCCAAATAAATAGCTGGAAAAATGAGCCTGGGGTTCAGGAAAGAGATGTGACTAGAGATATAGATCAGTGTATCGATAGTATTTGAAGCCACAGATGAGTTCCCCCAAGGGAGTACAGATAAAAAAGAAAAGAGGTCCAAGGACTAAGACTTGGGACAACACAATATTAAGAGGTTGAGGAAAAAGAGGAAATATCAACAAAGGAGATTAAGAAAGAATGACCAAAGAGGCAGGTGGAAAACCAGAGGCCTCATTTGAATTGGATACATCTAATACTGCTACTTTAACCTTCTGAAAATTGTTTCATCTCTCCACGCCTGGATTTTCCTTGTCTGTACAATAAACATAATACAAATAATATAATGTAGTTGTTGTGAGAATTAAATGGGACCAAGTAGAGAAAAATGATTAGCATGTTGACTGCTGGAACTCTGCAAGTGTTCAATAAATAGTAGCTATTATTATTATAATTAATGATAAATCTTAGCCTCCTCCTAGGCTATTGTCATCATTTATTCTACCACTTTACAGGAAATGAATTAGGAACTGGAATTTAAGCAGAAGATCAACAGAGGTATTAGAAATCTTTAATGTAACACTGTAACCTACCACTTCAGCCTTGACTAGTCCTCTATCTTGCAAAAAAAGAGAAATAGCTCTTGCAAAAATGTGTTAGTTTTTCCTTGAATATGCCCTATATGTTCTGCCTCCATTCCTTGTTCACATTGTTCTTTTTGCTCCACATAATCTCTTTCCATATTTACCTGCTAAAATACTAGCCCATGCTTTCAAGGCATACCACAAAAGCCACATTCCACTTTGATATCATTAATGATTTATCCTTAATGTGATCTCCCCTTCCTTTAATCTCTGCTGGTTTAATTAACTCTTATGGCACTTACCATTTCCTTGGTGTGGGCAATCATAAACGTATTAACCTTTCATTTTATTCTCTTAGTTTATCCTTTTTAATTCTATAGTACCCCTAGCAATATAATCAGCTTAATAATGAGGGTATAAAAACAGTGCATGTACTTAAAAAATATGTAATTTAACCACTGTTAATACAATAAGCCTTTTAGAAGTCTCGTTTGCTCTCATTCTAAGTTTCTGTTTAAATCAATATCCAGCCTATATTAAATCTTATTTTTTTCTACCTATCTCCTTTTTGTATTCCTCACTCTTGCTACTCATGTTGGGAGTTAATTTCCAACCCGAAAACAATGCACTCTGCTAAATCTCATCTTGTTACAATTTGTTCATTATAAGAAACCCAACCTGTTTTTTGCAGCCAGCCTTTTTTTGGAGACAGAGTCTCACTCTGTTGCCCAGGCTGGCGTGCAATGGCACAACCTCGGCTCACTGCAACCTCCGCCTTCTGGGTTCAAGCAATTCTCCTGCCTCAGCCTCCTAAGTAGCTGGGATTATAGGAACCCACCACCATACCCGGCTAATTTTTGTATTTTTAGTGGAGACGGGGTTTCACCATGTTGGCCAGGCTGGTCTCGACCTCAAGTGATCTACCTGCCTTGGTCTCCCAAAATGCTGGGATTACAGGCGTGAGCCACCGCGCCCAGGCTCCTGTAAAGGCATTTCTACTATTCTTTTTCTATGTTCATAATCCTTAATTAGTCACAATTAATACATTTGTACACTGAACAACTCACTCTATATTCACCTAGAAAAATAAAGCCATCTATTTTCAGCATAATATTAGAGTATTTACACATTTGAGTTTACTTTCCTCAGATTTTCTGCTCTCCCATCCCAAATGATAGCTGGTCTGTTTATCTGTTTTGTTTTAAATGAAGAGTAGAAAAGAAGCAGAGTTACTTTGTTGAAAAAGCTTTCTGATTTTGTCAGACCTAATACTGAATCTTGGCTTTACCTGGTTCAAATCTATTAAACTGTATGATCTTGATGAACACTGCTTAATATTCTGGTCCTCAGTTTATGTTTAAAATGAGATTACTATTTAAAAAGTTATTAAAAGAATAAATAAAAAATTAGATACCATCAATGAAGTATGAAGATTGGATGCTAAAATAACATTTAGCTTTTCTCTGTATTATTAACAGAACCCATTTGTATTTGTAAAGCAATTTTCATTTTCTATTGGAAGCCACTAATCTTTTAATTTAGACCAAGATCCATAACAGTCAATGCTGACTTTGAAGCTGCCAAGCAACACAGCATTTTATAAAGCAAAACATTTTTATTGGTTTACTGATACTGGGTAGAGTTCATATTCTAGTATAATATTCAACACGAACAATAAATGAAAGAATGAAAGATAAGTAGAAAGTGATATACAAATGCTTATTATTGGTAAATTACAATTGGATATAATTATGCAATAATTTTAAAGCTATAAATAACAGGACAAATATATTTAGAGACAAAGAAAAAAAGAATCTTAAAAAAAGTGTTATGTTTAATGTTCAATGAAGTTGATAAATTATTTATTTACCTGAATCGCTTGCTGCAACAACTGTTCCACCAGGAGCAAAAGGATCATTGTGCTTCAACGTTTCTACCTAAACAAAGCATACAAAACCATGAATGAGAGAGGCAACACTTCATAGCTGAAACCTCATCACCACTCCAAAGAATATATTCTTTGCAAATTCTTAATTAATTAAGGAATATAGACATTAGGAACAAATGTTTCCCCATAGTGATCTGCAATCTTACTAACTGGAAATAATACATATTATTTTCTAATCTGAACTGTGACATATAACATCCATTCAGAAAAGTACATGAAACAGATCTATGGTTTAACAAGCAAGTATCAAGTGAACACTTGTGTAGTCATTTCCCAGGAAACTGCCAATACCTCAGAAGTCTTCATGTGCCCCTCTATAATCACAATCCTGACTTTGGTGATATTCGTTTATTTTTTTCTTCATAATCTTGCTAGTTGTAGAGATGCACGCTGTTTTAACTTTTTACTTATTTTTTAGAGACAGGTTCTTGCTCTGTCACCCCAGCTGGAATGCAGTGGTGTGATCACAGCTCACTGTAACCTCAAACTCCTGGGCTCAAGTGATCCTCCTGCCTCTCTCCTGCCTTAGCCTCCCGAATAGCTGGGACTACAGGTGTATGCCATCACACCTGGGTAATTTTTGTTATTATTTGTATAGATAGGGTCATGCTATGTTTCCCTCAAACTCCTGGCCTCAAGAAATCCTTCCACCTTGGCCTCCGAAAGCACTGGGATTTTAGGTGACAGCCATCACTACTAACCTTTTATCTCGGAATAATTTACATTTACATAAGAGTTGTAAAGATAGTACAGAGTTCCCACACACTCTTCACCCAGTTTCCCCTAATGTTAATATCTCACATAATTATAGTACATCTATTAAAACTAAGAACACTGGTACAAAACTATAAACCACAGATTTTATTAGATTTCACCAGTTTTTCCATTAATGTCCTTTTTCGATTCCAGAATATCATTTTACATTTAGAACGCACACACTATTTTAATTCTCAAATATCCTAGTACTTAATATCATAAAATGTTACATTTCTATTTTCTAATTGTTATCTAAAAATAATTCTGCATTCTTACCCTCAGAGAGAAAACATATGTACACACATACACACGTACACACACATACACACACACACGTGCACACGCACACATAAACAAAGATAGCTTTTTGCTAAGAAGACCCTGCTGCTTTCAACAATAAGCTATGTAAAAGTCTGGGATCAAGAGCAACTGATCTTGCTAAAGGTGAGGATGTTACCAGATGCCAGAGATTCTGCTTTTTAACTGTCTTCCTACTTCATACTTTAGTTTTTAATCATAGTCAAACAAATTGTATATCTAGGAAGATAACTGAATTTCCTCTTTCTGGCACCAGGCTCTTTTTAAGGGGCTAGATGAAAGACTTGGCAAACAGGTGAAAAGAGTGTGAAAAGAGTTTCTGAACATTTATATGCAACTCTGATGCATGATTATCAATGTCATTTGTATTACAGACTCTATTTCCAATTATCAAGAAGTTGGATATTACAAATAAATGTCAAATAATACTGCCAGAACTAATGTATAAATCTCCAAGTTAAAAAAATTAATTGTAGAGAAAGGTAATGTTAACTGGTACTAACCTTCTCTCTTTATAAAAGAGAATCCATTAAAACTATTAGCGGAAAGAATTAATACTAATGAAGTTTTTAGAAATGAAAACTATGAATGATAAAAAGTAATGATAGTATTAACTGATGCCAATTATACTATTATACAACTAGCACACTAACTTAGATATCTGCAGAATAAACAGCAATTAAAGAAAAACTTAAACTGGTCTATATAGCAAGATAACTTTCCATGTTTCCTAATATGATAGTTATAACACCAGTGTAAGAGAAGGTCACTGACATAACAAGTCACCAAGTACAGGTTGAGCATCCTTATCTGAAATGCTTGGGACAAAAAGTATTTTGGATGTTGGGTTTTTTCAGATTTTGAAATATCTGTGTTATACTTACCAAGTGAACATCCATAATCCGAAAACATGAAATGCTCCAAAGTCTGAAATCTTTTGAGTGCTGACACGATACTCAGGAAATGCTCACTGGCGCATTTCGGATTTGGGGTGCTCAACCTGTATTATTACTTCGCTTTGACAGAAGGAAAAACTAACAGGCTGTGTTTTAAACAACAGCTTGCAGATTTGATTTGCCATCACAAAGAGAAAGGGAAAGGGCATGCCTACATGTGTGTCAGGTTTAGTTTCTAGTCCTTCATCATATACTGTGCGACCACCCTAAAAGGCCGTCAGGATAGCAAGGGGAACAGGATAGATTGTGCAGCCCATGAAGGAATAAGGGGCCACAAAACTCTACGTCAGTTTGATAATTGGGGAGTTTAGCAGGGTCAATTTTTAAAAAATTTCTAGATTGTATTGGTGAAAGTCTTAAGATTTTGGTTTGAGTCTAGTTCTACCACTTACTAACTTACTACCAACTTAATCTATCTTTTTTTTTTTTTTTTTAAATTGCGACAAGATCTCACTCTATCACCCAAGCTGGAGTGCTGTGGTGCAATCATGGCTCACTGCTGCCTTGACCTCCTGAGCTCACACAATCCTCCCACCTCAGTCTCTTGAGTAGCTGGGATTACAGGTGCATGCTATTACACCTGACTAATATTTTAATTTTTTTTGTAGAGACAGTGTCTCGCTTTGTTGCCCAGGCTGGTTGTGAACTACTTGCCTCAAGTGATCCTCCTGCCTTGGCCTCCTGAAGTGCTGGAATTAGAGGTGGGAGCTACCACACCTGGCCTCAACTTAACCTATGTAAACCTCATAGGATTACTGTGAAAATTAAATGAGACAATGCTTATAAAGAGCTTGGCAGCATCCCTGGCACATAGAGGAAATTAGATAAACTGCAGCTATTATTATATTGCCAATTTGGTTTTTTGTTTTGAATGGTGAAATTACAAGCTGTAAGCAAGGATAATATTCCTTTAGAAAACTGGGAATAAAAAGTCAGTAAAACAAATGGTAGAAAAATCTCATGGGGACAGGACAAGAGGAATGTATTCATTTTTAAATTAGAAGAGCTAATTTAGCTTTCTTGCTCTTTAGATGATAGGAGAATGAGAGGCTAGAATAAGAAGGTGAGAGGAGAAGAATTCCGGTAGCAGCAATTTTAGAAGAATTTGGCAAATGGGTCCACATCGCAAACTAAGTGCTATAGGAAAACAGAGTATCCAGTAGCCCGGGGAAACGAAAAATACTCAGTTACGAAGGTATCTGTCCAGTTTTCATTCAATGGAAAACACCATTTCTTAGCCAAGCAGCTTTTTACTGAACACAAAAAAGAAGCAACTCTCAATAATATAAAACCTATTATCTTTAAAATAATCAATTACATTTTAAAAGAAATATTCTTAATCTAAGAGTACTAGAAGACAAATTTTTTGCTTCAAATGCCTCTCAATTAACTGGTCCTTTATAGGTTCAGTTTACCTACAGACATGAAACTGCCGTCTCAAAAAAGAAGTCTCAAAATACAAATTAAAAAGCAAAACCAAACACCTGCAAAACCATTCCTAATTATTGAAATTGAGTAATGGATGCATGGAAGCTTGTTAAAATATTTCATTACATTACTCTCTTTTGAGTATTTCTAAATATCCACAAGATGAAGTTTTTTTTTTTTTTTTTTGAGACAGAGTCTCACTCTGTCACCCAGGCTGGAGTGCAGTGGTACGATCTCAGCTCACTGCAAGCTCCGCCTCCCGGGTTCACGCCATTCTCCTGCCTCAGCCTCCTGAGTAGCTGGGACTATAAGCACCCACCACCGCGCCCGGCTAATTTTTTGTATTTTTAGTAGAGACGAGTTTTCACCATGTTAGCCAGGATGGTCTCGATCTCCTGACCTCGTGATCCGCCCACCTCAGCCTCCCAAAGTGCTGGGATTACAGGCGTGAGCCACCGCACACGGCCATGAAGATTTTTTTAAAGCCTCCAGATAAAACAGCAACTAGCTATAGGACCTTAAACGTTAATTTTTCTAAGTCTCAGTGTCCTTATTTTTAAAATAGGGATATCAACACCTACTTTGCAAAATTATGTGAAGATTAGAAACAATGAATGTAAAGCACACACCAGTACCTGGATCAGGCATGTGGTTATTAAACAGTGATTGCTGTAGATATGTACATTCTCAAGAGAGCTTGACATTTAGTGAGAATTTGTACTTTGCAGAATTAACATTCCAGAGGTGTCTATGAAATAACATAAATGATTTTATTTTTCTAAAATTCTTTTAATTTTCATTATTTCAGTAATATACCAAACATTTCAGAAAAGTTTTATGTAAGATTGGCTTACAAATTTCCAGTAATTTTTAGTATCCTCAATAGGATAAGATGTAGTCTCTTGAAAGATGAACATCACTTTTGGACTCCGTTCAGTCATTCCAGTTAGTTCCAGTGGGTAATCAAACTATTAAATACCAGTCTGAACCAAAAACTAAATGAATTGGGATGAGACTGATATTCTTATATGGTCCATTAGAAGTAATCTAAATGAGGGTTCTTTTATCACTATGTATTTCAAGAAACTTGCTTAGGACACTTATTATCCATTTAACTTAACAGTTCTTAATTCTCCCACTTACCGATGTAATACTGCTATTGTTGGCTGGACTGAAAGGGTCAGTGCTTGAAGTGGCAAAAGGATCAGTAGATTGCCTGAAGAAACAGTCTGATGCAAATGGATCTGAACCTTTGAAAGGATCACCACCAAATGGATCTAAAAAAATAAGGCACGAACATAAGAGACAAAAAATAATTATTGCACTAAATTTCCCATCACTTGAAGGTATGATCAGTGCCTTAATTAAAAGACAGTTTGGGGCCAGGTGCAGTGGCTCACACCTGTAATCCCACCACTTTGGGAGGCTGAGACAGGCAGATCACTTGAGGTCAGGAGTTCAAGACCAGCCTGCCCAACATGTCAAAACCTCCTCTCTACTAAAAAATACAAAAATTAGCCAGGCGTGGTGGTGCGCACCTACAGTCCCAGCTACTCGGGAGGCTGAGGTGGGAGAATCACTTGAACCTGGGAGGCAGAGGCTGCAGTGAGCAAAGATCTGCCACTGCACTCCAGCCTGGGTGACAGTGAGACCCTGTCTCAAAAACAAACAAAAAGACAGTTTGGGCCAGGTGCAGTGGCTCACACCTGTAATTCCAGCACTTTGGGAGGTTGAGGTGGACAGATCACTTGAGCTCAGGAGTTTAAGACCAGCCTGGCTAACGTGGTGAAACCCTGTCTCTACTAAAAATACAAAAATTAGCCAGGCGTGGTGGTGCGCGCCTGTAATGCCCGCTATTCGGGAGGCTGAGGCGTGAGAATAATAGCTTGAGCATGGGAGGCGGAGGTTGCAGTGAGTCAAGATCGCACTACTTGTACTCTAGCCTGGGCAACAGAGCAAGACTGTCTCAAAAAAAATCCCCAAAAAGACAGTTTGAAATCCTGTAGAATCTAAGCTGAGTACTTTTTATTTCACAGACTCCTTTGCAATTTTGATAAAAGATATAGAACCTTCCACCTAATAAACTTATTTTTAAAATTAACATATAATTTCAACGGATCCAATTTTAAGTCCCCTTATTCTATGCTATCATAACTAAAGAAAACACAATAAAAACTTCTAAATGTATTTTTCTCTCTGAGCTCAAAGCTAACAGCCAATAGTTTAGAACAGGTTTGGGATGCAAAACTAAATGGTAAACAAGATTTGCATTATTCTAATGAAAATTCCCAGAAAAAGAGTATCTCAAAAAGCCTGATATTTTAGTAATTCTTCAAGATCCTCTTCCTCTAATCACACATGTGGGCTATAATCTTAGGAAAACAAAATTACATTCTAAACCCTGAAGTAGTATAGATCATTATGCTCACCAAACCTTTAGTTAGTAAGGAGGAATCACAATAAATATTAAAAGCACCAAATTCTAAACACTAATGTCGTTTTTAAAAAAGTAATAAAGCTACTGGGCACAGTGGCTCACACCTGTCTGTAATTGCAGCACTTGGGGAGGCTGAGGCAGGAGGACTGCTTGAGCCCAGGAGTTCCGAGACCAACCTGGGCAACACAGTGAGACCCTGTCTCTACAAAAAGTTAAAAAAATCAGTCAAGTGTGCTGGCATGAGCTTGTAGACCCTAGGTACTCAGGAGGCTGAGGCAGGAGGACTGCTTGAGCCCAGGAAGTCAAGGCTGCAGTGAGCCATGATCACACCACTGCATTCCAGCCTGGGTGACAGAATAAGACCCTGTCTCAAAAACAAAAAACACCAAAAAAAAAAAAAAAAAAAAGAAGTAAAAGTAAAGCAACAATTCATTAAGCAAAATCAAAAGAATTTACTACTCTCTTTCTGAAAATGCCAGGCACAAAGAGCATCTTACTGGGGCTTCAGTTTCAGACCTAAATAACATAAGCTTATTATTAAGCAGAAATGAATGAAAGCTAAGATGAAACTCAATAAGATACTGACCGATTTTTCCAAAAGGATCATCCTTGAAAGGATCACCTGTGATAAAATAAACACAAACAAATCCAAATAACAATATTTACTGTGGTGACACCATTACTTAAAGAGTAACTTTAAAACAAAACCAAAGCAAAGTTTATTTCTTTTCTTTTTTTTTTTTTTTTTTGAGACGGAGTCTCGCTTTGTCACCCAGGCTGGAGTGCAGTGACGCAATTTCGGCTCACTGCAAGCTCCACCTCCTGGGTTCACGCCATTCTCCTGCCTCAGCCTCTCCGAGTAGCTGGGACTACAGGCGCCCGCCACCACGCCCGGCTAATTTTTTTGTATTTTTAGTAGAGACGGGGTTTCACCGTGGTCTCGATCTCCTGACCTCGTGATCCGCCCGCCTCGGCCTCCCAAAGTGCTGGGATTACAAGCGTGAGCCACCGCGCCCGGCCTGAAAAGTTTATTTCGATAACTTCACTTCACAGTAGATAAAATAAGGAATGTCATTGACCTTATGAAATGTACAGCCAACTATACTTACCTTGATCACAAGTTGAGGTTATGGATGGAGGGGAAGACATTACAGCAAAAATTTTACTAACAAAATCTCTACTCTTCACAAGAGTACTGGGAGGGTATTATCATCACCAGTTCAGAAATAAAGATACTGAGCTTTACTGAAGCAAAAAAAAAAAAAAAAATTCTTACAGGATTGAAGAGTCCAGAAATAAATCCTTACATTTATGGTCATCTGATTTTTGACAAGAGTATCAAGAACACAAAATGGAGAAAGGACAGTCTTTTCAACAAATGGTGTTAGGACAACTGGATATCCACATGCAAAAGAATGAAGCTTGACCCCTATCTCACATCATATACAAAAATAAACTCAAAATGGATCAAAGATCTAACTGTAACAGCAAAACTATAAAACTCTTAGACAAAGAGAGCATTAAATCTTTGCGACTTAGGTAATAGTTTCTTAGATGACACCAAAAGCACAAGTGACAGAAGAAAAAATAGATAATTGGACTTCACCAAAGTTGAATAAACACTTTTCCAAAGAAGATATACAAATGGCTAATAAGCATCTAGAAAGATGTTCAACATTAATCAGTAGGAAAATACAAAGCAGGCCGGACACAGTGGCTCATGCCTGTAATCCCAGCACTTTAGGAGGCCGAGGCAGGCGGATCACCTGACATCAGGAGTTCAAGACCAGCCTGGTCAAAATGGTGAAACCCAGTCTCTACTAAAAATACAAAAATTAGGCCGGACGCAGTGGCTCACGCCTGTAATCCCAGCACTTTAGGGGGCCAACGTGGGTGGATCACGAGGTCAAGAGATGGAGACCATCCTGGCCAAAATGGTGAACCCCACCTCTACTAAAAACACAAAAGTTAGCTGGGTGTGGTGGCAGGCACCTGTAATCCCAACTACTCAGGAAGCTGAGGCAGGAGAATAGCTTGGATCTGGAAGGCAGAGGTTGCAGTGAGCCGAGATTGTGCCACTGCACTCCAGCCTGGCGACAGAGCGGGACTCCGTTTCTAAATAAATTAATTACATACATAAATACATACATACATACATACATACATAAAATTAGCTGGGTGTGGTGGTGGGTGCCTGTAGTCTCAGCTACTCAAGAGGCTGAGACAGGAGAATCGCTTGAACCCAGGAGGCGGAAGTTGCAGTGAGCCGAGATCGTGCCACTGTACTCCAGCCTGGGCGACAGACTGAGTTAGTAGGCTATTGAAACTGAAGCCTTAATCCTTAGTTTATATATTATAAAGTCTTTTTTGGGGGGTAAATCTATAATATAAAAAAAAAGAGTACTTACTGCCAACGAAAGGATCAGACTGGAAAAAATCCAAGTTTGTATCTGCAACTGGACCTGTCAGCGAGCTTGAGTCTACATTAAATGGATCTTCCTAAAAATAATTTTAAATTAAAATTATTTTTTAGAAACCAAAGTTTTAAAAGGTAACATTTTAAAATAAAATAACACACATTCAGGTCATACATATGCTCTGAAAAATCAACTGATGGGCCAGGCACGGTGGCTCACACCTGTAATCCCAGCACTTTGGGAGGCTGACGTGGGCGGATCACAAGGTCAAGAGATAGAGACCATCCTGGCCAACATGGTGAAACCCCATCTCTACCAAAAACACAAAAATTAGCTGGGCATGTGCAGCTACTCAGGAGGCTGAGGCAGGAGAATCGCTTGAACCTGGGAGGTGGAGGTTGCAGTGAGCCAAGATCGTGCCACTGCACTCAAGCCTGGGCAACAGAGTGAGACTTAGTCTTGAAAACAAAAGGAAAATCAACTGATGGTAATGTAACAAATATTTCTCTAGTCATAAAGCACATTTAACACATTTTTCTCTTTCCTTCACCTAAAATAGTGTATAATTCATCTAAGGAAAACAGTGATAAGGACATTTTTAAAAAACATCATTTAATTTTTAGAGATAAGGTCTCTCTATGTTGCCTAGTGCCTCCAACTCAGGCTCAAGCAATCCACCTACTTCAGCCTCCTGAGTAGCTGGGACTACAGGCACTTGCCACCACATCCAGCTATTAAGAACATTTATTAATTATTTATTTATTTTATATGTATAAATTCAAGGGGTACAAGTGGAATTTTGTTACATGGCTATATTGCCTAAAGGTGAAGTCGGGGCTTTTGATGTATCTATCATCTGAATAATGTACATTGTACCCATTAAGTAATGTCTGGTAATTCACCTCCTCCTGTCCTTCCACCCTTACGAGTCTCCAATGTAAATAAAAATCATTTTTTTTACCTCTTTCGAATGTCTATTATTGTCGAGTTCAGAACAAACTTTTTCAGTAACAGCTGTAGTCACCTCATTTTCATCAGTCACACCAGAAGGCAGTAGTTCAGGGCTACTTCTTGCCTACAAAATATTAATGAAAGTAGATTAACAATATGCTTTTTGACATGGCAGAGAAAATTGACTAAAGATAACCAAAAATTGCCAGGCGCGGTGGCTCACGCTTGTAATCCCAGCACTTTGGGAGGCCAAGGCGGGCGGATCACGACGTCAGGAGATAGAGACCACGGTGAAACCCCGTCTCTACTAAAAATAAAAAAAAAATTAGCCGGGCGTGGTGGCGGGCGCCTGTAGTCCCAGCTACTCGGAGAGGCTGAGGCAGGAGAATGGTGTGAACCCAGGAGGCGGAGCTTGCAGTGAGCCGAGATCGGGCCACTGCACTCCAGCCTGGGCGACAGAGCAGACTCCGTCTCAAAAAAAAAAAAAAAAAAAAAAAAAAGATAACCAAAAATTATTTAAAAATTAAAAAAGACAAGCAGAATGTATTCATCAAATAATTTCTCCTTCTATAATCTTTTTTAGGGAAATGGTGTCATCAAGCATCAAAGTCACTCATGTCAGAAACCTTCAGGTCATCTTTAATCCTCAGTTAGAATAAGACTCCAAGTCTTGCTCAGTCTACCTCTTACCTCTTTTTCAAATCCTTGCCTCCTTCTCCATCCTCACTGTCACTATCAATCACTTATAGTATTATCATCTTTGGTTCCAATTACTATAGCAGTCTTCCTTCCAACTTCTTTCCTGCCTCCAATACATGCATTTCCAATCTCTTCTCCTTATTGTAGCCAAACTAATAGCTCTAAAATGTGGATGTGATCGTGACCCTTCTGGTTAAAAGTCCTTCAATGGTTTCCCATTGTCTTCTTCATTTAGACGAGTGGATGAAAGACTTAAGTAGTAGGGGCAGGCTGGATGCAGTGGCTCACACCTGTAATCCCAGCATTCTGGGAGGCCGAGGCAGGCAGATCACAAGGTCAGGAGACCCAGACTATCCTGGCTAACACGTCTCTACTAAAAATGCAAAAAATTAGCCAGGCGTGGTGGCACGCGCCTGTAGTCCCAGCTACTCAGGAGGCTGAGGCAGGAGAATAGCTTGAACCCGGGAGGCAGAGGTTGCAGTGAGCTGAGATTGTGCCACTGCACTCCAGCCTGGGCAACAGAGTGAGACTCCGTCTCAAAAAAAAAAAAAAAAAAGTAACAGGGCAATATCTATTTTATACCACCCTTATCTATTTGAAGGATAACCTAGTAGTCTGCCTTTTGCACTTGAAAGAATATTGTATAATGCATACATGACTGCACTGTGTAAATAAAATCGAGTCTGTTAACTTATCACTTTTAATACCTCTCAAACTTCTATTCTTCTCATTATCCCTTCTATGGGTACAGTCTCACTCTCTAATCCGTTTTCCACATTTCTGAAAGTTAATCACGTCACTTCTTGCTTAAAATTCTTCAATGGCTGTTCACTGCAGTAGGATAAATCCCCCAATGCTTTAAGATCAATCTAAATTTCTCACCTTCTGGCACTTTCTGACCTAAAATTGGTCATTTTTATCCAGGGGCACATGACAATCACCCATAGAATGTGTTTTTAAAATATACATATCTGGCTCTATCCCAGAAACTAGTTCCCTTTTTGAGGAAAGGAATACACATTTATACTTTGATAATCACCAGAGGTAAAGCAGATGCCTACTAGAAGCGCTTCATCTCTTACCAATACCCTCTCCACCATCACAAGATATCCTTCAGAACTTCTCAAGATTCTGTGCTGCATGTATTCTTCCACCTTGTACCTATACTAATACTGTTTTCTCTGGCAGGAATGTATCCTCCTCTTCCATGCTTAACCCCTTCTCACTTGTCTAAACTCACTTGCAAAGCTTTCCCCAACAAAATCTTTATGAACCCCCTCCAAACTGTCCTAACTGAAAATTCGGCACTTCCTTTAGCACAGCCCTTTAACACAGTGTTACACTACTACACTGTAGGCTGCCTGAAGGAAAGATTGAGGTCTCTGATCTCTGTAGCTCTTATATTATGTAATACAGCACTCTTGCACATAGTTGGTACTCGCCAAATAATTGGTAAATGAATGTCCTTCACAATACGTAATAAAAATTATTTTAGCTTTGGGTGAGGGTACTTAAAAAAAAAGTTTTACTCTACAGAACCACCTTTTAAAAACAGGCTCTATAAAAAATAAATTAGCTGGCTGGGCATGGTGGCTCACGCCTGTAATCCCTGCACTTTGGGAGGCCGAGGCAGGTGGGTCACTTGAGGTCAGGAGTTCGAAACCAGCCTGGCCAACATGATGAAACCCCATCTCTACTAAAAATACAAAAAATGAGCTGAGTGTGGTGGCGCACGAATGTGATCCCAGCTACTCAGGAGGCTGAGGTAGGAGAATCGCTTGAACCCGGGAGGCGGAGGTTGCAGTAAGCCAAGATCGCGCCACTGCACTCCAGCCTGGGCAACAAGAGCAAAACTCCATCTCCAAAAAAAAAAAAAAATTAGCTAAAGTTATCTTTTTATACTAGTTAAAACGTACAATTGTTTGGATTAGGACTCACTCTCTGCTTCTAAAAAAGAAATCTCAATTGTCCTCAGATGAGGCAAGGCCATGTATTTATATTAGATATAATGTCAATGAAACTTGGATCTGCACAAGGAGGTTGATTACGAAGGTTATGAAAGTATTAGACTCACTGGAGATTCCTGGTGTATGGGCTCAGACTCTAGGTTGCTCTGGCCTTCAGCATGTTCATTAAGGTTGGCTGTTTCACTGCTGCTGGTGCTGAGGCTGCAATAATCTGTAGCTCCATTTACAAGAATGCTGTGTGGGCTACTGCACCAATTTAACTGATTATTATGATTTTCCAAATCTTTCATTTCCATCAGTTTCATTTGCATCTGCCAACACAAAGAAGAAATATAGATCAGAATTTATTACTAGAAAGACATGTAACATAAAAATGCCCTCCTCCACTTCCTGATGGGCTAGGTGTGGTAGCTCATGCCTATAATTTCAACACTTTGGGAAACTGAGGCACGAGGACTGCTTCAGCCCAGGAGTTCAAGACCAGCCTGAGCAACATGGTGAAACCTTATTTCTACAAGAAATATAAAAATTAGCTGGGCATGCTGGAGTGCACCTGTAGTCCCAGC
Source organism: Symphalangus syndactylus (assembly GCF_028878055.3). Lineage (NCBI taxonomy): Eukaryota > Metazoa > Chordata > Mammalia > Primates > Hylobatidae > Symphalangus > Symphalangus syndactylus. The sequence continues at coordinate 126,696,971 of NC_072441.2, read as the reverse complement.
TACTCAGGAGGCTGAGATGGGAGGATCACTTGAGCCCAGAGGTCAAGGCTGCAGTGAGCCATGATCACACCACTGCACTCAAGTGACAGAATGAGACCCTGTCTCAAAAAAATGAATAAAATAAAAATGGCTATACCTGTAGACTTGGTCTAGGATACATTTGCTTCCTTTAAGAAGAATCCTCTGGGAATGCTACATGACTTAGAGGAAAGATTTGGTAATTTCTGACAATACGTATTTCTCTCTTGAAATTTTAGTATGCATGGATTTTTTTTTTAAAGAGATTCAAAAAAAGAAAATACTTTAAGGAATACCCATTCATCTGGTAGCATTCTCACTACAACAACTCTTTCAGGTTACCTGTTTATTGAGTACCTACACTGGGACAAGAACTGTGCTAAATGATAGGGATTTTTAAAAATGTGTAAGTTCCTGGACCAAAACCATGAGTCTGCTAGGGGAGATAGACACATAAGCAAATATGCAGGGAAAAATCTTATTATTGCTATAACATGAAGTCCAACAAAAGCAGGGTGCAGAAAATACCATAAAGAAATAAGAATTTAAGGTATATCTTGCATGATGAATGAGTAGGTAGGTACTCAGCTGCCAGATAACAGGGGGTAAGGAAGCGCAAAAGTGAAGGACTTCGTTATACGTAATAACTGAGCACACTGGCCTGGGTTTTAGAAGAACTGGATTTTTAGATGTAGCTCTTTTCAAGGATATGTAACCATGAGAAAGTTACTTGAACTTCCTTGGCTTTAGTTTGTTATAATTCAGAATGAAAGAAATCAACTCCATAATCTCTGTGTTTCTATCCTTTTTTTTTTAGTTTTTATTTTTTGAGACAGATTCTCACTCTGTTGCCTAGGGTGGAGTGCAGTGGTGTGATCTGAGCTCACTGCAACCTCTGCCTCCCAGGCTCAAGTGATTCTCATGCCTCAGCCTCCCAAGTAGCTGGGATTATAGGCAGGTACCACCATGCCCAGCTAATTTTTGTATCTTTTAGTAGAAACAGAGTTTGGCCATGTTGGCAGGGCTGGTCTCGAACTCCCGGCCTCAAGTGATCCACTGCCTCAGCCTCCCAAAGTGCTGGGATTACAGGCATGGGCCACCACCATGCCGAGCCCTAACTATCTTATCATTCATTAAAACATTAATCTTCATGTAGGGAAACCTGGAAATAAAGCAAAGGATCTATACATAAGACCAACTATAACACTGCATATTTATCTACAGAAGGAACAATTTCCTTAAGAAAAAAGTTTCCAAATTAGCAAATGTGAATTCAAAATTAGAATCACAAAACAGAAGAAACTAGGTTATTCTTTATAAAATAAGCAACACTTATTGAGCATTTATGTACCAAGCACCATGCTAAAATGTCTTACAGGTTTTGCCTCATTAATCCTCACAGTGGCCCTAAGGAGTAGGGTATTTATTAATCCTCCAATTTTGAAGATGAAGAATCTGATATTAAGGTGATTTAGCTAGTAAGTGGCAGACCAGTACTTAAACCTAGACCATCTAGCCACAAAGCCCATGCTCTTAATCACTGCTCCAATGATAATCATCAGATAGATATACAAGATGTATGATAGTTTCAATATATAACAGGTGACAAAAAAACCTATTGTATAAAATGACTGAAAAATGAACAGTAAACTAGGCAAGAGGTTGAAGGAACAGAAGTTGGAAAGCATAACCGACTAAAAGACACAGAGGATCCATTTGAATATATTTCTTGCTTTACAAAGACTTACTGAACTAATTTCCTGTTGTGAATCTTGTAGATGCTGCTGAAGAGGTTCCAACTGAGCCTTCCCTGACTCTACACTCTCCTCCAATTCTGCTGTTTCTTGCTGTAGACGGCTCAGCTCTTCTCTAGCTTTTGCCAATTCTTCTTCATAAGTGGAGATCTGTGATTCCTGACTAGTTAATTCAGCTTTCAGAGAAGAAATCTATAATGTGAAAGTGAATGAGAAGAAATGGGGATTAAAAGAAGAGATGTCATTAAAATGTTCCAAAATGCAATACATTTATTTGTTTAGTTTACTATTTTGGTGGTTTTTTTTTTTTTTTTTTTACAGCAATAGCAAATAATTAATTTAATTTAATTTTTGAGAGAGAGAGTCTTGCTATGTTGCCCAGACTGGATTCAAACTCCTGGGCTCAAGTGATCCTCCTGAGTAGCTGGGACTATAGGAGCATGCCCAGCCATACCTGGCCCTATTATGGAGTTTTTGTTGTTGTTGTTGTTGTTGATGTTTTATTTCTTTGAGACAGTCTCACTCTGTCACCCAGGCTGGAGTGCAGCGGCATGATCACAGCTCACTTCAGACTTCAGGCTCAACTTTCCCAGGCTCAGGTGATCCTCTCACCTCAGCCTCTCGAGTAGGTGGGATTACAGATGTAGGCCACCATGCCTGGCTTTCAAATTTTTTTTTTTTTTTTTTTTTGAGACGGAGTCTCGCTCTGTCGCCCAGGCTGGAGTGCAGTGGCGTGATTTCGGCTCACTGCAAGCTCCGCCTCCCGGGTTCACACCATTCTTCAGGCACCCACCACCGCCCTGGCTAAGTTTTTGTATTTTTAGTAGAGACGGGGTTTCACTGTGGTCTCGATCTCCTGACCTCGTGATCCGCCTGCCTTGGCCTCCCAAAGTGCTGGGGTTACAGGCGTGAGCCACTGCGCCCAGACGGCTTTCATATTTTTTGTAGAGATGGGATTTCTCCATGTTTCCCAGGCTGGTTTCCAACTCCTGGGCTCCAGCAATTCCCCCGCCCCAGACTCCCAAAGTGCTGGGATTACAGGTGTGAGCCACTGTGCCCGGCCAATTATGATGTTTTTTGATGTATGGTTTTCGTAGAGAAGGGTAACTGGGGGAGGGATAGGAGAGTTGAAGGTATAGGCACCATATTTCCAACAAAAATTTGGAAAAACAGTTCATTAACTGCCCTTCTATTTCCTCTAAAGAAGGCCTGTAATTTCTGGATGAACCTTGCTCCATCGCCTCCATGAACCCAAATGCTGACTAGATTGCCAACCACCACCATCAATAACAAAAAGTAGAGAATGTTTTCATCTTAAGCCAGGAAAAGCAACTAATGTATTAGGTGCAGGCAGCAGGAAACAGCCAGACATTACCAGTTGGGCCTCCTCAGCACATTTCCTTCTGACTTCCTTGAGTTGCTCCTCCAGCTGGGCTTTCTGCTCATCCAGTTCATCAAGGAGTTCCTGTACCTGCTGTTTCTGGGCCTGTAGTTTTTGCAGATTAGTATTCTCCCTTTGAACTTCATCTTGAAGATCCTAAAATCCAAGAAAATTAATATATTTATTTTCTTTGCGGGCAGGGGAGGGTTAAGTTAGTAATTTTAAATCTACCTTAAGAAAGAATAAAGTCTTACTGAGTATATTGTGTTGATGAGACTAGGGTACTTAACAGCTTTAAATACAATCTTTACTTGAGGACATCTTTCCTAGAATCCAATATTTAGATATTCAATTTGCTAACTCAAATCTGTCCTTGGACATGTGATGGGCTTTGCTAACATGTTGAAAATAGAACTCCTGGAATTTCCCCACAAATCTGTTTTAAGCTCAATCTTTTCCCCTCTCAGATTCTCTGGTCAAAAAAAACCCCACATGGAGAAACCCTGTCTCTAATAGAAATGCAAAAAAAAAAAAAAAAAAAAATTAGCCAGGCAGGGTGGCGCATGCCTGTAATCCCAGCTACTCGGGAGGCTGAGGCAGGAGAATCGCTTGAACCCGGGAGGTGGAGGTTGCGGTGAGCCGAGATCGTGCATTGCACTCCAGCCTGGGCAACAAGAGCGAAACTCCATCTCAAAAAAAAAAAAAAAAGAAAAAAAAATTAGCTAGACGTGGTAGTATGTGCCTGTGGTCCCAGTTACTCGGGAGGCTGAGATGGAAGGATCTCTTGAGCCCAGGAGGTCAAGGCTGCAGTGAGCTGTGATCATGCCACAGCATGCCCAGACTGGGCAACACAATGAGACACTATCTCCCAAAAAAAAAAAGGAAAAATTAATTCTAGGTAAATTATGGACCTGAATGTAAAAGGCTAACTTTAAGATGTGTAGAAGAAATGCAGATCTCAGTGTAGGAAAAGATTTATTAAAACAAAAAAAGATGAACCATTTTGAAAATGTTATTTATTCATCCATGTACATATCAGACCTCATGCTTAATAACAAGAACCACAGAAATTTTTAAAAAGCCAGGCGCAGTGGCTCAGGGATTAATAACTCCAAAGTATGTGTCAGCAGGAGGTGGGCAAAGATTTCAAAGTGGGTGAGGTAAAACTGAACACAAATTTCTAAAAATAATATCTATTCAAAGGTCCCAACAGTCATTCACCAGAATAAGAATCTAAGAACACAAGAGAGGCCGGGCACGGTGGCTCACGCCTGTAATCCCAGCACTTTGGGAGGCCGAGGTGGGTGGATCATGAGGTCAGGAAATTGAGACCACGGTGAAACCCCGTCTCTACTAAAAATACAAAAAATGAGCCGGACGCAGTGACGGACGCCTGTAGTCCCAGCTACTTGGGAGGGTGAGGCAGGAGAATGGCGTGTACCCAGGAGGCAGAGCTTGCAATGAGCCGAGATCACGCCACTGCACTCCAGCCTGGGTGACAGAGCAAGACTCCGTCTCAAAAAAAAAAAAAGAACAGAAGAGAAACTTACAAGTAAAAGGTCTCTGAATTACTGCATAGGTTACACAAGATAGCACCATCATGATAATAGCCAACACTTTAAATGTTACTTAAAATGTGCTAGGTTCTGTTCTAGGCTCTTCAAATATACTAACTTATTTATAGTCTATATGACAGATCTACGAGTTAGGTACTGATATCATTTCATATTTTACAGATGAGAAAACTGAAGCACTGATATGTAGGTAATGTGTCCAAAGTTAAAAATAGTAAGCTATGGATTCAAAGTGGATTCTGACTCCATAGCCTGAGCTCTTAATCACCATATGATATACTACCTGCAGACTAAATGTCTCACATGTGTGTCACTATTTTTCAAATATATGCAGATGTTTCTGTGATTAAATAGAACACTGAACAATGCTTTCAATAATTGCTTTTTATCTTATATTTTCTTAACCAACTGGTTAGTCTAAAAATATCATGTTGCTTTCTTTAAAAAATTCCTTTAAAGCCCAGGCAGAGCAGGCAGACAAGAAGGGAAACTCAAAGGCCAGTAGCCTTTGAATTCCTCAATGATACTTGAGGAATTCGGACGATGTTTGATGAGTATCATCAACTCTGCAAAGAAAGGCAAAAAGTGACCCTTGTGCCACGAATTGCTAACTCTTGCACAAAGGACTGACAAATGGAACTGTACAGAAAATTTAAGATGCAGGGACACTTGATTTCTGGAAGAAAAACAACTTCTGTATTTTAATTCAGTCCTTATTTTAAGAGACCTGAAATTATAATATTGAAGGAGAAGAAATTTTAAATGAGGAAATAAGTACATTTTAAATCTTAGTTAAATATGCTTATGCCTCTTCTAAATTGAATTTTTCTTTATTGTATTATATAGATTTTTGATTTGCCTAAGTTTCTTAAGAATCAGATGTTCTCTCATTAACCCATCAGGAAACAACAGATGCTGGAGAGGATGTGGAGAAATAGGAACGCTTTTACACTGTTAGTGCGAGTGTAAATTAGTTCAACCGTTGTGGAAGACAATGTGGCGATTCCTCAAGGATCTAGAACCAGAAATACCATTTGACCCAGCAATCCCATTACTGGGTATATACCCAAAGGATTATAAATCATTCTACTATAAAGACACATGCACACGTATGTTTATTGCAGCACTATTCACAATAGCAAAGACTTGGAACCAACCCAAATGCCCATCAATGATAGACTAGATAAAGAAAATGTGGCACATACATCCCATGGAATACTATGCAGCCATAAAAAAGAATGAGCTTATGTCCTTTTCAAGGACATGGATGAAGCTGGAAACCATCATTCTCAGCAAACTACCACAGGAACAGAAAACCAAACACTGCATGTTCTCACTCATAAGTGGGAGCTGAACAATGAGAACGCATGGACAAAGGGAGGGGAACATCACACACCGGGGCCTGTCAGGAGGTGGGGGACAAGGGGAGGCAGAGCATTAGGACGAATACCTAATATATGCAGGGCTTAAAACCTAGATGATGGGTTGATGGGTGTAGCCAACCACCATGGCACATGTATACCTATGTAACAAACCTGTATGTTCCACACATGCATCCCAGAACTTCAAGTATAATAATAATAAAAAGAATTAGATGTTCTCTTTCTGATTCCTTTGACAAAAATGTTTATAAATTATTTACTATAATTTATTTTTAAAATTCCTTTAAAAATGCCAACACAATAGATGATCATGAAAGACTTTCCAGTGCTAACATTCCGTGAGTCTGTGTGATCACAGTTTCAAACTGGTGAACTCCTTTAGTACTTTATCATTAATTTACCAGCATGCCTAATTTTTTTCATGTCTAAATTTTTAACCTTGCCTACACTGTTAACTAATCCATACCATATAGAGATATGACTTTAGATATGCACATGGCATTGGCTCTAAATAAACCCATGCCAAAAGAGAAAAATGACTTCAATTTCTGTATCACCCAGTCTAGTAACTTCAGATTCATCTTTGATTTTCTCCATTCATACATGTCCTATAGATTCTACCTTAAAATCTCTCTTTAAGCTGTTTACCAAATTATTTTAGTTTTCATCGTTCCTTCCTTGACATACAACTGGGTTTTCTCCCTTTGTTTCTTCCTATTCCAAATGTCCAACTTGCTTAAAAAATAACTCACTGCAAAGGAGATTTCTCTAGTCACTGTTATTTTTAAAATATGTGTTGTTCCCTCTTATCTACAGGATTAAGTAAAACTTGCTGCAAGACACATTAAAACCTTCAGTTCTGGGTTCTACCTTCTTTTCCTCTCATATTCACCTGTGACCCAGCCTCAGAAGACCCTATTCTTTCTCCAATAGACAACATATTTCAATGACCCTATGCCTTTCCACAAGCCATAACCTCTGTCTTCAATGTCCTTCCACACCATAGGTACCTGGAAACCCAATATTGATTCTTCAGAATCCAGCCAAATTTAATCTCCTCCGACTCATCTTGGGCTTCCTTCACCTATGCTCAAACTCTACTGTTTGTTCCTAACCTCTACTGTCACACTTAATACACTGTAATCATAGCTAACCTCTAAATTACAAATTTCTAAAGGACAGTGTCCATGCTTCATCTTTCTTTGATTATCCAAAATCTTGTACAATGCCTAGCACATTCCAGGGGCTTAATTAAGCAATGACTGTAACTATCATAGGATTTTAGTATGTGGGAGAAACTAATGGGAAACCTGCATGAGACTGACAGAAAGAAAAGACTTACATTCTTTTTACATAATGTGAAACACTTCACTATGCATTTAAACTATAGCTATTTATTAATACCCCAAACTGACCTATGACAAATGCTTTTTAAACTTTTTAAAATAATACCTACATTTCTAAACCGATTCAGTATTTTTATAATCTACAGACCAAGGCTGATCTGACATTTAAAACTTTCGTTATTTGGAAATAATCATTACTGCTTTAACATGTCACTGTGGCATATACCTTTATTTTTTTAAGACAGGATCTTGCTCTGTCACCCAGGCTAGAATGCAGTGGTATAATCACGGCTCACTGTAGCTTCAACCTCCTGGGCTCAAGCAATCTTCCCACCTCGGCCTCCCAAGTAGCTGAGGCTACAGGCATGTGCCACCACGCCTGGCTAATTTTTTAATTTTTTCGTAGAGATGGCGTTTTACCATGTTGCCCAGGGTGGTCTCAAACTCCTAGGCTCAAATGATCTGCCCGCCTCGGCCTCCCAAAATGCTGGGATTACAAACATGAGCCACAGTGCTTGGTCTAATTCAGCTATAAAATATTTTAAAAGAATGTTACCTGCAGATCTAAAGTAATTTCGTTAGTTTGAAAATACAATCTATTGAGCCAGCAAAGTGGCTCATGCCTGTAATCCCAGCACTTTCGGAGGCTGAGACGGGTGGATGACCTGAGGTCAGGAGTTCGAGACCAGCCTGGCCAACATAGTAAAACCCCATCTCTACTAAAAATACAAAAAATCAGCTGGGCGTGCTAGTGGCCGCCTGTAATTCCCGCTACTAGGGAGACTGAGGCAAGAGAATCACTTGAACCCGGGAGGCAGAAGTTGCAGCAGTGAGCCAAGATGGCGCCACTGCACTCCAGCCTGGGCAACAAGAGTGAAACTCCATCTCAAAAAAAAAAAAAAAAGAAAATATAATCTATTATTAATTCCTTACTTTGTTCATAAAATTATTATATAGGTTTATATAACAATATGCTGGTCCCAAAAGCATGTTTTAAATCCTAGAGGGAAAAAAGTTTTTTCTCTTTCCCTTTTAACTAAAAATGTTCAAGAGTGGGAATAGGAAAAATATATGTTATCTATCCCCATTAGTAAATACTCTAGTCATATTCACCACCCTCCCTCATACCCCAAAGAAAAATCTTCTTTATCTATTTCATGTCTCTAATAATATCTTTAAAGCCAGATGTAATTTTGATGCCTTTTATTGTAAATCCAGGGACAAAAAATACAATTTACCTTAAAAGGGTCACATAATATGAGAAAATGTCTAGGACATGATACTAAGTTTTAAAAGCTGAATACAGAGGCATATACAGTATAATCACAAATTAATATAAAGAAATTTATATATATTTGTAGAAAATACAGCAAAATGTTAACAATAGTTCTCTCTAGAAAGGCTTTTTACATCTTTTTCATACTCTTCTTCATTTTACAAATTTACCATGAACCCATGTTACTTTTATAATCCGAAAATGTCAAGTTTGCTGTTTTTTTAAGTATCACATTGCTATCAATATAAAATATAAAAATACCAATATAAAAATATTCTGATGTGACTAAATTTTTATGTAAGAACTACCAATAATAGAATCAATGCTGGTTTCCTTTAATAAACTGAACTATTTTTCAAAAATAATATTTTTAGTGAGCCACTTAAACACAACCTCAAAAGACAGGCTTATGTAAGAGGAAGGCAAATAAACAAACCAATATAATATTTACTTCTTCCTGCCCTTTCTCTCCCGAAGAGCAAACACATTGATTCAAATTTCCCAGCCTCACTGCCTTTTTTCATTTCTTAGCTTCAGTAAAAATCCACATAGTAATACAAAACTATAGGACCTAAAGGAAAGGTTACTGAGGAAATACCTAACATTAGTAACAAACTTCAAGCTGGATAGATGTCCATATTAAAATTCTTTATAATTAATGTCTCCCTATGTCTATTTCTAAATACGAAAAAAGGTCTATAAAAATTCCAGGCCAGGCGCGATGGCTCACGCCTGTAATCTCAGCACTTTGGGAGGCTGAGGCGGGAAGGTCACCTGAGGTCAGAAGTTCGAGACCAGCCTAGCCAACATGGAAAAACCCCGTCTCTACTAAAAATAAAAAATTAGCCAGGCGTGGTGGCAGATGCCTGTAATCCCAGCTACTTGGGAGGCTGAGGCAGGAGAATCGCTTAAACTTGGGAGGCAGAGGTTGCGGTGAGTCGAGATCGTGCCATTGCACTCCAGCCTGGGCAACAAGAGCGAAACTCCGTCTCAAAAAAAAAAAAAAAATTCCAATACTAAACTACATACAAAAAGGTCTTCCTTTCCAGTATACAGAATTAAAATTATTAAACTGCACAAAATCAAAATGAACTTACGCAAATATACATGCTAATAACAAGTTTCACTGGAAAATTATTTGTAAGGCTACCACCATCGCAATGCAATTTCAGTATCAATATCAGCATCTAGATATACTTAGCAACTTTATTTTGGTACAGATTGCTTATCCTGAGACTAAATTAAGGCAACAGATGTACCTCTCTCTCTCTCTCTCTCTTCCTGCTCTCTCCTCCCCCGCCATGCCCTTAACTAGAGCAGTGGAAGGTTCTCCTAACAGTGTCTTCTGCTGAACCTGAGTCATTTTCTCTTTCCCAAATGTGGCCCTTGGGAACATCCTTTCCTGGGTCTGTGCACAGACTCAGCACTATCAAATGCCATTCCCTCCAGTGAATGACAGAAGACATTTGCAGATGCTTTCCTGGTTCTGCTCTATTCCCCTGATCATGGTCTACTTGCCTACTAGTGCCATCAAGAGCAAAAGAAAGGAAGATAGCAGCAGTTGGAGCATGGCAAGGATGAAGTGAACAAAACTAGAGCAATATAGTGCCAAGGTTTATTTTAGAAAAATACCAAAGCAAGCCATATCCAAGGTTACTCATCTAGAAATTAAAGGATATTTGAGCTGGCAATCTTGGCTTTACTTAAAAAGAAATTTCAAGGAAAATGTCCTGTTTTCTAGAAATCACTGAAGTTACTGAAAATGGCAAATTATCTGCTATCCCTCTATCCCCATGAAGTGCTATGGGGTAGTGGAAATAAAATTTAAACAAATACCTAAGAATTTTAGACATATGAAAAAATAAAACTTTCATTTTAGCAACTGAAGTCAGATATACAACTGATGAAGTTACTTTAAAAGTTATTTGAAAAGTTAAACCTTTTAACTCTATTTTATATGAAACAGATGCAAACATGTCATGTTAATAGATATCAGTAATATATTTTATATATTATACATAATTATAGAATTATTTATTTTAAAAGAAAACCTCTATAAACTAACATACAAGTAGAAATAATCAGATACACTATTTTATCTGATGGACGTTTTAGGACTATTCTTAACATTAAAAATGTATCAACTACAGAACAAGATGTTTAAGTCAATGAATAGAAAGGAAGCCTAATAAACTAGGGTGGGTGTTAGAAAACCCCATTAACAGACTGCCTTTATTTCTCAATCATATGCTTCCCAGTATGTTCTAAAGAGCATTATGGCCAGAAAAAGAATGCTGAGCTCATGTATCTAATTTTATTTCTATCTAAGATAAGTCATCCCTCTTCATCTAAGAAAAAAACTAAGTGAATTAAAATAAAAAACATGGACAAGTACTCTGAATTACTGAATCTTTACTTATGATGAAACATACATAATAGGGAGCTTCTTTTACATGAGGGTAATATGAACAATATGAAGAAGTCTGACTTTTCATGATAACTACTATGCTCTCAATCTTTTCTACCTATGGGTTCCAGTTATATTGTCTTATTTTAAATTGTATACACAAAACCAAAGTTTATTCACTTCTGTTGTGAACAGCTTCCTTAAATTTACCTCCATCTAACAATATATTGCCAAATATAATGAAAAATATGATCCAAGGCACAATTTCTAAGCCCAAGGAGCTCACAACATATAGGAAGGAAGATATTGGAAGCTATACACATCACACCAAGCTAACACTATCAGGTAACATACGGTTCATGCCATATATAAGTGGATATATATTCCTCTGGGAGTTCCAGCACAGGAAAGACTGGTGTGGACCAAGAGACAGAGAAGGGAAAGTCTAAGACAAGAGGTGGGATATGAGCTGGGCTTTAAGGCATGGGTGGAATTCACATAAGCAGGGAAGTAGAGAACATTCCAGATATAACAACAAAAAGTATAAAAGTGGGAATAAGAAGAAGAATATATATGACACAGAGTACAGAGTCAGACAGTCAAAAAAAGACGAGGGTTTGTATTTCATCTTCTTCTCTGTCTCCAATAACCTCTGAGGTGTGACATCCTCCCATCATTAATGGTGGCAGTGGGCAACAGTAAAGATTCCCACATCTGAGAGTCATGATACTAAATTGGTTTAGGAGGAAAGGCAAGAGCAAATGGAGTGAGCACTTCTGATATGACTTTAAGATTTTAGATATTAGGCAATACAGGTGGCAGCAGTGAGAAAGAAAAATAGGAAAGTTCAAACCAGAAGCCAAGTTTTTTTCAATAAGATTCATTTTAGACACACGGATTTTCAAATGATAAACATCAAAATGGTTAACTGGAGATGTGGGACTGGCACTCAGGAGAGTTGAGAGCTTGATAAACATTTGGGTGTTATCAGCATATGGATGACAGGGGTTATGGAGAAGGAAAGAAAGGACACACATAAACACAAAGAGAATCTGTCTGTCCATCTGTCCCTGGCAAAGTCAACAGAAGCAAAGGTTCAGAGAGGTAGGAAGATATCCAGGAGAATACAACCCAAGAAAGCAGTACCTAATACAAGAAGGACCAACAGATTTGGCCTTAAGATTATTCTTGGCCCTGGGGAGAAAATGCACAGTGTGGTATGGGCAAGCAGCAGACTGTATAGGGTTGCTACAAAGATAGGAAGCGGGGGGGAAATGGCCACACAAAGCAATAAAAGTAGAGAAAAATAAGTTGGTAGTTAAAGTGGCAGCAATAGCCAAGAAAGGGGTATTTTCAAATTGAAGAGTCCTATGTCCAAGAGGCCTATGTGAAGATGGGTATTAGAGAAGAAAGAGCTTAAAGATGAAGAGAAGATAATAAAGAGATGATTGTAGGGTGCGGAATAACACAGCTAGTAAGAACATTTACTGAACACTTACCAGGTGCCAATCACTCTGTGAGGCACTTTACTGCATTATCTCATTTTATTCTTACATCAGCTCTTAAGTGTTTGTTATTTTTATTATCCCATGTTACAGAAGAAGAAACTAAAGTATAGAATGGTTAAATTACTTAAGATCACAAACCTAGGAAGTGGCAGAGCTAGGAACTGAATTGAAGTTTGTTTGACATCAAATTGTTGCTATAAAGTTCTACTCAAAACTGAAGAAACCAGGCATATGAGAGTGAATTTCTAAAATATTTGTTGACACTCAGAAGAAAAAAATTTTTAATAAGATCATACATAGGCAATTCTTTAAGGTAGGAAGAATGTGAGTCTACCTTCTCCCCTTATGAAAAACAAAACAAAAAATATACATCCAAACCTCAGACATTTGAGTTTTGGCTTTTCACAACGTTTCCCCCTTGGAATTGGATCACTTTGGGCCTAATTTGTCCATAGAACTTGATAAACTGGTATATATCTCATGCAAGCTAACAGTGATCACCTCATGAAATAAAATGTGAAGTCATCTTCAAGAAAAAATCCTAAACTGAAAGTTTTCAAGGCAGTAATTAACAGAAATACAGACAGGAAACAAAAATTCAGAAATTAATTACATAGCAGACTTTCTACTCTAACTGGATTAGAGAGACTACATAAACACAAAACAAAAAAAAAAGAAAGCTTTTGGCTTTAAAAGTTTGATTTCTGTGTTTAAGATATGAGCTCATATTATCACTGTGACTTTATTAATATGGAGAAAAGCAAGAACACTCAAAAAGCCAAGTGTGGCAGGTACTGATAGGTCAAAATTCCCTTACTTCTCCTCCTCGATGTCTTCATTTTGACATTTCTCATTAGCACCGCCATTAGAAAGTAGGATCAGAAAAAAGCAGTGAAATACACTCCCTTTGATTCTGCCATTTATTAATAGCTCCAGTGAGTTGCCTTTTGCCAGGGAAATTAGAAAGTTAAGTATTGAGAGTTGGAGTTATTTACAGACTTTAATTATCCATATTATTTCCAGTCTATACCTCAGTACCAATGGGTAAATCAGAGTTATCTCAAAATAGGTAATGAAATATACTTATTACCACCTATGGTAAGTTTTGCTTCAGAAAATTGAAAATGATCACTAATATGAAGAGTTTTAATTACTGGTAGATGTCAATTATCCACATCATTCTTAGTCTAGTGCCTCATTACCATGCATAACATAGATAACTGTAGTGTATAATGAATAAATAATGAATCTACTAACCCAAATCTTTAATCCACTATTTTTTTCAATGAATTTGTTTTCAATGATTACTACTTGGTCTTTACTTGCCATGGCCCAAGATGCCTTACTTATACTTAGAGCACTCTATGCGGAAAAACTCAACCATTTCGACTTCCTGTGCCAATCACACATTTTGGATTTTGCAAAGCTTAAGGTTAGACATACACCTTACCATTGCCACTAAGTAAGAAGGGCAAGCAAATCACAGAGAAATTCTGATGGACAACAAAACTTCTATAATTATAAGACATCAAATATTCAGGGATAGCCTATTTAAACTGAAGGAAACAATGTAAATTTCAGCACTCTTCTAAACTGGGTATTTAAATTCACATCCTAAAAAAATGCAGTAGGGAAAAACCAACAGGTAGATATACTCAACAAAATACTGTCTATCACAAGAACCTATGTACTTTAAAGCAGTAACTGGCCAAATTTAGAAGCTGTCCAAAATTGTATCAGTAGCTACATCTATTTCTTCAAATTATGAAAACTTGTGTAGATTATTTTATCTTCCATTTTAAACTATTTTTAGTAATAACTGCTTAAAATGTGTGGCTCTTCTGCATTTCCTAAGAAGCTCAAAAACTACACAAAATAATATAATTCAGATAACTTAACCCCTCTTACACCCACCTAACCTCACTGCCAGAAAGAGAATTATATTGATGATCTCTTAACTTGCACTGCCTTTAGGAAAATTCAAGTAAATATAACAAATGTAGTCACCCAATCAGAGAATCAACTTCCAACAAGAAGTCTCTCTGGCTTCTTCCTCAATTCTTCAGTAAATCATTCTCCCCACCCTAGCACAGTCCACCAGACAGACAATCTCTAATGAATGTCCTGCATCAAAACAAAACAATGGGCCTAACACAATTTAGAGTTTTTCCCTACTTAAAACTATTAGGAAAAGCAGGAAAATCCAACATACAAGCAACACATTAAGAAATGCCCATCCAAGAGTTCTTACTAGCAACTGCTACCAGTGCTTCTATATCCAATCTCCTCTATGTGCCAGTGCAGCACTCAGGAAACAGTACCCCAATAACATGGCCACATGCATTGCTTACTGCTCTAAGTGAGGCACTGCCCAGTTTTCTCTATTTCTAACGTTAGAAACACTGCTACCCCCTTATTTTTATCATTTCCCAAACAAAAGCTGAGGTTTTTGTCATCCTTTCTCTTTGTAAAATGAAACTATTTAACACAACACCTAATGAAAATGAATTAAAGCTCTTTATGCCAAAGTTTAAGATATGCTGGTTACTAAGCTACTCATAAAATGCTACTTTAAATTGTTCTGTATCATCTCCCACCCTACCAGTATTATGAGAAACAGTCCTTTAACATACTAGGTCTCCTAGCTAACAAAAACCTCACATGCATGAAAAAGCATTTTGGTTTTTGATGATGATGATGATGATGATGATGGTGAGATGATGGTCTCACTCTAATTTTACTGGTGCAAAAATATTAACATTGTAAGTCATGCAAACTTACACCTTTAATGATATAACATGCAGGTAAGTACCATTTAAAAAATACTTTTGAAACTAGAAATCTATGCTGAAAAACACTGCTTTCTCATTGCAGTATAATCTTTGCAGGCCAGAATTCCAAGCAAGAATAATCATCTTGGAAAAGATAAACATTATATAATATAAACATTAGGCATTCCCTTGACCTAATACTACATCCAGCAAATAGTAAATAACCATATAAATTTAAAATGAATAGTCCTAAATCAGAAGTGGAACACTAAATTTTATGGTCACTTACCTGAACCTCACTTGTCCTCTGTTTAATAGTATCTTCCTTCTCCTTAAGGTCCTGTTCCACATTATTCTTTTCCCTAGAAGACCAGCAAACAATGCAAGAATATTTTAGAACATCAGCTACAGCTGGTATGGTTATCCATCCTCCTAATCCTGAATCGCTTTTTAAATACATAGTGAAACATTCAATTTTTAAATGAAGGGCAGATTTTTCTACCCTCTTTTAATTATTTATGGAATAAAAATCAATATAAGCTCCGTTTGTAAAAAAAAAACTGCTTTCTCACTAAAATGTGGTGAAAAGAGGATAGATTAAAAAAAGAAGAGGAGAAAAATAATCAATGAAACACTCAGGTTTCACTGATGTCACTGTTGCTATGGAAATAGTGTCCAATGAAAATTGCTGGTAAAGAAAAGGAGGGGTTGCATCAGCTCTGTAAGGTTAACCCTTAGGTACCACTGTCAAATTAAATGAAAATGGCTAATAGAAACAGTCAACAATACTAAGGAAAAAGACATTTACTGAAGTGTTAATTTCCCCTTAAATCACTGGTGTGTATCAATTTTAGAATGAAACAACAGAGAAAATGGTAAAGATTATTAATACATAGGCAATTTGCTCTATCAAAAATTACATCTCAAAAAAAAGCTATTTTAGGACCATATATCAAATCCAATTGATCAAATATACAAACAGTATATATAAAGTAAAAAAAGAACCACAGCAGCATTTATCTCTTCTACTCTTCAAATCAAACATGCTGGGCTCCGCTTTTACTTTGAAACATCGTTACCTAAATTCTTATATGCTTTAATCAGGCCTGAGTGGCTATGAACAAATCCCAAGCAACCTTACATTCAGAATTGCAAAATAAAGCTGTTACTTTTGATGTAACAATTTAACTGCCCATTTGTAGTTGTACTGAAATCATGCGTGCACACGCACATACAAACACACACACCTCCCTTCACTTTCTTTTCTAGAAAATGAGAGAAAAAGCTCAAAGAATTCTGCAGCAGTACATTTCTGGGGTTGAGGGGAAAGGTAAAAGGCGGCAACATGGAGAAGGGAAGACAGCATTTAACAAGTCCTCCAGATTAGTATAGCCAAGTTTCTCCTTCGAGCTTCAAGACTACATTTCAGTTTCCATCTCAGACATAACCCAAAATGTAAGCTCAGGCTCCACTTAGCTCCAGCATAAAGGAAAGTGAGAAAATTATACCAAAGCAGATACTTAAGGGACAACTGCATGCTTCATTTATATTTCTCACCTTCTTGAGGTGAGATTTTAAATGTAGACAAAAATCAACTGTTTTGGATATGTAGGCACAATGTTCTTAAGATGTGTATGGAAGAAAGTATACAAATAAAGCTATTTGTGCACTGTTAATTTTAAACATTTGAGATGGCCAAGGAGCTCACTGTTTGTCAGATGGGTCGCAATGTGGGTCGCGATGTCGTGATTTTAAACAGTCCCTTACCATGCGAATCATGTTGCAGCCCGATCCTTCCATACCTCAATCTATTTATTATGCAAAGGCCATCCCCCACCTCCAACCCTTATATAAATTAAGCAAATTCAAGAAATACAAAAACACGGGGAAAATTTTCTGAAAATACCCAACAAATTCTGCAAGCTCAATCTTGGAAATTTTCTTTCCTCCTTATGTGAGCAGATGAATGTTTTCAGTCTTGTTGCAGCATGTTAGAGATAAGTCACATGAAATCTAGCACCCTCCCCCCATCCCAAATCCTCAGAGGCATTCCACACAAGGTCAGTATCAATTCAGCTCCCGGTTTCTGAAAGTAGATAATAACAAAAATAGAAAACATTACAGTGTCACAGATCAGCAGTGCACACGTTTGTACTGAATTCTTTCTGCTCTGCTGCTAACTGCTGTCACTGACAGTGTCTGCTCAGATCAAGTGTGCATGCAGGAAAACAGGGCTACAAGAAGGCAGTGAGCTGACTCAAAGCAGCCAAGACAGAAGGATGGGAGAGCAAAGGAAGGAAGCTCACTTGGTGAAAATCCAAAACAGATTACAAAGGACTCAGCTCTAAACAGCAAACACAGTCTATGTTTGGGTAAAATGGAGGAAGCTTGAGGAGTACAAATTTCTCTTCATAATTTGGGGTCTATGGGGGAGGAAGGGGAAGGGGAGGAAAGGATGGTGTTATCTCTAAACATATCCTGAAGACCATTCCCAACTAAAGAAAAAAATATGGAGATCTTTAGGCATTAATTCCTCTTAGTACGAAGATCAATTAAATTTAACTTTTGATTCATGTTTATCTAATAAAATTCTGGTCTTACAATATTCCTTTTATTAGCACAACCAAAGTATAACATACATTGCTAAACAGAAAACTTAAAAAGAATTAAATGTTCAATTATATCACTTTCTATTTAAAAAATTATGACTGAAAACCTGTCCTGTAAATCAGACTGAAAATCAAGTAATTTTCTTGACCTAGTTTACAGTTTCAGAGATGCTCAAATGTTATTCTGTTGTCTTGCAATGATTCTTAACCTTTATAACTATTCTTCTCATTTCAGGCAAATAAAAATATCTAAACATATCTTTAGGTGCACTTAGGATACTTGCCCATATTTCTTACATTCTCCCTACTTTTGAACAACGTGTATATTTTTCTACGGTTGATGGACACATAATCAATACAAGTATTATTTTTAACACTAGTAATTTAAAAACAATTATCTTTAGGATCTGTGCCACAATAAGAAGTAATATTTATATGCAACTTCTCAAGGAGCCCACCAATATAGGTAGATAAGATAGATATAAGACATTATTTCAAAAATAGGTGCGTGAGGCCGGGTGTGGTAGCTCACACCTGTAATTCCAGCACTTTGGGAGGCTGAGGTGGGTGGATCACTTGAGGTCAGGAGTTCAAGACCAGCCTGGCCAATGTGGTAAAACCCTGTCTCTACTAAAAATACAAAAATTAGCTGGGTGTGGTCTCGCAAACCTGTACTCCCAGCTACTGAGGAGGCTGAGGCAGGAGGATCACTTGAACTCAGAAGGCGGAGGCTGCAGTGAGCAGCTACTGGGCCACTGCACTCCAACCTGGGCCACAGAGTCAGACTCTGTCTCAAAATAAAATAAAATAAAATAAAAAAAGGTGTGTGAGCATTTTGCCTGAACCACCACTCATCTTGGATGTCATGACAGGAAAAGCTATTACCTTCACCTTAGTAATTTCCAGAAAAGGGAAATGAAATGATCCTACTCATCCTCTATTTCAGACTATATTTCTGGTTCTTTTCATTCTTAAGATGCTTACGCATCCTGAGGAATCCACAAGTACCAAAGCTATAAAGAACAAGCCAAGAATAAAGCTCCCTGGTATTCCAAAGGCTCACAGTTCTGATTCCATGGAGTGGTGAATTTGAACCATCAAGAAAAGCAAATCCCAACTTAGGCTTTCAGAAGCCTAAGGTTGATAAATACATAAATCTAATATGAAATGGTCAAGTTATTCACAAGGACAGTTAGGCTGAGGGACCTTGAGTCTATGCAATCCACCTCCATTTTCCTAGACTCTATGCACAGGGAGAGCGGTGTAAGCCATCTGTCTTAGTTTTTGATGCAATTCCAATATTATCAAAGACAAGATAAAATCATCTTCAAAGTCCTTCCCAGATACACAGTTTTATGTCTTTTTTCCTAAACATCAGCATCCACTATTTCATAACCAGAAAACATTAAAAACTAGAAACTATTAGAAACTACAAAGTTGTGAAAACTCACAAAGCTGTATTTTTCAATCCTGAAACTTATTTATAAAAATTCTCTTGGAGTACATTTAACCATAAAAATCGTATCACTAAGTAGCTTAACTGCCAATCTCTCTCACAAGCAAACAGAGAAAAATCTAGCTCTTCTGAGAAATAGTTTTTCTCACTCTGATCAGGCCACTTAACCTTTCAGAGCCCTAGTCTTATTTTTCATATGTGGATGCTAATATCTCTATCATCTTAGGATTTGCAAGGCAAAATATGTAAGATGTCAAGTAATTAATATTGAGCCTAAATATTAACATTACTTAGAATTTTAAACAATAGTGAAGTAGTTTTTAAATTTGTTAAAAGGAATTATGGGTTGTAAAAAAGGTTAGAAAACACTGATCTAATATAGTTATAGAATAAATAAACACTAAAATTTCTGCCCCCAAAATCTTATCTGAATATCATTCAAAATAACCTATCTACTCTCTGCTTTCAGAAACTCATTATATGGTTTTGAAACCATAAGATTTGGAGAAAAATAGGTTACTAAATACTAAATACAAATTCTATCACAAGTCACCTTACATCACTGTAGTGGTGATGTAAGCTATTTGTTCTGACCGACCCTCTCTCCTTCTAGGGTTCAGCAATCCTTTTAGGAGACTGCTCCACTTTCCGCCTCTTCTAATTTCTTTCTACTCATATAGTTCAAACAGAAGATGCCATCTCTCCGGGCAATGACTGGCCAGAAATTGGCTCCTGGTCGAAGCTTAGCCAGTCAAAGTACCCCACCACACAATCACAGAGATTAATTCAAGAAGGAGCCTGTGACCAATGCCAAAGCAGTCAGAATCTTTATCTAGGATGCCTTTATTCGGAACTGATAAAAAGCTAGCATTCTAGGTAGCAAGCCCTGGCTCCTGCCACCTCCTGTCATACTTAATTTTATGGGCTAATTTGGCTAGGCCACAGTACCCAGATATTTGGACAAACACGACTCTAGATGTTACTGCGAAGGTATTTTTTAGGTGAGATTAACATTTAAATCGGTAGGCTTGAGTAAAGCAGATTACCCTCAATAATGTAGGTAGACCACATCCAATCACTTGAAGGCATTAAGAAAAGATGAGGTCCCCCAAGAAATAAGGAATTCTATCTCAGATTGCCTTTAAACTTGAGATGCAACATAAACCCTTCACTGGGTCTCCAGCCTGCCAGCCTGTCCTATAGATGTCAGACTTGCCAGCTCCCACAACCTTAAAAATTTCTTAAAATAAATCTCTCTGTCTCCCTCTCTCTCCACATATATATATACACACATATACACACATATATACACATACATATATACATACATATATACACATCCTATTTGTTCTCTTTCTAACCCTCCTTCCAGCCCACATATACCTTTACTCTTCCAATTATATGGGGGTCATCAAATTCTTCTTTTTGCCTAAACCAGCTCCAGTTAGGTAGGTCATTTCATCTTTTTTAAGCCTCTGCTTTCTTTTCTTCAAAGAGGGATAATAAAATCTGTATCTCACAACTGCATACAGGATTACATAATTTATGCCCGCACACCCAGTTTACACAGTAGATGCTAAATAAAAAGTTAAACACCAACAAACTCTTTATAAGCTCTAGTTTCTGCAGCTATAAAATGAATATCTACTTTACAAACCATATATGGGATTGCTATGAAGAGTGATAGTGAAAATACACAATAAAACCTAATATACCACTATGCAACTTATCTACTTACTCAATAACACATTGAATCCTATTACATACTTGTCACTATGCTATACTTAGCGGGTACATAAAACCAGTGAGATAGGCACCTGCCATTAAGAAGCTCTTAATTCAGTGTATGTGAACACACACCTGGTGTGAGGGGTTGGGGATAAGAATATAAAGAGATAATTACAATGCAGTGTACTAGGTGCTACAACAGGTAAGCACTGTGGGACAGGTAAGGTGCTATTGGAACAGAGAATGGGAACTTGACTCTCCCTGAAGGAGGTCAGAAAAGGCCTCCTTGGTATCACTGAAGGCAGGATGATTAATTGCAAAGTGAGCTGTGCAGATAATAATGTCATGTTTACAATATAAATTACTCCGGTCTGAGAATACTATGTGAAGGAGGTGAGAGACTTCAGCTAAGCCTTGAAGGAAAGAGAAAATGTCAGGTAAGAAAATGGTATTTCTACTAGAGATAGAGCTTATATAAGAAAGCACAGAAGATGTTGGCAAAACAGCAGTAAGAAGCAGACTAAGAAGAAAACTCAAATTTGATAAAATATCTGCATCTACAGATCTAAAAAGCTGAACGAACTCCAAGTAGGATAAACACATAGAGACTCACACTGAGACACATTATAATCAAACTGCTGAAAGAATCTTTAAAATAGAAAGCAAGAAGGAAAGCAACTTGTCAATTTGTGACATATAATCAATCCTTAATAAGATTATCAATGGATTTCTCAGCAGAAACTTAAAGGTCAGAAGGCAATGAAATGATATATTTAAAGTGCTGGAAGAAAAAAAACCTGTCAACTGAGAATTCTATACCTGACAAAACTGTGCTTCAAAAAAATGAGGGAGAAATTAAAATATTCCCAGACAGACAAAGGCTGAGGGAGTTCATTACTTCTAGATCTACCCTACAATAAATGCTAAAGGGAGTCCTTCAGGTTAAAATGAAAGGATGCTAGATAGTAACTGAAAGCCATACGAAGATAAAAAGATCTCCAGTAAAGGTAAATACATGGGCAAATATAAAAACCAGTATTACTGTAATTTTTGTTTACAACTCCACTTTATACTTTCTATGGAATTTAAGAGACAAACGCATAAAAAAGAATTTATGAATCTGTTAGTAGATACACAATGTATAAAGATACAGTTTGTGACATCAATAACATTAACAGGGGGAGTTTTGATACAGTTTGTGACATCAATAACATAACAGGGTGAGAATGGGCCAGGTGCGGTGGCTCACTACTGTAATCCCAGCACTTTGGGAGGCTGAGGCAGATGGATCACCTGAGGTCAGGAGTTCGAGACCAGCCTGGCCAACATAGTGAAACCCCGTCTCTACTAAAAATACAAAAATTAGCTGGGTGTGGTGGCATGTGCCTGTAATCTCAGCTACTTGGGAGGCTGAGGCAGGAGAATCACTTGAACCCAGGAGGCAGAGGTTGCAGTGAGCCAAGATTGCACTGCTGCACTCCAGCTTAGATGACAGAGCAAGACTCCATCTCAAAAAAAAAAAAAAAAAAGTGGGGGTAAGGGCAGAGGAGAGAATGGAGCTGTACAGGACCAGAATTTTATTTGTGTCTTTAAAGACAGATTCTCTCTGTTTCCCAGGCCGGAGTGCACTGGTGTGATCATAGCTCACTGTAGCCTCGAACTCCTGGCCTCAGGCAGTCCTCCCGCCTCAGCCTCTAGAGTAGCTAGGACTACAGGTATGCACCACCACAGCCAACTAATTTTATTTTCTGTAGAGACAAGGTCTCACTATGTTGCCCTGACCTCAAGCAATCCTCCCATCTTGACTTCCATATTCCTGGGATTACAGGCGTGAGCCACCACGCCTGGCCAGGAGCAGTTTTGTATGGGACTAAAGTAAGTTGATATCAATTCCAATTAGATTGTTCAGTTTGCGATGATAAAGTTCTGGAGATTCATAGTGGTGATAACTACACAATTACTGTGAATGTATTTAATGACATTAAGAACATTTGAAAATGACAACAAAAGAGCGAAACTCTGTCTCAAAAAAAAAAATTACCACTTTAAAATTTTAACCACTTTAAGTGTACAATTAATGACACTGAATTGTACACTTTTAAGTAGTTAAAAATTTAAAGTAGTAAATTTTATGTTATGTATATTTTATGACAATAAAAAATTAACAAAAAAGAAAGTAGAGAGATGAGAAAATTCTAGACAGACTAACTTACCTAGAATGGAAGGTTCATGTGTGGTTAAATAAAGCTGAAATGGTAAATCAGAAAAAGATTATAAAGAACTTCGGTACTAGGTAAAGACAGGCTTTTACTGTTGTTGTTGGTTTTTTTTTTTCTTTTTTTTTGAGACGAAGTCTCACTTTGAAGCCCAGGTTGGAGTGCAGTGGCGTGATCTCGGCTCACTGCAACCTCTGCCTCCCAGGTTCAAGTGATTCTCTTGCCTCAGCCTTCCGAGTAGCTGGGATTACAGGCATCCGCCACCACGCCTGGCTAATTTTTGTATTTTTAGTAGAGATCGGGTTTCACCTTATTGGGCAGGCTGGTCTTGAACTCCTGACCTCAGGTGATCCACCCACCTCAGCCTTCCAAAGTGCTGGGATTACAGGCGTGAGCCATCGTGCCCAGCCAAGACAGACTTTTAATACACAGGAAACGGTGAGTCCCTTAGATGTTTCTGAGGCATGCTTCTTTGAACGCCGAATGGCATTATTTAGCAACACAGCTCTTCTTTCCTGTCTGGCTTGTGGGGGAAGAGAGGAAGCAGAGGCTCTTACTGCTCAGAAAGCTGATGACAATTGCTAGAAAGGCAATACAACACCCTGACTCTGCTTATCTTAGGAACTGTCAGAAGTCTTGAGCTAGATTACAGTAATAACTATAGAAAGCTGATGAGAAAGTCTTCGTTTTTAATTTAAACAATTTGAAAGTTACATGACCTTTCATTCTAAGAATTCACAGTTCATGGCCGGGTGCGGTGGCTCATGTTTTTAATCCCAGCACTTTGGGAGGCCGAGGTGGGCAGATCACTTGAGGTCAGGAGTTCGAGACAAGCCTGGCCAACTCGGTGAAACCCCATCTCTACTAAAAATACAAAAATTAGCTGGGTGTGGTGGTGCATGCCTGTAATCCCAGCTACCTGAGAGACTGAGGCAGGAGAATCACTTGAACCTGAAAGGTGGAGGTTGCAGTGAGCCAAGATCGTGTCACTGCACTCCTGCCTGGGTGACAGAGCAAGACTTCGTCTCAAAAAAAAAAAAAACAAAAACAAACGAGAGTTCGTAGTTCATAAAAGCTTAGGTTAAAATTTGAGGACAAAGACATTTATTCTTATCATAAGTTTTAAATTACTCTAAAAGTTGCTTTTGCCAGGCACAGTGGTTCACAACTGTAATCCGAACACTTTGGGAGGCTGAAGTGGGAGGACCACTTGAGCCAAGAGTTTGAGACCATGCTGAGCAACATAGTGACACCCACATCTCTATAAAAAAAATTTTTTTTTAATTAGCTGGGCATGATGGCACATGCCTGTAGTCCCAGTTACTCAGGAGGCTAAGGTGGGAGGATTGCTTAAGCCTGGGAGGTCAAGGCTAAAGTGACCCATGATCACGCCACTGCTCTCCAGCCTGGGCAACAGAGCTTGACCCTATCTCAAAAATACATACTTACATACATACATACACACACACACACACACACACACACACATAAATAAAACTTGCCTTAATTATATAATCTTTATGTGATATTATTTCATTCTTTCAAGGAATATTTATTAAATGTCTACTATATTCCAAACAAGATTGTAGTTGGGCCTCTATAGTTTGCTGGGGAAAACTAATAGCCATTAATTATAAAAATTTAAGATAAATTCTGTGAAAGTATGATGGTACTACGGGAATAACTAATGTTCTTACTTAGTTCTGAGAGACTGGCTGTTTTTAATGGGTTTTATTTTTAAAAATAAGAGAATATATTTATGGGTGTAAGTAACTGAAAAGAGAGCCTAACTAGAATCAGAAAAAACACAAACTTTGGGGTGTGGCTTATATGACAAAGCACACCCCCTTAGTGGCAGGTCCCAAAATTAGATGGTTCCTTTTTCAAAGGAAAAATAATTTCTTTTCTTTTCCTTTCTTTTTTTTTTGGAGACAGAGTCTCACTCTGTCACCCAGGCGAGAATGCAGTGGGGCAATCTTGGCTCACTACAACCTCTGCCTCCCAGGTTCAAGCAATTCTCCTGTCTCAGCCTTCGGAGAAGCTGGGATTACAGGTGTGCACCACTACGTCCAGCTAATTTTTGTATTTTTAGTAGAGACGAGGTTTCACCTTATTGGCCAGGCTGGTTTCAAACTCCTGACCCTCAGGTGATCCTCCCACCTCGGCCTCCCAAAGTGCTGGGATTACAGGCTTGAGCTACCGCGCCCAGCCAGAAATATAAATTTATTTTGCAAATCCATAATAATTTATTCTACTTATCTAGCAGGACAAAATGAGATTAAAAGAAACTAACAGAAAAGAAATATAAAACAAAACCTTAACTTTCTGAATTACAAAATAGGGATAATAAAGTTGATGGGCAGGATTAATTTATGCTACATCTAGAAAGACTCCAGAGCAATGCCTGGCATGTAGTAAGTGCTAAATAAATTTCAGCTATTATTATTATTACCATTACATTGTTTACTAGTATAAAAATATATTTACTGGCTTTTTGAAAGCTGTAATAAAGCACCTGGAGTGATGGCAATCAGGCCTCCAGTATGTCGGCAGAGACTGTGACTCTTAAATCCTCCAGGAGTTGAAATTTCTTGGTAGATGTTTTTGCTTTCCAAAGACAGACTATAATACATCTCAATGATTATTGCTGTATTAAAAGAGGTAAGTGCCCCTTAGTAAGCTACCAGAGCCACAAAACAGTACAAGCAAATGAAATGTATAATAATTCTAACTCAGAACAGGAACAACAGAAGCCACATAGATTATGTATGTATGTATGTATTTAATAGAGACTTGCTTTGTTGCCCAGGGTGATCTCAACTCCTGGCCTCAGCAATCCTCTTGCCTTGGCCTCCCGAAGTGCTGGGATTACAGACGTGAGCCATCATGCCCAGCCTATGTAATTTTTAAATGATCTAACAGGCACACATTAAAAAGTAAAAAGAAATGAGTGAAATTTATTTTAATGTAATATTTCAAAACGTAATAAAGATGAAAAATATTAAGATATTTTACATTCTTTTTTTTCATTCTAAATCTTTGAAATCCAGTATGTTTTATACTAACAACACATCTTAAATTGGACTAGCCATATTTCAAGTGCTCAATCACCACACAGCTCGTGGCTACTATATTGGACAGCACAGGTTCAGACTTTAGCAAGGAGGTTTTCAAGTAAGAAGAGTCTCCCAAAACAGAGGTGTTTTTTTTTTTTTTTTGAGACGGAGTCTCGCTCTGTCACCCAGGCTGGAGTGCAGTGGCGCGATCTCGGCTCACTGCAAGCTCCGCCTCCCGGGTTCACGCCATTCTCCTGCCTCAGCCTCTCCTAGTAGCTGGGACTACAGGCGCCCGCCACCACGCCCGGCTAATTTTTTGTATTTTTAGTAGAGACGGGGTTTCACCGTGGTTTTAATGATGATCTATACACTTTATGTGAAAATGAATTAGGCTGCCTCCTTACTATCAAAGAAATGCACACCACAACCTAGAGCTTCAATTATTTAACCAGTAATACCATTCTTAAGGCAGAGTCACAAAAGAGACCTTTTAGTGTCAGTGTCACAGATCTTTAGAGGGCTACAAACACATCAAGTTGGATCATAAGCAAAAGAGCTCCAGATTTGATAATATAAGCAATGAACTCTCCAGACATAATGGTTTCTAATGATATTTGAACTGAACTAAAACAAAAACATAAAATTTTTAAAAATTCGAATCACATGCTAGGATTTAGAAATTTTAAAAAATCGGTTCTTGAATATGACTGAAGTAGAGGTCTATATATTTAGGAACACAGAATCTGGCTACCTGGCTACATAGTTCCATTCACTCTTCAACTAGACAAAGAAAGTTCATTCAGCTACTCCAACCAACATTTAGTGAACAGCTATTGAGTACATCCTGTACTCTAAGTGCCAAACTCGGTGTTGCGGATGATGATGATAAATACTAACATGTATTGAGAACTTATTATGTTCCAAGCATTGCATTAAGCATTGTACATGGTTATTCATATTTCCATTTTACAGATACAGAAACTGAGATACAGATAGTTAAGTATATCCAGGTCATGTCAGGCAATCTGGAAATCTGGTTAAAAAGCCCAAGCTCTGAAATACTACACTATATTGCCTCATTAGAAGTAAGAGTTGGCCTGTGTCATCACACAGAGTCGAGAATCTACTGGGAGAGAAGGAAACTGAGTGCTCTCTGAGCTGAGGGAGATAATCAGAGAAAGCTTCTTGGAAATGAAGACTTGTTCATTTCTTCATCTGAAAAACTGAAATAAAGTTATTGCCCTTCAGGGATGTTACAAGAGCTCAACAAGTGAACTTATATAAAGAAGGCATAGTACAATGCCTGATAACTATTATTCTAATTATCTATCCTGTTTACTGGCCCAAGACCAGGATAACAAACAGGCCTGACAGGATGTGGCTTTAACTTCCTGATGTTCTTGCTAAAAGGACAGAGACAGGAAGGAAATGGAAGCTGGTAGATGACAAAATATTAACTCCTGCCTCAGCATAATTTACCACTACCACATTATCCAAGTGACTGAAGCACTCTCTTAGTATGTTTCATCTTTTCCACTGCCAAGAACTTCTCTAACTGAGGCATTTTACTTTCACAGCAACAGCTCTCAAGAATGGGTCCACAGATAGTTTTTAAGTGTCTGGGAATTCCTGAAATAAATACAAAATAGTATCACAGATATACATGTTCTTTTTTTCTGTGGGCAGGGTATAACAGTCTTCATCAGATTTTCAAAGGAAATCCTTGACACAAAAACAGGTCTGCAATTACCATATGATTCAGCAATTCCACTTTTGCAGATATACTCCAAAGAACTCACAGCAGGGTCTTGAAATGGTATTTGTACGTTCATGTTCACAGCAGCGTTATTCATAATAGCTAAAATGTGGAAGCAACCCAAATGTCCATCAATAGATGAACAGGTAAACAAAATGTGGTACGTAAGTACAATGGAATTATTATTCAGCCTGTAAAAGGAAGGAAATTCTGACATATGCCACAACACAGATGAACCCTGAGGATATTATGCTAAGTGAAATAAGATAGTCATAAAAGGACAAATATCTCATGATTCTGCTTATATGAGATAGTTACAGTAGTCAAAATCATAGAGATAGAAAGTAGAATAGTGGCTGCTATGGGGAAGGGCGGAGAAAATGAGAGGGAGTAGAGTATGGGGAGTTATTGTTTAATGGGTATGGGGTTTCAGTTTTGTAAGATGAAAAGAGTCTTGGAAATGAATGGTGATGATGGTTGCACAACACTGTGAATATATTTCTTTTTATTTTTTGAGACGGCGTCTCGCACTTGTCATCCAGGCTGGAGTGCAGTGGCGTAATCTCGGCTCACCGTAACCTCCACCACCCAGGTTCAAGCGATTCTCCTGCCTCAGCCTCCTGAGTAACTGGGATTCCAGGCGCCTGCCACCACGCCCAGCTAATTTTTGTATTTTTAGTAGAGATGGGGTTTCGTCATGTTGGGCAGGCTGGTCTCGAACTCCTGACCTCAGGTGATGCGCCCATCTCAGCCTCCCAAAGTGATGGGATTACAGGCATGAGCCACTGAGCCTGGCCATGTGAATATATTTCATACCACTGAATTGTATGTTTAAAAATGGTTAAGATGATAAATTACTATGTTATGTGTATTGTATCACAATTTTTAAAAGTGTGAAAAAAAAAAACTAAGTCTGCAGAATACTAAAAAAAAAAACAAAATTCAGCCCACTAACCTTAACGTTCCTGTGAGGATTTAAAAACCTATATATAAAATCCTTTTCTTTTTCTTTTTTCTTTTTTTGAGACTGAGTCTCACTCTGTTGCCTAAGCTGGAGTGCAGTGGCATGATCTCGGCTCACTGCAACCTCTGCCACTCAGGTTCAAGAGATTCTCATGTCTCAGCCTCCTGAGTAGCTGGGATTATAGGCATGCGCCACCACACCCGGCTAATTTTTTTATTTTTAGTACAGATGGGGTTTCACCATGTTGGCCAGGCTGGTCTCAAACTCCTGACCTCAGGTGATCCACACGCCACAGCCTCCCAAAGTGCTGGGATTACAGGTGTGAGCCACTGTGTCCGGCCTAAAATCCTTTCCTATAGTCTTCAAAATAAGCTATTATTCAGAAGGTCTTTGCCTTAGTTCAATGTTTAACACATGGCTTCTATTCTGCCATAAACTTTGCAGGAAGTAAGTCTTGGAAATATTCTAATATTTATAACATACTTTGTGTCATTCATTCAACCAACTAGCCTATTCCTTGGTGTCAAGTAATGGATGTGTTAATTTCTAGGCCTATCAAAATGAACAAGACATAGCTCTTGCCCTTAGGAATTAAAAATTTACCAAGAAAGCAATATAAATTACCATAGTTAAACAGTAGAAATACTACAATAAAGGAATAAAGCCTCTGGAAGAAGAGGAAAGAATAACTAGTAATCTGAAGATTTCATGGAAGGCTTGACAGAAGAGACAATATTTAAGATGGGTCTTGAACATGAACAAAACTTTATAAGGTAAAAGGTATGCTCCAGGCAAAGGGGAACAGTAGGATCAGAGGCATAGAAGAATAAAAGTGGTGGTATGTTGAAGTAAGAGGTAATAAACCCATCTATCATACGACTGGAGAAAGGGGATAAAGCTGAAATAGTAGATTCGAGTACTGTACTGAGCACTCAGAGTACAAAGAGGAAACACACTGTATCTGTTCTCAAATAGCTTTACAGTACCATAGGGCAGCATACTGTGAGAGGTGGCTAAGACAGAAGAATGGTCAGGATGCCAAGAGAACACCATGAAGGAAGAGCCTTTACACCATGTTCAAAGAAGTGAACTGGATTCAGTTGGAAATGGGAAGTCACTGAGGGATCTGAGTTGTATTTTATGTATCAGTTGGAAGCAGGATGGTCCAAAGGAGGAAAAGGCTCAAAGCAGGGAGCCAATGAGGAGGTTACAGCCATGATACAGATAGAAGATAAAGGCTAAAACTAAGAAAGAAACATAGAACAGAGAAGACAGATTTCAACAATATTGAAAAAATTATTTTGTCATCTATTATGAGCTAAACACTAGGGATACAAGCAGCCCCTATGTTTAAGAAGCACATAATCTAGTGGGAGATTAAAAAAACACAGAATTATAACAAAGAATGATAAGTGTTATAACAGTTGTAAACATAAAGACTACATAAAATAGGCTCTTAAATAAGACTTGAAGAGAGTATGGAGGTTGGGAGGTAAAGTCAAGGAAGGCTTCCTCTCCCAGAGGAAATGATGTCTAAGACGAGATTTGAAGAGTGAGAAGTTGATTAGACGAAAGAGATGGGAAGGCAGGAATGAATTCAACAGACATTTCAAAGGTAGAAGACTAAAGATGAGAAGAAGAAAAATCTCAGGTTTCTAGCTTGAGTGACTAGGTGAATGGTGATGTCACTGAGAAGGGAGATACAAAACAGAGGTGAGGGGACAATTAGGGAATTCATATCCTACTAGACATTCAGATGAAAACACTAGTAGGTAACGAAAAATACAGGTCTTGAGCTCAAGTAAGAGATTCAGGTTATTTGATGAGTGTTATATTACAACCACCTGTATTGCTTTTCCTTAAGTTAAAAATATCATACTAATTTAATCTAATTGGCATAATTAAATCATTTAATTAACAGCAAATCACAGAAAAAAATTTTAACATATAACAAAAGGTATCTCGTGCCTCAAGCTCCCAATGTCTTATATTTTCTACCACAAACAATTTGGTGAACTAAAGATGAAAACAAAGACAATGAAATCTCATTTTCTGACCAATAACAGAGAACATTCTTTACCCAACTAACTCAAGTTTATATATAGCTTTCAATATTTCCATTGGTTTGCAATGCTCAAAACAAAATATGATTCTAAGAAATATATTCCTTTTTTCATTATGCATTTATCTATTTCCTGAATTTTACAATGAATATGTATTATAACTATCATTAAGAAAAAAGTATTATAAAGTACTACATTCATTATACAGTACTTACAATTTCACATCATATCTGATGTTTACTTAGAGGTTTGATCCCTGGACTAAAAAAAAAAAAAATTTCTTTTTTTTTTTGAGACAAGAGTCTCACTCTGTTGCCCAGGCTGGAGTGCAATGGCTCACTGCAACCTCTGTCTCCTGGGTTCAAGCGATTTTCCTGTCTCAGCCTCCTGAGTAGCTGGAATTACAGATGTGTGCCACCACGCCTGTCTAATTTTTGTATTTTTAGTAGAGACAAGGTTTCACCATGTTGGGCAGGCTGGTCTGGAACTCCTGACCCAAGTGATCCACCTGCCTCGGCCCCACAAAGTACTGGGATTACAGGCATCAGCTACTGAGCCCAGCCCCTGGACTAAAACTAAGTATCTTCACCTCAAAACCAAAATGAAGAACTGGCTAAGATTTTGTCAGGTAACAATTCAGTAAAAGCCACAAACAAAATCTGTTTAAATTATTTTTTCCTGTTTTGTAGTCATACTCATCACATCCTTATATATTAATAAAAAAATTAAAGGCTGAAGAATTTTAACTTTGCATGGAAAAAACGGTTATTCACAAGAATAAAAACCAAGGTTTTCATAATGTAATACCTTGAAGACTTGGTGATAATGACCTAATACAACTACTTACAAAAGCGTATTTTAACAACTATAATTTTAGCATGGGGATGAGTCTGACTATGACACTAATGAAGTTGACAGATTATGTAAGTTTGCCTACACTGTAGATCTCACCTAAAATAAAAGTTTAGGGAAAATATTTTCACAAATGTCAAATCATGTATAAATATACCACACATTTATAAAATGTGACTATACCCTAAAAACTAACAAGGTTTTGAAATTCTGATTTTCATAATAAGACAGTCACGAAATATTATGTTATTTTCATGCTGTCAGCTGTCATTTACCATATAAGACTGCCACTAGTACAACTTAACATTATAGTTACTAAAAGTTATTGAAAGATTAGTTGACCAAAATGTAACAAATAATGTTTTCAACAGTAAGAGCATTTTACGTTTGATGCTCTAATTCCCATTAAAATTCATTATAGAAATATTTTATACATTAAACAAGTACACTTGAAGTCAAATCAAGCAAGTCCTAGAACACTGGTGTACGTATCCATTTTCATAGGCTTAAGAGGCCCAGATGATAAATATTTTCAAATCTACCTACTATAACATGTATATTACATATATAAGGAAAGCAAAAATGTTTATGGACCATATGAAAATGAAAAGTCTAAACACCATTATAGATTCAGTAATTGTTTACTACTTCTATTTTGAAACAAAGTCAAAAATTTAAAAATCCTAATGAGTGGCAGAATTGTACAACAGAAAGAATGCTGAACTTATACAACCTGGTTTTGATACCAATACTGTCTCTTAACGTGATGTGTGACTTTGGATTTGATTTTTTTTTTCCATGAGTAAGGACAAAATCAAACTACACAATCACCATGAAGGGTTTTTTGCCCTGGTCGGATTTCAATATTAGAAGTTTTATGTCAGCCGGGCGCGGTGGCTCACGCTTGTAATCCCAGCACTTTGGGAGGCTGAGGTGGGCGGATCACGAGGTCAGGAGATCGAGACCATGGCGAAACCCCGTCTCTACTAAAAATACAAAAAATTAGCCGGGCGTGGTGGCGGGCGCCTGTAGTCCCAGCTACTTGGAGAGGCTGAGGCAGGAGAATGGCGTGAACCCAGGAGGCGGAGCTTGCAGTGAGCCGAGATTGTGCCACTGCACTCCAGCCTGGGTGACACAGCGAGACTCCGTCTCAAAAAAAAAAAAAAAAAAAAAAAAAAAAATAGAAGTTTTATGTCATAGGAAAAGGCCAATAAGCCAATCCAATCAGACTGAATTTCAGGTCTTTTCCAGGAAATGCCAGAAGAGAGGTGCTTTTCACCAAATTTGAAATTATAACTACATGTAGCTAGATGTACTATAACCCTCTTGCCAAAATAAGGAGAAAGTCTATCTGAGAATGGAATCGACCCAGTGGAAATGGAAACAAGAAATGGAGAGCAAGGGACCTGATTATATCATCTGAGCCTCAATATCAAGAAATGCTTTAAGCCAGCCCTACCTCGGAAAGGCTTCAATTTCACAAGTCAATAAATTTCACTCTTAGTTTGGGTTTAGTTCTTTCTTACAACTGAAAAATTCTAACAACCGGTTTTTCTACAGAAATCTCAACATAGTCTCACAGATAAGGTTAAGATCATTGCCAAATTCTTGCCATATAAGGCAGTTAACTCATTTAATCTCCTTATGTCTCAATACTGTCAGTAAAATAAAGTATATCAGCCATTATCTGCTTCAAAGTGTTGTGAGAGTTAAAAAAAGAAAAAGACTGGTGTGAATATTTAGATACAGTGCCCTGTAGACAGAAAAATTATCTCACTTTTAAAAAGTAATTTTATAGTCATTTTTACAATCAGTATTACTATAAAGTTTCCAGGGAACACGGAAATTAAGGAAGTAACAATAATATCTGCTACACTCAGATTCAAATCTAATTGTATTTGAGTCTGTTCTACATAGTACCTATGTATAAGAAAGAAGATTCAACTTAGAATAAAGTAGTCCTGGGATCAGGTATCAGCTCTGCAGCTGACAAGCTTGTACCATTTTGGGCAAAATATCTAAGCATCTTAAGTTTCTTACCTGTAAAACAGAAACACCACCACCTATCTCAAATCACAAGGTTTGTGTGAGGGTCAAATAACAATTATGAAAGCTCTTGGCATGGTGTCTGAATTTAACATTCCATCTATTAAATGATAATGTTTTTCTAATATGTTATTCAAATATCTAAGGTTGGAGAAAAACTATTTTTCACTCATTCTAGGATATACGTTTTTTTCACATTTTTCTCTAAATGAAATCAAACAGTATCTTATAGTTAACGGCATGTCACTGTTTATTTGGCAGTGACTTTTCAGTGGTACATAAGTAAATAGTGTATCCTGCAATTAAAGGTTGCCTCATATATGATGAAGTACACTGACTCCGTTTAAACAGAACTGTGGTACTTAACCAAATATTAGGTAGCATTTATCAAAATACACATTAGAAACAGAAAGGTGTGTGTAGGGAGGAGGTTGTATACATATATACATGTACTCTGTGTGTGTGTGTGTGTGTGTGTGTGTGTGTGTTATGAGTAGGCTGTAATTTTGCTTTACATACCTCTGTAGGTCAACTATTTCATTGTTAAGAGTATCTAGTTCCTTAATAGCAGAGAAATCTGCAACAGGACTTGATCCTATGATGTTCTAAAAACAAAAAGTTCACAATTATACATTACTATAAAATTATGTAATATATGACAAAACACTAAAAATATTAAAGCTCTACCCAGATATAAAATGTATTGCATATTTTACTGTATTACTGACACTTTTAATTAAGAAAATCATATCTAGTACAATTATATATAATTTTATACTTAATTATATAGTAAGACATTTGCATTTCCCTTAAATTCTCTGAAAACTGTTTTTCTATACTATGTACCCCATCCCCACCTCCGATCCGAATGTCTTTGTCACTTGATCCTAGCCTGTTCAGAACCTTGCAGTAAAAGACATGCCAGATTCATAAACTAATTCCTCCACTGAAGTGTAAATTTCTTAGAGAAATTGATGGTGAATTATTTGTATTTGTATAAACTGGCTGAGAGTAAACACATAAATTTTTGTTGACTCAAAACTATAGTAGTGGTTTTTATTTAATTCAAGGAATTTTTACTTTTGCTACATACTGTGTCTATTTTATTTAAAGTAAAACCAACTGCTCAGGCACGTTCCATAATAAATATTAATACCATCATATATGAAACTGTCTTCATGTATGACATCCTGTACATACAGTTTTCTTTCAACAATGAAGGTTACAAAATTGGTCTCTGAAAGGTCCTTGTATTCAGAAAATCTAGCTGGGTTTATTCTGGGTCCTGCTATTTTACTAACTGCATTATCATCACCTGTAAAATAGGGAAATAATCTCTGCCTTGCCCACTTTACAAGTTAAATGAAATTATGTGATGTGACATCAGTCTACAAACTGTGATATTTTATAAATGTAAGCTATTGTTATAATTAACTCTTCAATAGAATATGCTCTTAAAAGATGTGGCCTCCCATTGAGTTGTTTCTACCTTGGCTCAATGTCCTCTGTAAACTATCACTGATGCCCCAGATA
The DNA here is from genome assembly GCF_028878055.3 of Symphalangus syndactylus. Taxonomy (NCBI): domain Eukaryota; kingdom Metazoa; phylum Chordata; class Mammalia; order Primates; family Hylobatidae; genus Symphalangus; species Symphalangus syndactylus. Next base: position 126,661,275 of record NC_072441.2, on the reverse strand, counting down.
GCTGGCTGAAGTCAGAGCGAAAAGACAAATGCTTCCTCAAACATTTCATCTACACCCAATGCTACAACCAGATTAACAAATAACAGGATAATTACCATCTGGAAATGTTAAAACTGAGGTCTGAATATGTAAAAACTAAGATATACTGCTGACTTTATATAACAGAACATAAGACTTAGTGTTAATACTTATGTTGTTGTACAGTTAATTTACGTCAACAACTTGCACAACAGAAGAAACCCAAAAGCGCACAATATCCCATCTCTTCACATTTATATACTCATTTACAATTCACTAAGCACTTTAAATTCCACTAGTTAATTCTCAAAACTAATCTGAAAAGTGGGTAGTAGGTAGGGAAGATATTGTTATTAATCCCATCTTAGAACTGAGGAAACAGATTAAATGACTTGCTCAAAGTTGAACCCAGCCAATACATAGTTTAATCAAGAGTCTTCTGATTTAAGTGCTATTTCACACAATGCCCCCCGTGGCACTTGCATATCAAGATCATTTAGGTAAATGAAATTATTACTCTAAAAGTAAATTTGATAAAACAGGGACATCAATAAAATGTGGCAAGTAATTCCTTCTATATTTCTTTATGCCACACTGCACTTTTAGTACTGAGCTGTTTTGACTATCAGTACCAAAACTCATCTACGAGGTTTAATACTAATCTCAATTTTATATTAATTACAGCTTTGTATGAAATATACCTCCTATTTTCTGTGTTCCACTGATATACAGAAACTTATCGATGTTAAATTAAATTAGATATTTTAAAGTGGATTTCTGAATGTGACAATTATTCACTAGTATTTTAACTCTGTCTAAACTTGACCTATGAGCTAGGCCTGGCCAGACAGCTAAACAAAATGAAACATTAGCACTTGGTCTCACTTTTATCAGCAAGAGTAAATTACTTCACTTAAATGCTATCAGAAATTTGCTATCAGAGGTGCAAATGTACCAAAAAACTTGTGACTACCACATCTCCTCTGTCACTCTAACTCAAAAAAAGGTGACACATTTTATAGTCTTGCCTGTAAAAATATCATCAAATAAGAAGACAAAGTGAGACAAATTAGTTTAACCTCAAACAAGTTAGAAAGTGACATCCCAGATAATGAAAAAAGTTTAGCTAATATTTTATGTAGCATTTGAAGGGCATTATGAGAAAAATAGGTAGCATGTCCCCTTCTTTCAAAATGTTTTCTCTCACCCTATCTTGTGCATTACACAAAAATTCCACTTTGGTGATGTTAAGTGGATCAGAGAGCCTAGGGAAGGCAGACTAAAATGCACACAAGGACCAAGTGACATGTGACAAAAGCATGCTGTTTAGGAATTTTCTCTTTTTTGCTGAATAAAAAACCTCTCATTTCAAAATGTATCTTGTAAACCAAAAACCATAAAGCTAAAAAAGGCATAAAGTAAAGCTCTAACCTTGAGAGAGAGTAGAGTTAAGAAACTGACAGTACAAGAAAGGCGAAAAGCAGAGTGCTGCAGAACGGAAAAAATAGTCCAAACTAGAAAAAACACAGAAAGGAAAGCAACATTCAAAAAAGGATTAGTCAAAGCTGCAAAAAATGCAGTACTAAAAAAAAAACAGATTAAAGAGAAAAGAGGTTATTCGAAAGATAAAACAATGCAAGTTTTCATTTTTAAAGTTAAAATTTTGGGTTAATAGATAAGAGAGCAGTGATAAATTCCCGTTTCAGTGAATAATACTGGTATCTGACATAAACAGACAAACGTATCTATGATCTAGTGAATGAACTTCAGACAAATCTACTAAATTTAAAACTCTACTATACCTCATGCAACTTCAAGCATCTACTAACACACACTTCAAACTTTTAATTTGCTTCAGAAATTTCTGTCATATCTATAATTTGTGTTGGTAGGCAACTGAATAGGTTATAAAATGAAGAAGGCAGAAAAAAAGAACAGTCTGCATAGGTGAAAGAAAGCATGAAACAACACAGTATTCCATAACTGAGGTACAGTAATATAGCAAAGAGCAAAAATGCATATTCAGTAAACTTTATCCTTCTGGGTGGCATCAATTTCAGCCTTTTCCACAACTTAAGGGACTCATGTCATACATCATAAGGAATCAAAAAATTCACAAAATGCCCCCCCAATAACTCACAAAGCAGATAATAAAATATTTATTTTACTACAAATAAGGACAAAAACTTCTATAAGTAACTCTCCATACCTGGTAGCTACAAATTCAATTTAGCTTACTAAAAAAATCCAGTTTTCTTTCTTTTTTTTTTTTTTAAGAGACATGGTCTTGCTCTGTTGCCCAGGCTGGAGTGCAGCAGCTGGTACTTAGCTCACTGCAACCTCAAACTCCTGGGTTCAAGTGATCCTCCTGCCTCAGCCTCCCGAGTAGCTAGAACTACAAGTACACGCCAACGCACTTGGCTAATTTGTTTGTTTTTGTTTTGTAGAGACAGGGTCTTGCTATGTCGCCCAGGAACTCCTGACCTCAAGTGATCCTCCCACCTCGGACTCACAAAATACTGGGATTACGGGTGTGAGCCACTGTGCTCGGTCCCAATTTTATTTTTATTAAGCTTTTTAAAATGGGATTTTTAAGAACCATGTGACAAAATTTATGCAAAACCCAAAATATTCTATGATATTTTAAAGAGCTCTCCTCATACCACACATTTGACAACTCGTATTACTATGTAACAACCCTGAAAAATCGCCACAGCCATGGTTACTTTATAGGCCACAAGAGATTTAAAAATACAAAGTATTTATTTTTAAAGGCAAATAGCCACTATGGTATGCAAGTCCTTTCAAAGGTCTATTAAAGGCCAAGATATTGTAAATGCACCATACTAGGAAGGGTTTCTACATGAGGAGAGAAATATCAAGGCATGACTAAAACAATGAAGTTTTGAAAATTCTCACTGCTGTCCAGAAACCAAAACTAGGTACAACCCACTTTTAGCTGTTCAAATATGAAGTTCAGTGGTATACTCAGGAACAAAAGGTCACCTATGGCAAAAACTGCACAGATATATCCTCAACATAATGTTTTCCTTGGAGGCTTTTTTGATGTAAAATTGACACCAAGCAACCATCATATGCAAGATTCTGTTTTCAACTCTGTATCATTTTATGTAAGAGTGAATCATCAAGTGAAACACAATAATTTAATTTTTATAGCTTTCCTTTTATAATCTATTCATAAAACTTAATTCACAAATCCAGGAAAGGAAAAATAAGCCCACATTTTTCCAATTTTAAGTCTGGAAATATAGTTGTCATGTTTAATGAATGGGGTAAACAAGCTACTGGACAAGGATGTTATACAAGGCACTCCAGCATATTTCTAGGCACAAACTAAACCACAAACAGTATACTGTTCTGCTCTTAGCCAGATACATTTTCTCTTCTATTTCATCCAAATTGAATCTGTAATTTGACATAGTATTATTCCTTTGAAATTAATGCATTCAGGTTTCCTTTTAAGCTTTCTTACCTTTTGTAAACTGGCCCTGTCTGATGGTGGAATCATTTCAGGAGTAAGAACGTGAGGAGGATCAATGCCCTTGATTAACTTCTGACTGATTAAGTGAAAAGCCAAGGCAAACTGATCCTTTGAAAGCTTCCCACAGTCCTTTGTGTCACATAATGACCTGCACGAATAAACAAATGGTATATAAGTGCCACAACTGCAAAAAGTCCAGAGAAAAAGTACCACTATGCAGCTTTTTAAAAATAATGAGGTGAATTTAAAAGACAGTCACACCAACTTGCAGGTTATTAAAAACTCACTCAACTGTTCAAAGAGGTAGATCAGCTAAGATAGTAAAAAGAGAATGTTCACCCTGGTGGTCAGCAGGAGCCTCTAATCTGGGTTTACACTTTGTGTTTTCTTACCAATTTTCAGAACCACTATACGGTAAAAGTTGTGGTGGGCCAAAGAATCCTAACATTCCTTACACCCAACATTTTTAACATTAAAAGATATTAAAGATAAAACCTAAGTCTCAACAAATTTGATTCACTGGTGGCATTAGAAAGATTCTAAAACAAGCACAATTTTGATATTGCTATGCCTCCTGCAACTCTTGGAGTAGGAGGATACAAGGATCACCAAGCCAAAGCAGAATGAACAGCTGCAAATGGAAATCACATGTGAGGAAAAGGCAGCAATCTGGAAAGCTTTACACAATCACTTGAAGAGAAACTGCAAAGGTTTTACTCTACTTTCTTTTTCTGTAATCAAAAAAGAAAAAAGTTCAGCTTTCTGAAATCCTGATCCGTTTAATTCACTGAAGGCCAGTAGGGCCTGATGAAAAGACTACATAAGTAAAAATACTATGTGTCACATAGATCTTAAATTCCAGCTTTTCTACTTATTTCTTCTTGTAACCTTGGCTAAGTTTTTTAACCTCTCCAAACCTTAGTTTCCTCATCTATAAAGTGGAGATGATAACACCCATCTTGCGAAATTACTATGAGAATTAAAGACAGGATATATAAAAAGTTTAGGCATAACATCAAGCCCATGACAACTGCCATTTATTGAGTATAGTGCCTACCCTAGGCACTCAATAGTGGCAGCTACTACTAGTTATGCATATTTAATCTTTCCCAGTCTTGGGTTCTTGTTTCTTTTAAGGCAGATCCACTTACTGTCTGCCTCCGTTCTTTTCTAAGTTTCTCTTTACAACTATGTGGTCCCACTTGTGAGGTTTCTGCCTCTTGAAAACCTGAAGATAACCTCTGGTATCATTAGGTGGATTGACAGCAGACACACTATAAAGCATTTTCATGAACATTATCTCATTTTCTGTGAAATTCATTAAAGACACTAGGGTTTGCCTTTTCAAGGACCAAGTATGTTATTCCTATGTGAAGGTATGAAAGTATACATATACACTATAAAATTATGCAGGTATGCCTTGAAGATACTGTTTTTTACATTGTTTGAATTTCAGATATCTGGATTCTCTCTGAAAATTTTAAGTTTAATTGATATAAACAGAAGCTGGATTTTAACATTCTAATAACAATTAACTGACACTGTCATTCTTTTTTTTTTTTTTTGAGATGGAGTTTCACTCTTGTTGCCCAGGCTGGAATGCAATGGCGTGATCTCAGCTCACTGCAACCTCCACCTCCCAGGTTCAAGCAATTCTCCTGCCTCACCCTCCCAAGTAGCTGGAACTACAGGCACGCTCCACCATGTCTGGCTAATTTTTTGTATTTTTAGTAGAGACAGCTTTTCACCATGTTGGCCAAGCTGGTCTCAAACTCCTGACCTCAGGTGATCCACCCACCTCGGCCTCCCAAAGTGCTGGGATTACAGGCGTGAGCCACCATGCCCAGCCGATGCTGTCAATCTTATAAAGCATCAGGTAACCCATTCTCAAGCTTTTGTCCATTAGCCAGAAGAATTCTTCAGATTCTGATTTTCTCTATAAAAAATTCTGAAACAAAAACTGTCCTATTTACAAATGACTAAAAATCAAAATGCAGAAACTGGAATTGATACAAAACCATATTTTTAAAAAATCAATTCAAATAAAGTCTTACCATATATGGGCTAGTAAGGTAGAAGGTAAACCTGTTTTCAAGAATATTTCACGGACCTCCAATCCAGACACAAATCCGTCCATATCTTTATCGGTTTTCAGGAAGATTTCATCATATTTAGCTTTTTCTGCAGGGGATACAACCCACTACAGGGGGGGAAAAAAACAGTATTTCTGCCAAAATGAAACAAACTTTGAAGTGTCACTCTTTCAATCCATTACAATATCCATCACAAATTCTGAACAATTCTACCCTACTAACTCAGAGCAACAATGTATCACTACCACATGACATCTCAAGATCAAAATGCTGTGGTGAAGAGAAAATAACAGAAGAAAATACAGGTCAGTTAGGACTTATCCATAGGTGCACATTTTTTCTTTTTTTAAGAAATGAGTAAATTCAAACATAGTTAACTCTTGACTTATTAATGCCCACATTAATGTAGGTAACTGAAAGTCTGTATAAACAAAATACTCAGATAATTCTCAATCTTTATTTTTTATAGTTTGACCCAGCAGTGTTAACCATAGCCAAACTGGCTGATTTGCATATCCTGTCATTATCTTCCTTTACTCAATCTGACAAGAGGCAGGCTGGGGGCAGAAAAAAAAAAGCCTTGGACAACCCAGAATTCGATAATTTGATCCCAAAGAATCAAGAGTTAACTAGATATTAAACAAAAATAAAAACAACTATTAATTATGCCAGGGCAAACATGCCATGTTAGCATGGAGCATCTTCCATTTCTAACTTTAATTCCAGGGAGATCAAAATAAAGCCAACAAAACATCCATATGACCCAAGGCCTAATGTAGAAGGAATATCTGTCTTCTCTGGAGTATCACATTATGCAGGTTCAACCAGATGGTGTTCTAAAATTTTTATCCTTTTAATTGCTCTATCTTTGTCAAATAGTCAACTGTTAAATGCCATGCACTTTGTTAAAAAAAAAATCCTTTAACACTGATAAATCTATACCTGTCTTAATGGCGCTTTGGTAGGTAAAATGCCTACAGATGGTAAGGAGTGGTAAGATTCCTTGGCTGATGCTGAAGAGGGGATCAACCGCACAGAGCCTGATATACTGACCGTTTTTCTCTTAGATGGTGGCACCAAGGCTGGAGGCAAGGACATTGGCACAGGTTCTTTCTCCAGTGCACAGTATACCAAAAACATGGCCTTCAAAATAAATGAACCAGGGTCATATATATTAAAAGCACTTAACATTCACCCACTAAACTGATTACTGTTCAATGATAAATCATCTTCGGGCTCTCAAATCCTTTTTTAAGAAATTGGGCTGGGAGGGAAAGAAGAGGAAAATGAGGGAGGGATGAAAAAAAGGATGGAGAAAAAGAAAGAAATAAAAACTAAGAAATTTTTAGGAAGATATCCTTAGTAAAAATTTAGAGATGTACCCTTCAACTAAAGTTCTTGCAATGTCAAAGGTAAACAACAATGTGAGAAGACAACATCTGCAAAGAAAGAATTACTCTCCCTAATATATAAAGAGCTCCTAAAAATTAACAGAAAAAAAAAGTCCAACAGAAAAATGGAAAAAGAGTTTGGAGAGATATTTTACAGACAAGCAAATCCCTTAAATGGTCCATTCTTTAACATAAAAAAATGCCCAATCTCAGATGAAAACTGTAAGTTAAAACTATACTGAAATACCATTTTCTACCTAATTGGCAAAAACTCAGTTTCATAATATACTTTGCTAGCTAAACTGTGGGGAAATTCTCTTACACTGCTGGTGGGAGCTGAGGGGTAGCAGACTATGCTACCCCAAAACATTCCACTTTGGCATAAGGATTATTTGGAACTGAAAGCAACTGAGAAGTAGTAGCATCAAAAAAAAAAAAAAAAAAAAAAAAGTTCTCTGCCCTCCTTCTATATGCCTAAAAGCAGGATATAAATTTACAAAGGTGTCCCTCTTGCCCTCTCTACAGGGAAGGATAACAGTTCCTGCCCAAAATGACTTCAGACCCTTATCAGCCTAGAGGTGTCGCCAGAAGAATTATATAACAAACTTTACGCTGCTCGTGGGAATGCAAAGTAGTTCAGCCATTGTAGAAAAGTTCAGTGATTTCTCAAAGAACTCAAAGCAGAATTACCAATGACTCAGCAATCCCATTACTGGGTATATACCCAAAGGAATATAAATTGTTTATCATAAAGACATATGCACACATATGTTCATCACAGCACTATTCACAATAGCAAAGACATGGAATCAACCTAAATGCCCATCAATGGTAGACTGGATTAAAAAAATGTGGTACATATACACCATGGAATACTACACAGCCATAAAAAACAACAAGATCATGTCCTTTGCAGCAAAATGGATACAGCTGGAGGCCATTATCCTAAGCAAACTAACACAGGAACAGAAAAACAAATACCATATGTTCTTGCTTCTAAGTGGGAGCTAAACATGGAGTAAATGTGGTCACAAAGAAGGGAACAACAGACATGGGGCCAATGTGAGGGTGGAGGGAGGAAGAGGTTCAAAAAACTACCTACCATTTATTAATTGAATGACAAAATAATCTGCACACCAAACCCCGTGACATGCAATTTACCTATATAACAAACCTGTACATGTACCCCTGAACCTAAAATAAGAGTTAAAAAAATTCATTGTTCTTTGTTAAAGATGCTATATTAGGCTAAGCTCTTTTCTTTTGCAGTAAAGAGTTTAATTGATGCAAAACTGGCCACACCACACAGAAGATAGAGTTATTACTCAAATCAATCTCCCCAAGAATTTGGCAGCTAGGGCTTTTCAGACAGTTTGGGGAAGGGGTGGGGGTGGCTAGGCAATGGGTGCTTGCTGCTGACTGGTTGAGGGTGCAATCATGGGGTATGGGAAATGGTCCTCCTGTGCATTGAATGGCTTCTGGGTGGGACCACAGGAGCAAGTCCAGGAGGGAGCCATGGTTGTCAGACATGCAAAAAACTCCAAGTGCAGGGCAGCTTGTCTTGATTCCAGGGTGTAGAAAAGGCATAAGGGAGGCTCCATTGAAGATTCAGTAGGAAAATTACATGACCTCGCTGTGAGTGCCTGGCCCGTGGCTGGATGTCAGAAGCTGCTCTTTTTCTCTTTCTCACTGGATCACTCAAGAGATGGCCAAGGAAGTATTCCTAATAGCTCAGAGTTTGGAGAGGATGTGTTCTGGTATTTTTGGGCTTCAGCTAGCTGTGGTGGTGGGAGGATTGGGCACAACGTGGGACATAAGGCTCCCAACTGCTGCCCTGCAGGAGCCAGGGCACTCCTGGGCAGCTCCTAGGATGGAAAGGCCACACTGGCGGGCTGTATTTTAGTCCGTTTTTGTATTGCTATAAATAAATACCTAAGGCTGGGTAATTTATAAAGAAAACAGGCTTAACTGGCTCACAGTTCTGCAGGGTGTACCAAGATGGCTCCAGCATCTGCCTCTTATGAGGCTTCAGGGGGCATCCAATCATGGCAGAAGGCAAAGGGGTGCAGACATGTCACATGGCAAGAGCAGGAGCAAGAGCAAACCTGAGTTGTAAGCCACCTATTTGACAGTTACTCTTTTCCTGAGTTTCTTCCATGTATATATGAAATATACATGTTAATAAACTTCTGTTTTTCTCTTTTGTTACACGGTTCTCAGCCAAGAACTTAAAAGGGTATAGGAAAAATTATTTTTCTTCCCCTAACATGCTCAAATTGATATCACCCCTATGAAAGGCAAACTGGCAACATCTACCAAATTGCAAATGTATTTCCCCTTCGGCTCTGCAAACCTACACCTGGGAATCTATCCATATGAAATGCCGTATGAAAAAGATTATTAATTGCAGCACTGTTTGTATCAGCACCCAAATGCCCATCTACAAAACCTGGTTTAAAAAATTATGGTATACTCTACACTAGGAAGTTAAGGTAAAAAAATTATTTTAAAAAATGGTATATCCATATAATGAAATACTATAAAGCATTAAAAAAAATCATAAAGAACATTGTGTGTCTTAACTGTGGTGGTGCCTTCAGGCATATAATTGCCAAAACTCATCAAATTATATACTTAAATTGGATGCAGTTTGTTGTGGGTAGCCTTGAATAATGCTAACCAGGAAAAAAAGAATCATGGAGCTCTCACAGTGAAAAGATATCCAAGAAAAACTGTTAACTATGAAAAAGTATAGTGTTGAACAGTCTGTTTAGTGGGTTATCTTTTGTGGTAAGGAGGAAATAATTAGTTATATTTGTTTATATTTGCATTAAGAAATTCTAAGATAGGCTGGGTGTGGTGGCTCATGCCTGTAATCCTAGCACTTTGGGAGGCTGAGGTGGGTGGATCACCTGAGGTCAGGAGTTCGAAACCAGCCTGGCCAACATGGTAAAACTCCATCTCTACTAAAAATACAAAAAAATTAGCTAGGCATGGTGGCGCATGCCGTAATCCCAGCCACTTGGCAGGCTGCGGCAGGAGAATTGCTTGACCTTGGGAGGTGGATACTGCAGTGACCTGAGACTGTGCCACTGCACTCCAGCCTGGGCAACAGAGAGAGACTCCATCTCAAAAAAAAAAGAAAAATAAAAAAAAAGAAATTCTAAGATAAATAAGAAATTAAGAAAATTAGTCATAGAATAGGGATAAATGGGGCAACTGACAGCAGGGGTGGAACTGAGATTTTTTTCACTGCATATCTTCTTATATTGATTCTTGAACCACGACAAGTATTTTTAATATATAAAGCACTTGCACAAAATGGGAAAAATTTGCATACAGACTGTCCCAGAATATATCCTCTTCATTTTAAAGCATTCAAGGTACCTTCAAGCCTTTCAGAGCATGAAAGTTTTCCATAACTATCTTTTAGCATATGAAATTACTCAAACTAACCTGGAACCTCTAGAAAGAGTCCAGCAACCACGAAAAGAAAGCTTGCATGTTTCTTAAATTTTTCTTTCTTTCTTTTTTTTTGGTTGGTTTGTTTTTTGCCCAGCACAGTGATGCAATCTTGGCTCACTACAACCTCTGTCACCTGGGCTCAAGCCTTCCTCCCACCTCAGCCTCCCAAGTAGCTGGGTCTACAGGTAAATGCCACCAAATCCAGCTAATTTTTTTTTTCTTTAAAGAGATGAGGATTAGCCATGTTGCCCAGGCTGGTTGGTCTCCAACTTCTGAGCTCAAGCGATCCACCCACCCCAGCCTCCCAAAATGCTGGGATTACAGGTGTGAGCCACTGCACACAGTCTCTTACTACATTTTTTCTTCCAGTGAAAATTACAATTTTCCCCAAGAGAAAATTTGCATATAATCATATACTAAGTTTTGTGGGGCTTTCACATCTATTTATATATTTATTTAATTTGTTTATTTATTAATTTATTGACAAAGGCTCACTCTGTTGCCCAGGCTGGAATGCAGTGGCGAGAACACAGCTTGCTGCAGCCTTAACCTCCCAGGCTCAAGTGAGTCTCTCACCTCAGCTTCCCAAGTAGCTGTGACTACATGCGTACGTCACCATGCCTGGCTAATTTTTTTATGTTTTGCAGAGATGGGGGTCTTACTATGTTGCTCAGGTAGGTATCAAACTTCTGGGATCAAGTAAGACACCACACCCAGCCCCTCAAATCAGTATTTATTGAGCACTCAATGCAACAACACTCATCACTGATTTCCAGGATTACTAATCTCATTTTACAAATGAAGACACTGAAGCTAAGATGCTAAGTAACTTGCCCAATATAATATTTTTAAGAAGTGATACAGTGGGGTTCAAACCAAGATCTTCTGGCTACAAAGCTCTTGTTTTTTCCAAATTTGATCAGCTTTATTAGCAGCACATATGTAATCTTACAATACCACGCTGTCCTTTACAACTGATAAAACTAAACTTAACCCATTGGTACCCAAATTTTAGCAGGCATCAGAATTACTTGGACAGCATGATAAAGCACAGATTTCTGGCCCCTGCATTCAGAATTTTCTAACCAGCAAGGTTGGGCCTGAGAATTTGCATTTTTAACAAGTTCCCAAATGATGCTGATGCGGTTTGTCCAGGAACTACACTTAACCAATAATTCTCCTCTCCCTTTTCACTAGCCAACCTGGAAGAATTCAATTTCAGTTTTAGAAACAAACAAACTTTCTATTTCCAAAAGCCTGAAACTCCAGAAAGAAAACAATCTGGCTAACATACACTTCCAAGCAAATTCACAATATATACACTGTGAAATTGTCAGAATAGCACTGAGCTAAGAGAAGTGCCTAGTGTACACATTAACAGTCAGCACTTCTCTTACTGCAGATGGGAGTCATTTCCTGGAAAAGTGGACACTAGAAGCGAAAAAGCAACATTAGCCATCTGCTGCCAATAGACACATTTTTATGCAAGTTAAAAATATATATTATTAATTTCATGTTGCCTTGAAAATAGTTTCCCTGGCAAAACTAAAGCCAAAAATTATACCGCCAAATAAAAGAGCAAAAGTGAACAGAATACTTTTAATACTGCTGGGTTGTTATTTTCTTTTCTTATTATATTGTACTTATTCCTATTAAAAGTATGCCACTGAAACAAAAGCAATTAAACCAAATGCACCATATTTACACACACCAAAAAAATCAGGCTAGTAACTAGTTGTCAAACTGAAACATACTAGCAAGTGCATTTACACAGAAAGAGACACTTAAGGAAGAAGTATTTAGAATGTCTTTTTATTTCAAAGTAAAAGTATAAACAATTTTATTAATAAGAATAACAAAAGTATCAAATTCCTGAGACAGGAGGGAAAGAGGGGATTTAATTTTACTGTTGCAATCAGTTACTAACAGCTGCCCACTTTCTCTGATATTTTTTCATTTTCCATGCTTTTAGGCAGTATTTCTCAAATTTTAGTCACCATGAGAATCACCTGGAGGGCTTTTAATTCTTGGGCAAAGCCCAAGACTTTGGTGAAACCCCGTCTCTACTAAAAATACAAAAATTAGCTGGGCGTGGTGGCAGGTGCCTATAATCCCAGCTACTCTGGAGGCTGAGGCAGGAGAATTGTTTGAACCTAGCAGGTGGGGGTTGCAGTGAGTCAAGGTCTCACCACTGCACTCCAGTCTGGGTGACAGAGTGAGACTTTGTTTCAAAAAAAAAAAAAAAAAAAAAAAGGTGAAAAGATCGCTCAGTTTTACAACCTAATAGGAGGAGGATACAATGTGATACACGCTAATACACACAAAAACAGCTCCTCTATACATCTCTAAGTGCCAAAAACTCTTCACATAATGAAGACCCAAACAAATATTACTGACAAAAGCTTAAGCCACTTTCAGTCTAAGAACTTACCTGACAGAAAAATTTAAGACTTAGTAAGAATGTAAAAACCAACAGATAGATACGCAGACAAACGGCAAAGTAAAAAGGACATGAGTCTACACTTCCAGAGAATAGAGTAGGAAAAGGGAAAAAGTAACTTTACAGTGGCGAAATCTGGCAAACACTTAAGTGAAGGTTAACATCAACAGTGATGTCACATGGGTATCATGTACCCCCAATATAATGTGATGATGACAAAAGCATTACACCTCCATGTTATTCTTTGCAAAAACTCATTTGTCCAGTCTAGTCATGAGAATAGCATCAGACAAACCTAAGTTGGGAGACATTCTGCAGGATATCTACCCAGTATTCCTCAAAGATGTCAAGGTCATAAAAAGCAAGGCAAGACTGACAAACTCATATACCAGAGAGATTGAAAACATGACAACTAAATGCAATGTGATACCCTAGATTGGATCCTGTGACAGAAAGGAAAAACTGGTGAAACCCAAATAAAGTCTGGAGTTAATAATGCACCAATGTTTTTTTTTTTAGTTTTGACAGATGTACCATGGTAATGTAATATGTTAATAAGAGAAAACAGCGAAGGGGAATGGAAAACTGTGCTCTCTGCAACTTTTCTACAAATCTAAAATCACTCCAAAATTTAAAGTTCATTAGGAAAAAAAAAAAAAAAAAAGAGCATGACTCTAGAAGGCTCAGGTTAGCCTGGGTTGTAAGCCAGTAACTGCTGTGCTTCAAGAAGCTAAATTACAGGATCTTGTCAAACTCTAAATCTACAAAAAAACATGAGCATAGGCTCATTCACCAAATACTAGATTCCTAGATTTACGGGCCTTTTCTTTAAAATAAAAAGCAGTAGTTTCAGCCCTAATAAAACAAAGAACTATTTCACAAAATAGGACTACACACTTGCAGAACTTACCCCATAAAGAGAATAAACTTTAACATAATTATCAGTCACTTCTCTTGATTCACTGGCAGTAGCATAATTTTAGATACATTTCTAGTTTTCAAATCATAACAGAAAAATTTGGCCCTTTGACTGGGCACGGTGGCTCACGTCTGTAATCCCAGCACTTTGGGAGGCCAAGGGAGGTGGATTACCTGAGGTCAGGAGTTTGAGACCAGCCTGGCCAACATGGCGAAACCCCACCTCTACAAAAAATACAAAAATTAGCCAGGTGTAGTGGCGGGCACCTGTAATCCCAGTTACTCAGGAGAGTGAGGCACAAGAACAGACTGAACCTGGGAGGTGGAGGTTGCAGTGAGCCGAAATCACGCCACCATACTCCAGCCTGGGTGACAGACTCTCAAAAAGAAAAAGAAAAATTTGCTCCTTTTACAAAATATCACCTTAATGCTCCATCAGAGACTTTCTACAAAGCCAAACGGGCCAGAAGTTAAACTCAGAAATATATTTCCAACATCCTTACAATCTAGTCAGATAATTCAACAATGAGTAAACAGAATACTGATACACAATCATAGATATTTTAAAAATCCAGATTCAAGGGGGTAGATATGATTTTTTAAATCTATTTTTATGTATGTACATACACATATACATTATACATTCCACGTACACAAAACTCTCTGAAGTCATTTTAGTTGTGGCCAGAATACCCACGGCCATGCCAAGGCCTAACTTTTACAAATTTACTTTAAAAAAAAAAAAACCAAAAAACTAAAGGATATTCTAGATTCTGGATTTTTAATTAAACTACTGGGTTTCTGAGAATATGAACAAGCATTTACATCTGAAAAGAAACAAGGGCCATTCATCAAAGGTTCACATGGCAACAGAAGTTACACAGGTTAGAATCTTTAACTTCATTTATTCTAATTAAAAAGATAAACCAACCAAAAATCCCATTTATGCTATAAAAGAAATGGGTTAAGAATTTTAAAAGTAAGTCTAAACATAAAGACTCAAGTTCAATCAAGTTTTGGTTAATTACTGAAATAAGTTACTCTTAAAAAAATCTATACTGAAATTCAACACACCAATTTAGAGTCTCTCTTTAACTTCATTTTCATTTCTTCCCATTCAAAAAAAATAAACACAAAGCAGACACGGGGTCTTTAAAACAAACAAACAAAAAGCATTTAACCCAAGGGGAAATGGGCAAGAATTTTAAAGGTAAGTCTTGAACAAAAAGATTCCTGTGTTCAAGTCAGTTTTGATTATCTAGTAAAATAAGACCTAAACTTGTATTATACTTCAACAAACCAAAATCCTGGCAGAGTATCAACTGCCATTAGGCCAAAAGGACTGATCATATAAATAAGTACATTATATTTTATTATTTAGGAGGATAATTTAAAATGTTCAGATCTTAGCTATGTCACTACTGCAAAAGTATTTTTTAAATTACTACAATTTTCAAGGAAGAATGATACCAGCTCTCAAAATTCAGTTTTGTAAAATATTGATGCTTGTAAATAAATAAAAACAAATCAATGGCTTGCAGTTGTAGTTACACTAGCTATCGTGCAGTAATTATAATTTTTAAAAAGAGTACAGATTATGTTGCTCTATTTATTAAAGTAAAAGGATAAAAAAAGATTTATCAGACAAATTCTAACCAAAAGAATACTAGTTATTAATATTGAACAAAACTGGAAGAAAAATACCAAAATCAAAAGAACTAAATTAACTGAGCAAAATCTAGAATTTGAGTCACAAAAAATGTTCTAAGGTCTTCTGGAATTAGAACATGAGTGGAGGCCAGGCACGGTGGCTCACGCCTGTAATCCCAGCACTTTCGGAGGCCGAGACGGGCAGATCATTAGGTCAGGAGATCGAGACCATCCTGGCAAACACGGTGAAACCCTGTCTCTACTAAAAATACAAAAAAAATTAGCTGGGCTTGGTGGCAGGCGCCTGTAGTCCCAGCTACTCAGGAGGCTGAGGTAGGAGAATGGCATGAACCCGGGAGGCGGAGCTTGCAGTGAGCCGAGATGGCGCCACTGCACTCCAGCCTGGGGGACAAAGCGAGACTCCATCTCAAAAAAAATAAAAATAAAGAACATGAGGGGGAAGAAAATAAGTAAAAATAATCTAAAGGACTCATTTTGCTAGAGTAAGGGCTGAAAATCTTGTTTTCAATATAGGAGAAATAAGTACAAGTACAGGAAAAGGGGCACAGGGTGAGAATCCCCCACCCAAAATGCTTGGGACCAGAAGTGTTTTGGATTTTTTCGGATTTTGGAATATTATCTTTTTTTTTTTTAGATTTTGGAATATTATATTTTGGGGATGGGACCCAAGTCTAAACACGAAATTCATTTATGTTTCATATAAGCTTTGTATACATAATCTAAGATAATTTTATACAATCTTTTTAATAATTTTGTGCATGAAACAAAAATTTTGACTGCAACTTATCACATGAGACCAGGAGTGGAATTTTCCACTTTGTGGGTCATGTCAGTACTCAAAAGTTTCAGATTTTGAAGCATTTCAAATTTCGGATTTTCAGATTAGGGATGCTCAACCTGTATTAACTATTAATGAAACAAGACATTATAACAAAATTTCCACATTAACTGGGAGGCGGGGTAAGGGAATGAATCACAACTTGATAATAAGCAACAGTAAGAAACAGAGAAAATAAAAATGTAAAATAAATAGGTAAAGAAGGGAAAATCAAATCAATATAAGTGCTATTATCTTAAAAACTATCCAATTAGGTAAAGCATTAAAATATAGAAATCTGCCATTTTCAAGAGACATACACAACAAACATAAGAAATATCAGGTAATTCAAAAAAAGAGGGAACAGGAGAAGCAGTATTAAAATCACACAAGCTAGAGTTTAAAACTAGGAAAAAATTCTGAAGAACATGGATACAGGGAGAAAGCAAATGTGACAAAATGGTTAACAAGTAAATCTAGGAGAAGATAAAGGGGTGTCTACTATTCAAAACAAAATTCAAGGTAGTAATTTCCTACAAATGTATTTATTATTCAAAAATTATTCTTTTAATAAAGGTTTTTATTAAAAAAAAAAAAAAAGGCCAGTTACCTGGGAATAGGCTCCAGGCATATAAGATAAACTGTGTTTATTCATTTACCTTAGCATACACTACTGTTTATCAAATGATGACACTACTATTCCCCATCTATTCTAACTATATTTTTGTCTCGGGCCAGAAGAGGTGGCTCATGCCTGTAATCCCAGCACTTTGGGAGGCCGAGGAGAGTGGATCACCTATTATCAGGAGCTCGAGACCAGTCTCGCAAACATGGCGAAACCCTGTCTCTACTAAAAATATAAAAATTAGCCGGGGGTGGTGGTGCATGCCTGTAATCCCAGCTCCTCAGGAGGCTGAGGTGGAAGAATCACTTGAACCCAGGAGGCCGAGGCTGCAGTGAGCCGAGATCCCACCACTGCACTCCAGCCTGAGTGACAGAGTGAGACTCCGTCTAAAAAAAAAAAATTTTGTCTTTAGGAGAAAAAAAATCCCTCATTATATTGTACCACTGCAAAGATTTTGCACCAATATTCTTACCACAAAAACCATTTATGAGAAGTTTATGTGTAGGGTTTGACGATGTTTCAATGTATATCATCACTGAAATCTCTTCAATATGGCCCCATTCCCAAAACAATGGCTCAACCCCTGAAATGCGACTGAGATAACTTTTGTCACACCGCGAGGGAGTATCCTTTGCCATTTCCCAACTATTATCCAAATTAAAATTAAAAAGATTAGGGACCTGTGAACATGAATTCAAGTCACTTTAAGTCTCTCTTTCTGCATTTTTTAAATGTGGTAATATGTATTCTGCCTATTTCATTTGGCTCTTGTGGAAAATGAGGAAAATTTAAGGAAGGGCCAAAAACAAAAGAAAAATAAGGACAAAGAGAAACTAAATAATCAGTACATTTGAGGCTGGGTGTGATGGCTCACGCCTGTAATCCCAGCACTTTGGGAGGCTGAGGCGGGAGGATCACCTGAGGTCAGGAGTTCAAGACCAGCCTGGCCAACATGGTGAAATCCTGTCTCTACTAAAAATACAAAAATTAGCCAGATGTGGTGGTGCACTTCTGTAATCCCAGCTACTTGGGAGGCTGAGGCGGGAGAATCGCTTGAACCTGGGAGGCGGTGGTTGCAGTGAGCCAAGATTGTGCCACTGCACTCCATCCTGGGTGACAGAGCAAGACTCTGTCTCAAAAATAAAAATAATAAAATAAAATAAAATAAATTTGATATAATGAATTTATAAAACTCTAATATCCTCCAAACAGAAATATTGCCATATCCATGGAATATATGTAAAATAGGTCATAAACTTGGGAACAAAGAAAGCCTTAACTAATTTTTTTAATTAGACATTTTATAGACTACATTTTTCTAGTTATAATCCAATCAAGTTGAAAGTATACATCAAAGTAACAAAAACCAACCAAACTTAACCACTTTAAAATTAGGAAACATATTCCTAACCAGATAATAAAACTAAAAATTATCTAAAAAGCTGTATAAAGGAGAAAACTTTGTACCAATATCTATGGAATCCCGCTAAACCTGTATTCAAGGGTGAATACATCCTTTAAATGATTTCAATATTAAAGACAAAGAGAAGTGAAGAAACATAATACTCATCTCCAAGAAATTTAAAATAAAAAGAATAAGAAAATATAACAGGGAAGTAAATGTTAAACATCATTAAATTAAAAGTCAAAACATAATAGAAAGGATAAGTAAATTCAAAAGATGGTTCTTCTAACAGATCAACAAACTAGACAAAATCAGATTAAGTAAAAATACAAGTGGGAGTATTCCCAAGACTTGGAGTGAGTAAAGAGAACAACCATGAAAGAGTAAAAGAAATTAATAATTCCTTACCAAAATAAAAAGAGAAAATTTGAGAGTAAAAGGGAAATTAGAAATTTACCACTGATGAATTCACAGCAAAGTTTTATCAAACCTTTAAGGAAGAGGTGAATACAACCACATTTGGAATTAACTATTCAATTACTAAGATGACATGTCTTCAGATAAAATGTCAAGACTTTTCTGCCTTCATAAATGAAGTGAAACTCAAGTGTTATTCATGTTTCCTTTTAATGAAATAAAAGGAAATGTGGAATTTGGGGGATACATTTGAAGCAAAATTATTCCATATTAGAAGCAGGTACTAAGATACCTGGTCAGGTTGTGATACAAAAGATACTATCTTTACAGTAATTATACAAAGTATACGTTCCTGTGTACCTTAAAGCCAGATAAAATGAAGATGGCAAAACACACATTTTCTGTTATCCATTTGTTTAGAAAATAAATATAAATTCTATATAGGAATGTTCAACCAGCCAG
This sequence comes from Symphalangus syndactylus, assembly GCF_028878055.3. Classification (NCBI taxonomy): domain Eukaryota; kingdom Metazoa; phylum Chordata; class Mammalia; order Primates; family Hylobatidae; genus Symphalangus; species Symphalangus syndactylus. Next base: position 126,642,051 of record NC_072441.2, on the reverse strand, counting down.
GCACAGTGGTTCATGCCTGTAATCCCAGCACTTTGGGAGGCTGAGGTGGGCAGATCACTTGAGGTCAGGAGTTCAAGACCAGCCTGGCCAATATGGCAAAACCCCATCTCTTCAAAAGATGCCAAAATTAGCCGGGCGTGGTGGCATGTGCCTGTAATCCCAGATACTTGGGAGGCTGAGGCACAAGAATTACTTGAACCTGGGAGGTAGAGGTTGTGGTGAGCCAAGATCGTGCCACTGCACTCCAGCCTGGATGACAGAGTAAGACTCTGTCTCAAAAAAAAAAAAAAAGTTCACCCAATAATCTGATGGGAATATAGTTTTCCTCTAAGGATGAACTAAAAGAAGATATTTGCACATGAGAAAACCATTAAGATAATGAAGATGTTAAGAGCATTAGATTACTTACAACTGCAAACTCATCTCTGTCAAGCATTCCATCGTGGTCAATATCACTCAACTCCCAAACCTTAAAAAGAGAAGAATTGAAAAAAGATTAATGTTCTTTCAGTTCATGTTCTACTTGAGGGCAAGGAAAGAAAGTATATGAGCTAGGAATGGTGGCTCATGCCCATATGGCCTCCCAGCACTTTGGGAGGCCAAGGCAGGAGGACCACTTGAGCCCAGGAGTTTGAGACAGCCTAGGAAACATAACGAGATCCCTTTACTACTTTATGATTTCAGAGATAAAACTATTCCTTACAACAAGACACCATGATACAGCCACAGAGTAAGTGGCAGATGTAATATACTGATGGTCTCTAGAAATTAACTCAAGCAAACAGGAGGTCAAGAGTGTACAGCACAAACTAAAAAAGGACCTACTTAAGGGGCTTACATATGTAATTAATTTCAACCACTCATTTTTACAGGGAATAACCAAATGCAGAAACAAGTTGGCAATAATTTTATACATTAAGTCAGAAAACAAAAAAATCCTATAATGATACAACTTTAAAATAAGATTTGTATATTTTTAACAAAGAGTTATACATGCTCCTGGTATAACAGATATAAAATTAAAATACATAAAAATTACATTTAGGAGTAAATAATATCTTACTCTTCCAAGAATATCCACAGGTAACTTAGAGTTGAGCAACACTGGTTTCACTTTATCACCAGATAGAAATCCATTCACTGGGCTTAAACTATCAAATATTGCATCATATTTGGCCTTATCTTCAGGCTACAATAAAAAACAAAATCACAAGTTAAATAATAGAGAAAAGGATTTAACTGCAGTTATAAAAATCAAGTCCTTAAAGAATAGACTACATATGTTTTTAAACTATCATTTAAAAAACATTTTTCGCTTTCATCAAAATATAATATTCATTGTAAAGATATGCAAGAAAAAAATACATAGGAAATAATTTCAAAGTGACTTTACCCAAGAGTCTGGTGTTGCCCATTCTTTTTGTAGCTGGAACACCATCTTTATTTTCCAACTACTGGGTTAGAATCAAAATATTTCAGAGGTAGAAGGGCTTTGAAGAACATCTAGTCCAACCCTCTCACTTAAATAGACCCAGAGCAAAAAAGTAACTTTTATAAGAACACACAGCTAATTAGTGACATTCCATGACTCTCTAAAGATGGTATGAGGTACAGTTCAAATAAATAAAATTTTTTTTTTTTTTTTCGAGACGGAGTCTTGCACTGTCGCCCAGGCTGGAGTGCAGTGGCACAATCTCGGCTCACTGTAGCCTCCACCTCCCGGGTTCAAGCGATTCTCCTGCCTCAGCCTCCTGAGTATCTGGGATTACCGGCACCTGCCACCATGCCCAGCTAATTTTCTTGTACTTTTAGTAGAGACGGGGTTTCACTATGTTGGCCAGGCTGGTCTCGAACTCCTGACCTCATGATCTGCCCGCCTCGCCCTCCCAAAGTGCTGGGATTACAGGTATGAGCCACAAATAAATTTTTAAAAATAAAATAATTAGGCCGGGCGCGGTGGCTCACGCTTGTAATCCCAGCACTTTGGGAGGCCGAGGCGGGCGGATCACGAGGTCAGGAGATCGAGACCATGGTGAAACCCCATCTCTACTAAAAATACAAAAAAATTAGCCGGGCGTGTTGGCGGGCGCCTGTAGTCCCAGCTACTCGGAGAGGCTGAGGCAGGAGAATGGCGTGAACCCGGGAGGCGGAGTTTGCAGTGAGCCGAGACTGCGCCACTGCACTCTAATCTGGGTGACGGAGCGAGACTCTGTCTCAAAAAAAAAAAAATAAAAAAAATAAAATAAAATAAAATAATTACTACAGGAATAAACATCAAGATTTCTCCATTTTTCCCAAAGCAATATTTCTTTTTCTTGTCAATAACAAGATATCTCCTAAAATTTTAAAAGTTATTTGTGTAACATGAAAAACTATTGTTCATTATTTGCCCAGTCAAGGCCATATTCCCACACTTTTAAAATTTAGTGCCCAGTCCACAGCATACAAAGACATACAAATAAAAATGGTTTTCAAAAAAATGTACACATTTATCAAAGCTCATTTGATCTGCTACAGTCTAAGCATTTTTAAATTATAAGTTTTGTAGTACGATATGATTTGGCTCTGAAAAACTATAATGCAAAATACCTATTTCTAAAAAGATTTCATAAAGAATTGTTTTAGAGTCATCTAGAAAATACATAGTTAACCAGAATTTTCAAGTAAGAAATAATACCAGTGGGGTAAACTATCTTTTAATCAAATACTTTAGTTAATACAAGATTATGACATCACCATTTTTCTTTACATTATAACAGATATACGAGTAGACCAATACTGTCACAAAACTGACAGAGCCGAAAGATCCCTCAGAAACACCAGTAATAGCTTCTCCCCTACCTTTCCTTAAACATATATGAAAGTCTAATGAAGATAACAATATATTTCAGAGGTAGAGAGACAGTGGATAGGAAGCAATGAAGGGGTGAGAGAATAGTTACAAAGTTTACTTACTTTTACAGCCCATGGGAGCTCAGCTGCAGAGGTTCCACTGATTAGCAAAGGACTACTGGTATCATGCTACAGAGGAAAGTAAAGCACAAGAGCTGAAATTCTCACATCAAGAAGCAATGAAGAAAAAATGGTTTTTGGATTTAAATATATTCATACAAAATGCTGGATCTCAATGCACACAGGACACTATTTTACATTTACTAGACCACCTAAGTAACAATAAAACAAAGTGACTATAATACCATATTTTTACTGTACCTTTTCTGGTTTTTATTTTGTTTCTGAGATGGAGTCTTGCTCTGTTGCCCAAGCTGGAGTGCAGTGGCGCAATTTCAGCTCACTGCAACCTCCATCTCCCGGGTTCAAGCGATTCTCTTGCCTCAGCCCCCAAGTAGCTGGGATTACAGGAATGCACCACCACACCCGACTAATTTTTATATTTTTAGTTGAGATGGGATTTCACCACGTTGGCCAGGCTGGTCTTGAACTCTTGACCTCAGGTGATCCACCTGCCTCAGCCTCCCAAAGTGCTGAGATTACAGGTGTGAGCCACCACGCCCAGCCCCTTTTCTGTTTAAATACACAAATACCATCATGTTACAATTGCCTACAGTATTCAGTACAGTATGGTATTCAGTGCTGTGTAAGTTTCTAGGCTAGGAGCAGCAGGCTATGTACCATGCAGCCCAGGTATGCTGCAGGCTATACTATCTAGGTTTGTACACTCTGATGTTTGCACAATGATGAAACTGCCTAATGATCCATTTCTCAGAATGTATCCCTGTTGTTAAGCAATGCATGACTGTAATGCAGGTAGGCAACAAATCCCTACATTAACCTTCTGACTACATGCCTAAGCATTAAAGTGCAGAAATTCTCTAAACTTAAGAAATTAAATTCTTAGTATGCAGACCAAAAACTTCTAAAATGTTGAGTTTAAAAACAAGCAACTAGTTACTGGGGAGGATCACTTCAGCCCAGTTCAAGGTGACAGTGAGCTATGATCGCAGCACTGTATTCCAGCCTGGGCAACAGAATGAGGCCATCTCTTAAAATTTAAAAAAAAAACAAGAGCAGCCATAAAATATCTGGGGAAAAAAAGGAGTGAGGTGGGGAGAACTAGGCATACTAGATTTAAAAAACATGTCACTAAATATGATACTTAAAACAATGTAACATCGGGCCGGGCGCGGTGGCTCACGCTTGTAATCCCAGCACTTTGGGAGGCCAAGGGGGGCAGATCATGAGGTCAGGAGATCGAGACCATGATGAAACCCCGTCTCTACTAAAAATACAAAAAATTACCCGGGCATGGTGGCGGGCGCCTGTAGTCCCAGCTACTCGGAGAAGCTGCGGCAGGAGAATGGCGTGAACCCGGGAGGCAGAGCTTGCAGTGAGCCAAGATTGCGCCATTGCACTCCAGCCTGGGCCACAGAGCGAGATTCCGTCTCCAAAAAAAAAAAAAAAAAACAAAAACAAACAAACAAAAAACAATGTAACATCAGCATATGGTATGGATAAATAGATCAATAGGTAAAAATAAAAATATCCAGTAAGCAATCAAAATACATATGAGAATTTGGCACACAATTGAGGTGGCATTTCAAAGGGAATGAAGAGACAGAAACTGAAGGATGGATTATTTAATAAACTGTATTGACTATACTTTCTGTAGGGTAGCCATCTTGAAAAAATATAAAGTTGAATCTAGGCTAGGTGTGGTGGCTCACGTCTGTAATCCCAGAACTTTGGGAGGCCAAGGTGGGCAGATCACCTGAGGAGTTCAAGACCAGCCTGACCAACATGGTGAAAAACCCTCTCTACCCCCCAAAAAAAAAATTAGCTGGATGTGGTGGCGGGTGCCTGTAATCTCAGCTACTCAGGAGGTTAAGGCAGGAGAATCACTTGAACCCAGGAGGTGGAGGTTGCAGACAGCTGAGATTGCACCACTACAGTCCAGCCTGGTTGACAAGAGTGAAACTCCCTTTCAAAAAAAAAAAAAATAGAATCTATACTCACATCCTAGATCAATACTAACTTAAACGTAAAAAATAAAAAATAAAAATTTTTAACCTGACAATTTATTTACACAAAAGACAATAATAAGCCAGGCTCAGTAGTACATGACAATTGTCCCAGCTATTTGGGAGGCTAAGGCAGAAGTATCACTTGTGCCCAGGAATTCAAGGCTAGCCTGGGCAACATAGTAAGATCCTGTCTCTTCAAAAAAAATAAGACAAATGACAAAATAGGAAAAAAAGACTTGCAACTCATATAGACAAAGAGTTAATGTCCTAATAATTAAAGAGGCCCCAGAATTCAGTAAGTAAAAGGGCAACAACCAAGAAAAATGGGCAAAAGCTATAAACAGACATTCACATAAAGGCAATGTAAACATAAGAAAAGCTTATAAGAAAGCTATTCTTATTAGCACAAGAAAAGCTATTCAACCTCACTCCATAAAACCAAAAGGATAAATTTAAAATTACATACTATCTGTCACCTATCAAACCGACAAAAGATCTAAAAGTTTAACCAAAGTATGCTAGCCAAAGTGTATAGAAACGCACTCAAACAATTGCTGGATGGAGGGTGAACTAGTACAACCACTATGGAAAGCAAGTTGACAAAATACATAGAAATTACAAAGGCAAAAACTTTTGAACAGCATTTCTACTTTTGGAAATTAGCACATATAAATACATTCGTGCACATGCAAAATAACATATGTCCAAGGTTATTATTTATTGTAGCATTTTTTTATAATGAAAGATTCAAAATAAACTAAAAGCCTATCAATAGAAAGTTAATTATCATAAACATAAGCAAAGAAATACTACACAGCTATAAAAAACAAAGTGGAAGCTTCTATGTAATGATATATAAATACCTCTAAAACTTAAAAAGCTACTTATAAAAGGTATAGAATTATGTGTATAGCAGGAGTCCCCAATCCCTGGGCCACAAACTGGTACCCGTCCATGGCCTGTTAGGAACTGAGCTGTATAGCAGGAGGTGAGCAGCTGGCAGGAAAGCATTATGGCCTGAGCTCCAACTCCTGTCAGATCAGCGGCGGCATTAGATTCTCATGGGAGCACAAACCTTATTGTGAACTGCGCATGTGAGGGATCTAGGTTGCATGCTACTTATAAGAATCTAATGCCTGATGATGTGGAACAGTTTCATTCTGAAACCATCCATCCCTCCCAGGTCCATGGAAAAATTGTCTTCCATGAAACCGGTCCCTGGTGCCAGAAAGGTTGGGGGCCGTTAATATATAGCATGCTACAATTAAAGTAAAATAAGAAAATAAGTATTTTTCTTTTTTTTTTTTTTTAAGACAGGGTCTTAAACCATCAACCAAGCTGGAGAGCGACGGTGTGATCACGGCTCATTGCAGCCTTGAGCTCCCAGGCTCAAATGATCCTCCCATCTCAGCCTCCCAAGTAGCTGGGACCAGACATGCACACCAACACACTCGGCTAAATTTTAGATTTTTTTGTAGAGATAGGGGTCTCGCTTTGTTTCCCAGCTAGTCTTGAACTCCTGGGCTCAAGTGATCCTCCCACTTCTGCCTCCCAAAGTGTTGGGATTACAGGCGTGAGCCACCTCGCCCAGCCTACAGTTTTTTACATATACATATATAATCACTCTGGAAGGATACACAAGAAATTAACTAAAAACAGCAGTAGCCAGTAGGGGAGAAAAGCCAAGTAGCTGAGTGAAAGGGCCAAACGGAGAATTCCTTTTAATGTTTTACTTTTAATTTTCAAATAACGTGGTGTCACTTTTTAAAAATTAAATACAATTTAAATCTAAAAGCATTTCTTACAAATCTTGGTGGAGGAACAGCCAGGTTCAAGCTATTTAGTGAAACTTCCAATCCATTCTGGGCACATGCCACAAGACGCAAAGCAACAAAGAATTCCTAAGAAAGAAAAGTATGAATGTTAAGAGCATTCTCCCTCTACCTACTTACCTACCTGCACAAATACTTACAATCTAAAAATATAAAACAATTCATAATTACTACAGAGGTCTTATGTAGCAACAAGTAGCATATTTGCTTCAAAAACATCTTGCAGAAAAATCCTATGTACAAAGATGTTCCTAATATTTATGAATCGCTAATAATAATAAAAATGGGAAAATACATACAGATAGTGGAAATCATACAGAATACTCATGTTTAAAATAATACTTAGGGCCAGGCACAGTGGCTCACACCTGTAAGCTCAGCACTTAGGGAGGCCGAGGTGGGCAGATCACTTGAGGTCAGGAGTATGAGACCAGTCTGACCAACATGGAGAAACCCCGTCTCTCTACTAAAAACACAAAAATTAGCCAGGTGTGGTGGCGTGCACCTGTAGTCCCACCTACTCAGGAGGCTGAGGCAGGAGAATCACTTGAACATGGAAGGCAGAGGTTGCAGTGAGCCGAGATCACGCCACTGCGCTCCAGCCTGGGTGACAGAGTGCGCCACTGCGCTCCAGCCTGGGTGACAGAGCGAGACTCTGTCTCAAAAAAATAGACAAACCAAAAAAAAAAAACAAATAATATTTAATGATATTAAGAGATGTATTTTATCATTTAAATGAGAAAAAAAGAATTAGAGAAAAATACCAGAAGAAAATAATACCTAAAATGTTATGAAAAGTCATCTCTGGATTGTGAGATTATAAATTTTGAAACTGGAACAGTAATTCAAATGACTTAACGACTGCGATTCCAGAAAAACTACAGAAAATAACTGTGCAACATCAAAAAAAATTATGTAACAGTTTAACTTCAAAATAATTATAAATCTCTCACAAAAGTCCTTGGATTTTTAGCAGTTGAAGTCTTAGTCTATAACTTAATAAATAAATGCAAAGAAGCCGAAGCAACTGGTTTTCAGCTGTTTTGAGTTAGTGTCATAGACATGACAACAAAAGCCTTTACTCCAGTTACAATTTGTCCAACCTGTCAATACCCTAGTATAGTCGCTGATGTAATCAACCCTCCACTACTTCTCTGAAATCCCGTATTCTCCCCTATACCCTTCATACCCAATTCATAACCCATTCTCATCACCTAGTGGATTGTCTGCTTTACACAATCCCTTGCCTTCACTCATTTCTTGAAAAAATGCTATTTCAGGCCAGGCGCGGTGGCTCACGCTTGTAATCCCAGCACTTTGGGAGGCCGAGGCGGGCGGATCACGAGGTCAGGAGATGGAGACCACGGTGAAACCCTGTCTCTACTTAAAAAATACAAAAAAATTAGCCGGGCGTGGTGGCGGGCGCCTGTAGTTCCAGCTACTCGGAGAAGCTGAGGCAGGAGAATGGCGTGAACTCGTGAGGTGGAGCTTGCAGTGAGCGGAGATTGAGCCACTACACTCCAGCCTGGGTGAAAAAGCGAGACTCTGTCTCAAAAAAAAAAAAAAAGAAAAAATGCTATTTCAAGATATCCCATTTTCTTCTCATTCATTCCACAACCTTCTGTGCAATCTGACTTCAACGCCCATGATTAGCTAGAAAAACTACCGCCTATGTCACAAATAATCTCCCAGCTACCAAACAGAATAGACTTAAAAAAAAAAAAAAAAAGCCTCATACTGCTTATTCTTTTTGCAGCCTGGGAAAGTATCTTCCTGGAAGCTCTCCTCCACCAAACAGCTTCACAAAACCCTCCTAGTTCTCTTCTGACCTTTTAAGTCTCTTCTGTTGGAGTCAATGTCTTCCCTAACTGCTAGTATTCTAAGCATTCTAACATGACCCTCTTTCTTTTCTCACTCTATTTGAGATTCAATTACTCTTAGGTAATCAAGTCTATTACCACAGTATGGATGGGCTATGAAGTGAAATAATTCTGCATTAAATTCTAGTTCTGCTACTTATAGTTGTGAGGCCATGGGCAAGTTAAAACCCTTCCATAAAAGGGGGGCTAATGCCTACCTTGCAATGTATTACGAGCAACAAAATAAAAACCATGCTGCAGGAGGAAAGTGCTTAGTGTCATTTTTGTTACATGGAAATTCATTAAGTATTGGTTTCTTTTCTTTCATTCATATGCTAACTCAAAAATCTGGGCCAGGCACGGTGGCTCACGCCTGTAATCCCAACACTTTGGGAGGCCAAGGTGAGTGGATCACTCGAGGTCAGGAGTGCAAGACCAGCCTGGCCAATATAGTGAAACCCCATCTCTACTAAAAATACAAAAAAACTAGCCAGGTGCAGAGGCATACGCCTGTAATCCCAGCTACTCCAGAGGCTGAGATGGGAGAATTGCTTGAATCCCAGAGGCAGAGGTTGCAGTGAGCCAAGATCACGCCACTGTACTCCAGCCTGGGAGACAGAGCTTTGCTCTGTCTCAAACAAAAAAAAAAAAAAAAAAAAAAATCTATGCTTCCAATGGAACTTCAAAGTTTAACTGCAGACTCATAAATCCAGCCACCTGGAAGTAATAAGGCAACTCAAACTCACACTTGATCTTAGCCAAAAGGCCGAGAAGCGATGGCAACTCAAACTCAATATCCAAAATCTAAGAATTATAAATAAAAAATTTATTACACCGTAAAACCTTAAGACAGTGACCACATCTATCATGTTAACCTCTATATTCCTAAAGCCTAGCTCATCATAGGTACTCAACAAATATTTGCTGACTGAGTACCTGGCACCTAGGTGGGCCCATATGAATTTCGTTTTCCTATGCCTCCAATACACCAAAGTAGCCCTTCTACCCAGAGACTTGAACAGGGACTACAATCTAGCCCTGAAATCTTAATTAAAAGACTGGATATTCTGACCCTCTCATCAATTTTCTCCAATATCTGGCTTTGATCCTGCTTCAGCTATGCCGGGGGTGGGGAGGAAGCCTAACTTTGAGTAGTGGCACTCAGCAAACTTGGAATTCAATCCTTATACAACTCTGAAATCCATCCCCAACAATCAGAACTTCAGAGTACACTGATGGTGTTCAACACCCTTGGCCATAACCACTTTTATGTATTCTGTTCAAGAATTTACTTTTGGTTTGTAAACCATTTTTTGGTTTATATATCAGGAGTAAGATATAGACCAGAATACTCACATCTCACATGTGATTAACCAAGAGTTTCCTTTCAAATCTTCAAATCTACTAGACAATACTATCTTAACACTTACTTAATAACATTCACTTTTACTTACAACCCTATGTAAGTAGGAAAATTAAAGAGCAAAGTCTGTCTGAAAGACAAAAAAATAAACTCCAGGACAACAATGTCACCAAACTCACACTAACTGTTAAGACGTATAGCCAGGCGCGGTGGCTCACGCCTGTAATTCCAGCACTTTGGGAGGCCGAGGTGGGCGGATCACAAGGTCAGGAGATTTTTTTTTTTTTTTTTTTTTTTTTGAGACAGAGTCTCGCTCTGTCGCCCAGGCTGGAGTTCAGTGGCGCAATCTCGGCTCACTGCAAGCTCTGCCTCCCGGGTTCACGCCATTCTCCTGCCTCAGCCTCTCCGAGTAGCTGGGACTACAGGCGCCCGCCACCACGCCCGGCTAATTTTTTGTATTTTTAGTAGAGACGGGGTTTCACCGTGGTCTCGATCTCCTGACCTCGTGATTCACCCGCCTCAGCCTCCCAAAGTGCTGGGATTACAAGCGTGAGCCACCGTGCCCGGCCAAGGTCAGGAGATTGAGATCATCCTGGCTAACACGGTGAAACCCTGTCTCTACTAAAAATACAAAAAATTAGCCAGGCGCGGTGGCGGGCACCTGTAGTCCCAGCTACTCGGGAGGCTGAGGCAGGAGAATGGCATGAACCCGAGAGGCGGAGCTTGCAGTGAGCCGAGATGGCGCCACTGCACTCTGGCCTGGGCGAAAGAGCAAGACTCCGTCTCAAAAAAAAAAAAAAAAAGACTTATATTAACATCTAGTGATTGAAAATACTTTCATTGTTACACACTTGCCCTAGGCAAAACTCTAATGTTGGTAAAAAACCAATTCTTGGCTTCAAAGTACAAAAAAAATCCTGTTGGCTATTTTTTATTTTGAATCACTCAAAAAAAAATTCATATGAATATCTGAAACTTACTTGTTTGTTCAGGATACCTTTGCCATCTGTGTCGGCTAAATCCCAAATCTGAAATTTAGGGAGAAAAATATCAATGTATATTTTAAACAAAAGTCATCTGAATGATCAATTAAATCTCTGCTATCTACAGCCTCATGCTCTCTGATAATCAGATCTAAGAATCATAGAATTAAGAGCGGAAAGAACCCTTAAAGATCATTTAGTGTAAGCTTGTCCAACTTGTAGCCCACAGGCCACATGCAGCCCAGGACGGCTTTGAATGTGGCCCAACACAAATCCATAAACTTTCTTTAAGAAATTATGAGGGTTCTTTTACGATTTTTTTTTTTTTTTTTTTGCTCATCAGCTATCATTAGTGTTAATGTATTTTATATGTGTGGCCCAAGATAATTCTTCTTCTTTCAATGTGGCCCAGGGAAGCCAAAAGATTGGGCACCCCTGATTTAGTGCAACGCTTCACAAAGATACTAACGCCCAATGAGGGTAAGTGACTTAGCTCAAGAACATTCAAGGCACCAGGGAAAGAAGTGAAGCCTAAGTTCTAACTTCCAGTCACATGCCTTTTTCACTAATCCAAGTTCTAACTCTGAGACCAATGCTCTTTCTACTAGAACGTACATACTATTCTTGATTTTGGATCCTTATTCTTTTCTATGTGCAAGTTGAGATGATTAATGTTTATTTGTGAATAATTAAATTATTAATAGTGATTATTTTTCAGGATTTTGAATATATATCAATATCACGTAGAAGGATTAGACAGGGGAGGGGCTTTCCACCTCTTTGTGCTCTTTTTAAAAAGCCTCTCATCCCCCAGTCTATTCACCACACGTTAAACAGAGACAGTTATAACAGAGGAAGTAGGGATAGAGCCAAGTCTTTGAGTGTGTGGCAAGATTCCCAGTCTTCACTGTTTCTCCCCACCAAATGTACTTACTACTTCCTCATTTTATCCTATTAAAAAGTAGTTTGTTTCTAAGAATCTGAAAAACACCTTACTTTTCAAGAGGGTAAATCACTACGCTACAAATTCCCTTCATCCTACTATTAAAATGGCTTCTATGACTCGGTTCTAACTTCTAAATTTCTTGATGGCATCTTTCTAAATTTGCATCCAGTTCATCTATAGTACATATTCCTTACAAACTCATAATCTAGTTATAATGAACGAATACTACCTTTCCAAGTATCAAGTCTGGAAGCCCTGATTTTTTCAGGAAAGCAGCAGCATCAGAAGCCAACACCCTTCCAGTATTGCCTGTATCAACCTGAAAAGATACAAATCCATAAGTTGACAACAAAATACAAAGGCAAAATTATCACCATTTACCTGCCTTCCATCCCTGTGATTTGGGACCTGGCTTTTGCAAGAAAGGAATGAGAATCCTTTGACTATCATGGGCCAAAGAACATGTGGACAGACATATGAGTAGTACTATCTAGACAGCACTGGCAATTTACAAAGTGTTTTATCATGCCCTACCATACAAATGAGGAAAGTGAAACTCAGAGGATGTCAAAGCAAATTAGTGGGGTTGTAACATCAACACATATCTTCTATAGCTGTCATTTAAATTCCAATTAAATGGCACTAGGAAGAAAGGGGCAGCATTTCCTACAGAGGTCTTTTGACAAATGGGAATAGTTGCACATGTTATGTGCGTCTTCAAACATCTTTCAATCATCAACTTTCGCTTTTATACCTACTCTTAGGAACTGCAGCACTTTAAAACAAATCAAAGCAATAGCAGCTCTAAAACCAGCAGTGATTCCATAATAAACTTGAAGAAACCTTTTTAAAGCTTTCAGTTCCTAAAACTCATTAGGGAACATATGATTTTAACTGACCAGGGACTTTCCTTTAAGACAGAATGAGGTCACAAGAACAGAAAAAACAAACAAACAACAACAACAAAAAAAAAAAAAAGGAAAAAAAGACGCATTTTTGTAAAGATTTCCTAAAGTTCCATTTGTAACAATGAAAAGTACATTTTAAAAAGTCATGGGAAAGGTAACAGGATACTAGTATATTTGTGAGATATCTGTTTTTCCAGTTTAGTTAAAAGGTTAAGTTTACTGTAAACATATACTGTACAAAGCATTCTAGACAGTCCAATCCTAGCAAAGAAGCAAAAGGGAAAACCTTTCTTTAAAGTGGTACAACATGGGAAAAATCATGCGCTCAGCAAAAAAGAAAAACATGGCCTAATCCTTCAAATTTGGAATAAGAGGAAGTATAAGGATTGGGAAACCTGCCTGTAGAATTCTCCAGAATTCCTTTTCTTTGCCTACTTCCTAATCAGCATAGAAAACAAATATCCATACCCAACATAACCTACTAAATATGGAAGCATTCAGGGGAAACATTGATCAAACTCTTATGAAATCATTATGTATTGTATCACAATTAAGAATTTTACTATCTTCCATTCTTTTGGTTACCCTAATAATATAAACATTTAGTCTTTGTCATCTACAGGCAGTTTCTGAGGTATTCTGATGCTTGCCTAAAGGCTCTGCCATAGGCAAGGCCAGAAGCTATAGGCCAGAAGCTGATATATCTTCAACAAAGAGTCTTAGAGCCTCATGAAAATGACTATACTTTTGATATAGTCTGTATCTATAAGACATACATAGTCTGAATTATTAACATTTCAAAAAGTGGATTTTTGGATAAAGACTCCTCAGCTGACATCACACTACTTTCAGACCATATTGGTGGATGAAGTCAGGATTTCCAGGACTCTTTTCAGTCTAAAAGAAGATGTACTTCATAAAAGCAGACTTCTAATCCAAAATTCAGCTGAACAAGAATTACACAGCACTGAATGAACTGTTGAGGAAAATTTAATTATAGTTATTTACTTGGAATACTGTTGGCATTATTTTAATGTTCTATTTTCTAATAGCTAGGTGCATAAGCTCTTTCTGAGACCCTCAACTTAGTAGCCTCTGCTTTTGTAAACCAAATGAAATAGTTTTCTTTTTTTAATTATTATTATATTCTAAGTTCTAGGGTCCATGTGCACAACATGCAGGTTACATATGTATACATGTGCCATGTTGGTGTGCTGCACCCACTAACTTGTCATTTACATTAGGTATTCGTCTCCTAATGCTATCCCTCCCCCCTTCCCCCAACCCACAAAAGGCCCTGGTGTGTAATGTTCCCCACCCTGTGTCCAAGTGTTCTCATTGTTCAATTCCCACCTATGAGTGAGAACATGCAATGTTTGGTTTTTTGTCCTTGTGATAGTTTGCTCAGAATGATGGTTTCCGGCTTCATCCACATCCTTACAAAGGACATGAACTCATCATTTTTTATGGCTGCATAGTATTCCATGGTGTATATGTGCCACATTTTCTTAATCCAGTCTATCACTGATGGGCATTTGGGTTGGTTCCAAGTCTTTGCTACTGTGAATAGCGCCGCAATAGACATACGTGTGCATGTGTCTTTATAGCAGCATGATTTATAATCCTTTGGGTATATACCCAGTAATGGGATGGCTGGGTCAAATGGTATTTCTAATTCTAGATCCTTGAGGAATCGCCACACTGTATTCCACAATGGTTGAACTAGTTTACACTCCCACCAACAGTGTAAAAGTGTTCCTATTTCTCCACATCCTCTCCAGCATCTGTTTCCTGACATTTTAATGATCACCATTCTAACTGGTGTGAGATGGTATCTCACTGTGGTTTTGATTTGCATTTCTCTGATGACCAGTGATGATAAGCATTTTTTCATGTGTCTGTTGGCTGCATAAATATCTTCTTTTGAGAAATGTCTGTTCATATCCTTCACCTACTTTTTGATGGGGTTGTTTTGATTTTTTCTTGTAAATTTGTTTAAGTTCTTTGTAGATTCTGGATATTAGCCCTTTGTCAGATGGGTAGATTGTAAAAATTTTCTCCCACTCTGTAGGTTGCCTGTTCACTCTGATGGTAGTTTCTTTTGCTGTGCAGAAGCTCTTTAGTTTAATTAGATCCCATTTGTCAATTTTGACTTTTGTTGCCATTGCTTTTGGTGTTTTAGTCATGAAGTTCTTGCCCATGCTTATGGCCTGAATGGTATTGCCTAGGTTTTCGTCTAGGGTTTTTATGGTTTTAGGTCTAACATTTAAGTCTTTAATCCATCTTGAATTAATTTGTGTATAAGGTGTAAGGAAGGGATCCAGTTTCAGCTTTCTACATATGGCTAGCCCGTTTTCCCAGTACCATTTATTACATAGGGAATCCTTTCCCCATTTCTTGTTTTTGTCAGGTTTGTCAAAGATCAGATGATTGTAGACGTGTGGTATTATTTCTGAGGGTTCTGTTCTGTTCCATTGGTCTATATCTCTGTTTTGGTACTAGTACCATGATGTTTTAGTTACTGTAGCCTTGTAGTATAGTTTGAAGTGAGGTAGCGTGATGCCTCCAGCTTTGTTCTTTTTGCTTAGGATTGTCTTGGCAATGTGGGCTCTTTTTTGGTTCCATATGAACTTTAAAGTAGTTTTTTTCCAATTCTGTGAAGAAAGTCATTGGTAGCTTGATGGGGATGGCACTGAATCTAAATTACCTTGGGCAGTATGGCCATTTTCATGATATTGGTTCTTCCTATCCATGAGTATGGAATGTTCTTCCATTTGTTTGTGTCCTCTTTTATTTCGCTGAGCAGTGGCTTATAGTTCTCCTTGAAGAGGTCCTTCACCCTTTTGGGAGGGTGTATGTGTCAAGGAATTTATCCATTTCTTCTGGATTTTCTAGTTTATTTGTGTAGAGATGTTTATAGTATTCTCTGATGGTATTTTGTATTTCTGTGGGATCGGTGGTGATATCCTCTTTATCATTTTTTATTCCATCTATTTGATTCTTCTCTCTTTTCTTCTTTATTAGTCTTGCTAGCGGTCTATCAATTTTGTTGATCTTTTCAAAAAACCAGCTCCTAGATTCATTGATGTTTTGAAGGGTTTTTTGTGTCTCTATTTCCTTCAGTTCTGCTCTGATCTTAGTTATTTCTCATTGGTTCTGTTTATAGGCTGGATTACGTTTATTGATTGCATATGTTGAACCAGCCTGGCATCCCAGGGATGAAGCCCATTTGATCATGGTGGATAAGCTTTTTGATGTGCTGCTGGATTTGGTTTGCCAGTATTTTATTGAGGACTTTTGCATCGATGTTGATCAGGGATATTGGTCTAAAATTCTCTTTTTTTGTTGTGTCTCTGCCAGGCTTTGGTATCAGGATGATGCCGGCCTCATGAGTTATGGAGGATTCCCTCTTTTTCTATTGACTGGAATAGTTTCAGAAGGAATGGTACCAGCTCCTCCTTGTACCTCTGGAAGAATTCGGCTGTGAATCTATCTGGTCCTGGACTTTTTTTGGTTGGTAAGCTATTAATTATTGCCCCAATTTCAGAGCCTGTTATTGGTCTATTCAGAGATTCAACTTCTTCCTGGTTTAGTCTTGGGAGGGTGTATGTGTCCAGGAATTTATCCATTTCTTCTAGATTTTCTAGTTCATTTGCGTAGAGGTGTTTATAGTAGTCTCTGATGGTAGTTTGTATTTCTGTGGGATCGGTGGTGATATCCCCTTTATCATTTTCTATTGTGTCTATTTGATTCTTCTCTCTTTTCTTCTTTATTAGTCTTGCTAGCGGTCTATCAATTTTGTTGATCTTTTCAAAAAACCAGCTCCTGGATTCACTGATTTTTTGAAGGGTTTTTTGTGTGTCTATTTCCTTCAGTTCTGCTCTGATCTTAGTTATTTCTTGCCTTCTGCTAGCTTTTGAATGTGTTTGCTCTTGCTTCTCTAGTTCTTTTAATTATGATGTTAGGGTGTCAATTTTATATCTTTTCTGCTTTCTCTTGTGGGCATTTAGTGCTATAAATTTCCCTCTACACACTGCTTTGAATGTGTCCCAGAGATTCTGGTATGTTGTGTCTTTGTTCTCGTTGGTTTCAAAGAACATCTTTATTTCTGCCTTCATTTCGTTATGTACCCAGTAGTCATTCAGGAGCAGGTTGTTCAGTTTCCATGTAGTTGAGCGGTTTTGAGTGAGTTTCTTAATCCTGAGTTCTGGTTTGATTGCACTGTGGTCTGAGAGACAGTTTGTTATAATTTCTGTTCTTTTACATTTGCTGAGGACTGCTTTACTTCTAACTATGTGGTCAATTTTGATGAATAGGTGTGGTGCGGTGCTGAAAATAATGTATATTCTGTTGATTTGGGGTGGAGAGTTCTGTAGATGTCTGTTAGGTCTGCTTGGTGCAGAGCTGAGTTCAAGTCCCAGATAACCTTGTTAACTTTCTGTCTCGTTGATCTGTCTAATGTTAACAGTGGGGTGTTAAAGTCTCCCACTATTATTGTGTGGGAGTCTAAGTCTCTTTGTAGGTCTCTAAGGACTTGCTTTATGAATCTGGGTGCTCCTGTATTGGGTGCATATATTTTTAGGATAGTTAGCTCTTCTTGTTGAATTGATCCCTTTACCATTATGTAATGGCCTTCTTTGTCTCTTTTGATCTTTGTTCGTTTAAACTCTGTTTTATCAGAGACTAGGACTGCAACCCTTGCCCTTTTTTTGTTTTCCATTTGCTTGGTAGATCTTCCTCCATCCGTTTATTTTCAGCCTATGTGTGTCTCTGCATATGAGATGGGTTTCCTGAATACAGCACACTGATAGGTCTTGACTCTTTACCCAATTTGCCAGTCTGTGTCTTTTAATTGGAGCATTTAGCCTCTACATTTAAGGTTAATATTGTTATATATGAATTTGATCCTGTCATCATGATGTTTGCTGGTTATTTTGCTTGTTAGTTGATGCAGTTTCTTCCTAGCATCGATGGTCTTTACAATTTGGCATGTTTTTGCAGTGGCTGGTACTGGTTGTTTCTTTCCATGTTTAGTGCTTCCTTCAGGAGCTCTTGCAAGGCAGGCCTGGTGGTGACAAAATCTCTCAGCATTTGCTTGTCTGTAAAGGATTTTATTTCTCCTTCACTTATGAAGCTTAGTTTGGCTGGATATGAAATTCTGGGTTGAAAATTCTTTTCTTTAAGAATGTTGAACATTGGCCCCCACTCTCTTCTGGCTGGTAGAGTTTCTGCCAAGAGATCTGCTATTAGTCTGATGGGCGTCCCTTTGTGGGTAATGCGACCTTTCTCTCTGGCTGCTCTTAACATTTTTTCCTTCATTTCAACTTTGGTGAATCTGACAATTATGTGTCTTGGAATTGCTCTTCTCGAGGAGTATCTTTGTGGCATTCTCTGTATTTCCTGAATTTGAATGTTGGCCTGCCTTGCTAGGTTGGGTAAGTTCTCCTGGATAATATCCTGAAGAGGGTTTTCCAACTTGGTTCCATTCTCCCCATCACTTTCAGGTACACCAATCAGATGTAGATTTGGTCTTTTTACATAGTCCCGTATTTCTTGGAGGCTTTGTTTGTTTCTTTTTACTCTTTTTTCTCTAAACTTCTCTTCTCGCTTCATTTCATTCATTTGAGCTTCAACCACTGATACC
This sequence comes from Symphalangus syndactylus, assembly GCF_028878055.3. NCBI lineage: Eukaryota > Metazoa > Chordata > Mammalia > Primates > Hylobatidae > Symphalangus > Symphalangus syndactylus. The sequence goes on along the minus strand of NC_072441.2, from coordinate 126,623,534 downwards.
CTTTCTTTCACTTGATCGAATTGGCTACTGAAGCTTGTGCATATGTCACGTAGTTCTCGTGCCATGGTTTTCAGCTCCATCAGGTCGTTTAAGGTCTTCTCTACGCTGTTTATTCTAATTAGCCATTCGTCTAATCTTTTTCCAGGTTTTTAGCTTCTTTGCAATGGGTTCGAACATCCTCCTTTAGCTCGGAGAAGTTTGTTATTACTGATCGTCTGAAGCCTACTTCTGTCAACTTGTCAAAGTCATTCTCCATCCAGCTTTGTTCCATTGCTGGCGAGGAGCTGTGTTCCTGTGGAGGAGAAGAGGCGCTCTGATTTTTAGAATTTTCAGCTTTTCTGCTCTGGTTTCTCCCCATCAATAGTAGCTGATTCTCACTGACTCCTCAGAATTCAAAAACAAATACTTGTATGGAATGTTTTTACTCTTTATAGCAATATAGTTATTACATGGGTTCAATAGCAATTTGTTTTTCTTCTTATCAGGATGTAACTGGATATGCCAATTGTGTAAAACAAGGCCATTATTTGAGAATGACTTCTTTTATTCAAACAAAACAAAGATTAAAGAACAAGTACTGACTTTATGTGGCACCAACATCACAAAGATCTCCCAAGAAAACTGGGCTGCTACCTGGTTTACAAGATCCCGGCCTCACAGGTAGCAAAGTAAGGTCACTTACCAGCAGGCTAGGAACCTTAGCAAATCTGGGAAACCTCAAGATGAGATAAATTCACTCATATTTATAAGCACTGAAGGTGAAATATGGTGGAGAGAATTTATAAGGTTTGTAGCACAGCCTTAAGATAGAAGAACAAATATAACAGGGGAATTAAAAAGTACAGTCTGAGATTCTTGATATTTTTCAGGCAGAAATTTTTCTCTGACCTTAAAAGTTGCTAAATAGTTTATAGCTCCTAATTTGCAAGTCAAAACCAAAGAGGCCTGTAATGTTTAATTAATATTTGCTGCAACTATGTAAATAGCCAGGCCAAATATAATGAAACCAGCCTTTTCTGTGATCATAATCATAAGGTAGGGAGACTGTTAGAAAAAATAATCTGACGCTTGAAAATGAGCAAATAAGATAGTCTACACCTTCAAGAAATTATCGTCTGATCTATGGTATGCACCCTTGATGACTTTCTTCTGTCTAGACTACTTTATACTCGTAGAGGTAGAGGTTAATAGAAACTGATAGCAATGCAAGTGACTCCTGTCCATACCAACACAAATGAATATTGTCTGGTGAAGTATGTAAATCTCTATAACTCATATTCCCATTTTTTTTTTTTTCAGATGGAGTTTCACTCTTTTTGCACAGGCTGGAGTGCAATGGCACGATCTCGGCTCACTGTAATCTCGCCTCCCAGGTTCAAGTGATTCTCCTGCCTTAGCCTCCCAAGTAGGTGGGATTATAGGCATGCACCACCAAACCCAGTTAATCTTGTATTTTAGTAGAGACAGGGTTTCACCATGTTGGCCAGCCTGGTATTGAACTCCTGACCTCAGGTAATCTGCCCACCTCAGCCTCCCAAAGTGCTGGGATTATAGGTGTGAGCCACCGCACCCGGCCATATTCCCATTTTTATATCTGACCAGAGGCTGTATATCTGTACTAATTAACCAGTAATTAATTAGTTGAATAAAATCTGTGATACACGCTCATTATGTATTTGTATAAAAGTCAGGTTTTCACTTTGTGAAAATTATACTTTAATAAGTCTTAAAAACAACATAGAAGTTATTTGTACTTGTCTTAAGAATTTGGAATATTTATATCTGAATAAATCTATCAAATGTATAAATTTTCAACAGATATTTAAGACAACTAAGTACTTGGACTTAATTATCTTCCTTCATTTCTCTGGGATTGTCAAATGCATTAAGTACTCAAAGTAGGAGGCTATAAACAAGAAATTGAAAACAAGACACACCAAGTTTATCGAGCTAGCTGGTAATCTACAGGCATATAATCAAGAGTTGACAGTACATTTGATGTTCAATCCAGGCAAACAATGAAACAAAAATCTTACCTGTCTATAGTATTTTTCATATACAGGATTCCCATTTGATAACTGAAATAAATTAATAAAAATTAGATGCTATTCATTAACTTCTATTAACATATTTGGCATTCATTCAACAGATATTTGAGAAACAAAGATGAATAAGATAAAATATCCTTGATTTCAGGGGTTAGGTTTTGTTTCTCCTTGGGGAGCGTGAGACAGAGAATAGATAAAGATAGTCACATGGGTTACTAAGAATCAGGTAGACAAGAAATGAAACAAGAATCTTAAATTTTGTTTTTGACATCAAAACTTCTCTTCATCTAATATTTTACCCAGAAACCCAATGTGTAACAAATTAAGAATGAAATGCTTTCGCTAAAGCCAGTTGTCAGAGGCCCAAATCCCCTAGAATTCATCCTCTACCCAAGTACCCAAAGTACCTACGAATACATTTCAAAACCACTTCAATAAAACAATTAAATGAATATACAAACTGACGTACAGAAAGATAGTGATGTCATTAATGGGTGCAGGAAATCAACATGGCACATGTATACATATGTAACAAACCTGCACATTGTGCACATGTACCCTAAAACCTAAAGTATAATATTAATTAAAAAAAAAAAAAGACAGTGATGTCATCAGATATAAACTGCTTGCAGAAAGGCAGTTCCATTAAATTCACACTACAGTTCAAAGAGTTCCTTGGTCAGCTTATGAACAAACTCATCTGAAATTCAATGTTTGAAGGATTGACTGGGCGCAGTGGCTCACACCAGTAATCCCAGCACTTTGGGAGGCTGAGGCAGGAGGATTGCTTGAACCCAAGAGTTTGGGACCAGCCTGGGCATCACAGTGAGACCTCGTCTTTACAAATAATTTAAAAATTGGCCAGGTGTGGTGGCACATGCCTGTAGTCCCAGCTACTTGGGAGGCTGAGGTGGGAGAATTGCCTCAGCCCAGGCAGTTGAGGCTGCGGTTAGCTGTGACTACGCAACTATACTCGAGTCTGGGTGACAGACTGAGACCCCATCTCAAAAAAGAAAAAAAAATTTGAAGGATCAAGTTTGCCTCCACAAGAATGTGTAAGAGTGTTCTGCGATCAGGATGGGAATCCAGGAAGGCTTCATGGAGTGACATCAGAGCAGGAACTTGAGGTATGGAGAAGGTGGGGAGAGGGTGATTCTACACAGAGATAGCAGTATGCACAAAGGCATGCGATCAACAGAAAACTCAGTTATGTCTAAAAAGAACAGCAAGAAGTTCTGAATGATAAGAGGGATAGGGAGATAAGATTATAAAGTTTTGTAGAAGACAACTTCTGAAGGGTTTCATCTGCCATCGCAGAGTAAAAAAAAAAATGAAGTCACCCAGGCTGGAGTACAGTGGCATGGCACGATCTAGGCTCACTGCAACCTCCGCCTCCCAGGTTCAAGCGATTCTCCTGCCTCAGCCTCCCAAGTAGCTGGCATTACAGGCGTGCACCACCACGCCTGGCTAATTTTTGTATTTTTAGTAGAGATGGGGTTTCGCCATGTTGTCTAGGCTGGTCTCAAACTCCTGATCTCAAGTGATCCACCCGCTGTGGCTTCCCAAACTGCTGGGATTACAAGCATGAGCCACCACACCCAGCCTTAGGAAGTAATTTTAATGGTCTGGTTGAGGAGCTGAACATTGACAATGGCAGAAGAGAAAGGTATGGCTTGAAAAACAGTTTGTAACATAGATTTGACAGGACTTATTAAGTGGGTGAGGGGGAAGGAAAGCATAATTTTAAAAATATATAAAATGTGTACACACACACACACACACACACACAGTAGTTTCCCCTTGTCCACAGTTTCACTTTCCACAGTTTTAGTTACCCTCAGTCAATTGCCGTCAGAAAGTACTAAATGAAAAATTCCAGAAATAAACATTTCATAGCTTTTAAATTGTACACCATTCCAAGTAGCATGAGGAAATCTCATGCCATCCCACCCAGGACGTGAATCCCTGTGTCCAGGGCATCTACTCTGTATATGGTACCTGCCCATTAGTCACTGAGTAGCCGACTCAGTTATCAGGCTGACAGATCACAAAAAGGATGAGTATAGTACAATAAGATATGTTGAGAGAGAGAGAAACCACATTTACATAACTTTTATTACAGCATATTGTTATAACTGTACTATTTCACTATTAGTTATTGTTGTTAATCTTACTGTGCCTAATTTATAAATTAAACTTTATCACAAGTATGACATACACACAGATATATATATATATATATATATATTCGAACTCAAGACTGCAACGTGTGTGTGTGTGTGTCTCCTACTGGTTCAGTTTTTCTAGAGAACCCTAATACATACAGTCTCAGAGAGGTTACCTGTCCAGGCTTTTAAAAGGCAGAGTCAGCCAGGCACGGTGGCGTGTGCCTGTAATCCCAGCACTTTGGGAGGCCAAGGCGGGCGGATCACAAGGTCAGGCGATCGAGACCATCCTGGCCAACATGGTGAAACCCCGTCTCTACTAAAATACAAAAAATTAGCCGGACATGGTGGTGCGTGCCTATAATCCCAGCTATGTGGAAGGCTGAGGCAGGGGAATTGCTTGAACCCGGGAGGTGGAGGTTGCAGTGAGCTGAGATCACGCCACTGCACTCCAGCCTAGCAAAAGAGCAAGACTCCATCTAAAAAAAAAGGCAGAGTTGGATGGATGTGGTGGTTCGTACCTGTAATCCCAGGAGGGGATTTGGGAAGCTATTGGGGGAGGATTGCTTCAATCTAGGAGCTTGAGATCAGCCCAGGCAATGTAGAGAAACACCATCTCCACCAAAAATGCAAAAATTAGCCGGGCATGGTGGCATGCGTCTATAGTCCCAGCTACTGAGGAGGCTGAGGCAGGAGGATTGCTTGAGCCACAGAGGTCAAAGCTACAGTGACCTGTGATTGTGCCACTGCACTCTAGCCTGGGTAACAGAGTGAGACCCTGTCTCTTAACAAAAAAGTCAGAGTCAGGACTTACGTGTCCCACTCCCAGCTCTGTGTTGCTTCCCATATGCCCTGGTATGCCCAGGAAAATCTTGATTTACCATCATTGTCCCAGCATCCCATTCAGCTTAACATGTGCCTCCAATTTCCCATTTTTAAAAAGAAACTATTATTGGGCCAGGTGTAGTCGCTCGCGCCTGTAATCTCAGCACTTTGGGAGGCCGAGGCAGGAGGACTGCTTGAAACCAGGAGTTTGAGACCAATCTAGGCAACATAGCGAGATCTTGTCTCCATTTTTTAAAATTTTTTAAATAAAAAATTAAATAAAATTTTAAATAAAAAAAAAACTATTATCAAACATTATATCAAAATACACTAAAACCAGAATGGACTTTGTATCTCTACTGTATATATCTAGTTTCTGGCCAAGTTATCAGCTAGTAGTGTGTAAGTGCTTTCACCATATAAACAAGTGATGAAATCTGAAAGAGAACTAGTGATAATTCCATCTTTCTTGTTCTGATTCTTTACAGATTCAACAAAACAACTTCTTTGCAAGGGGAGTGTATAGACTTACTGAAAAGTATCCTCAGACTTAAGCAACCATGAGCAATTAACTCTGTATGGTCTTGCAAAATATTAGGAGAAATATTCGACACTGGTGCTCCTGTTGGTTATCTGGTATGCCAGGCAGTGCAGTGGCATGTACAGTGACCACAAGACACACTAGGCCACCAGCTGGCTAAGTCAGTGGGAAATTGCAGGTTGGGTGCAAATGAAGTATGTGCAAAAAGTCAATAGTCTGAAAACTCTTAGACGGTTTTGTCATTTAATGTATTGTATAAATCTGCAACTGTTTATTTATTTTGTTGTTTGGTAACCATTTTATTATTTCATAAGCCTTTTCAGGAGCAATGAGCTATCAAGACATCACTGTATCCAATAAAAACTAAGCTCTAAATTTTCATTTCTCCAGAAAATAGATGGGCAGACAATTTGCAGAAAACCACTGAGGCAGTTTCTATTTATCATGGAGCTCTAGTGACATCACTATTAATGAGTCAGCTTCAAACGTCAATATTTACAAATGTTTTCGTATTCCCACTGTTAAATTTTTAAGGATAAGGCTGATACTGAATACAACAAAATAGTGCAACAGAGCAATATGTGTGTTCTCCTTGCAACCTGTCATCGGACTTCTGAGGCTAGTACTTTCAAAAAACTACTTGATAAATCCAATCAATGTCTCAATAGTGAGTCTTTTTAAAAATAAGTCCTCTAGAAATTGGTTGCATACTGTTCAAAATCAGTTGGAAATCTTTAATCAAAATTAAAGTTTAGTGAGCTGGGCATGGTGGCGCACACTTGTAGTCCCAGCTATTTGGGAGGCTGGGATGGGAGTATCACTTAAGCCCAAGAATTCATGACCAACCTGGGCAACACAGTTAGACATCATCTCCTTAAAACAAACAAACAAACAAACAAAAACAAGTTTAATGAATAAAGCTCCAGAAAACCTTCAGCTTTTGAAGCTTTTAGCAAATACCAATTATTATCAACAAAGTTTGCCAAGACACTGAAATATATCCTTCAAAAGCAAGGAAGAACCAAACAAATTAAATGAGAGTTCAAATAATACACAAGATTTCATTTTGAAATTTTATCATTATATTTTGGAATGAATTTTAGAAGTTCCATTGAGAGTCTTTTTTTTTTGAGATGGAGTTCGCTCTTGTCGCCCAGGCTGGAGTACAATGGTGCTATCTCAGCCCACTGCAACCTCTGCCTCCCAGGTTCAAGCGATTCTCACGCCTCAGCCTCCCAAGTAGCTGGGATTACAGGCGCCCACCACCACATCCAGCTAATTTTTGTATTTTTAGTAGAGACGGGGTTTTGCCATGTTGGCCAGGCTGGTCTCGAACTACTGACCTCAGGTGATCCACCCACCTCAGCCTCCCAAAGTGCTAGGATTACAGGTGTGAGCCATCGTGCGCAGCCAAGTCTTTCTATTTTTAAGTAGATGAAAGAAAATTACAGGCTGGGCACAGTGGCTCACTCCTGTAATCTCAACACTTTGGGAGGCCAAGGCGGGTAGATCACCTGAGGTCAGGAGTTTGAGACCAGCCTGGCCAATATGGCAACACCTCGTCTCTACTAAAAATACAAAAAAAAATACCTGGACATGGTGGCGGGCACCTGTAATCCCAGCTACTAGGGAAGCTGAGGCACGAGAATTGCTTTAAGCCAGTAGGCAGAGGTTGCAGTGAGCTGAGACTACGCCATTGCACTCCAGCCTGGGCTATAAGAGCGAGACTGCATCTCAAAAAAAAAAAAAAAGAAAGAAAATTAGAGTAGGCCTACAATTTTGCAACACTTAAATCTGGTGGAACATGTAAAATAATCATAAATAGGGACAACTTATTTGTATCAAAGAGAGTACCTTGTGACTAGATTGGACAATATAGCAAGATCCTGTCTCTATAAAAAATGAAAAGTAAAAACAGAGATTACCTTTAATACAGGCAAAAGGACATTGCCTGTGAAAATACTGGGACTGATATATTTATAATTTTCTTTTCTTTTTTTTCTTTTTTGAGACAGTGTTTTCTCTTGTTACCCAGGCTGGAGTACAGTGGCATCATCTCCACTCACTGCAACCTCTGCCTCCTGGGTTCAAGTGATTCTCCTCCCTCAGTCTCCCGAGTAGCTGGGATTACAGGCACCCGCCACCACGCCTGGCTAATTTTTTTTTTTGTGTGTGTGTTTTTAGTAGAGATGGGGGCTTCATCACATTGGCCAGGCTAGTCTCGAACTCCTGACCTCAGGTGATCCACCTGCCTCAGCCTCCGAAAGTGCTGGGATTACCGGCATGAGCCACAGCGCCCAGCCTATAATTTTCAATAAGAAAAAAATTAGAATTAAGAATATTTACCATCTAGAAAAATGTTTCCTGAGCTAACTGGGTAAAGCAGCACATATAAAGTATATTAGCAACTAAAAACATTATTGGTTATAGTGAAGCATCAACTGTAGAAGTTAACAACCACAAGTATAAAATGTAACTCTGCAAAATACTGCAATTTTATGAAAAAATTGAAACCAGTAAAACCAGATGGAAAATCATATGATTCAGAAAAGTATCAGTGACACAATATTAGTGACAGATATGACCGAGAAACTGATAAAAATATAGTTATTACCAAAAAGTTTGTTTTTAAATATTCAAATGAAGTCCATGTAAAAACTCTGTTATAATGTACAACAAAATGTTTTAGAAATTGTTTTTGAAAAAAGACTTTAAATGGAACTATTTTATTGATCTACTAATGCAATAAAAACTATTTTAATGGTTGAAAAAAGTAAATATTCCAAAAATATATAGAATTTTAAATATTTGTATTACCCCCTTTCATTCTCAAAAACGTACCAGTTTGAATGAAAAATTATATAGTCATCTACTTAGTTATGACAACAGTATACTTTGCTAAAGACAGCAAATTAAATATGTTCCCTCAATAATAAAAAGTTAATTTTAATTGGATTTTTCGAATACAGGAAAAAAAAAAACCTCATACACAGTAAGAAATCCTGGTCTCCAAACTGTGCCTTAATAATCCTCACATCACAGGTTCATTGGTTACTACCTAAACACACAGGAGAAGATATTAGCTCACCAAAGTGTTCTAAAGTACACCCTGTGCTGATAACTACACTAATGTGATACAGCTAAGTGAGAATGGAAAAAGCCATCCAAAGTGCCAAGTCACTCATCAAGCAAGATGACCAAAGAGTGTTTCTGGTGTGTCTCAGTAAAACTGGCTTTTGTTGTTATTGTCGGACTATGAACATGATCACTTTTTAGGCAGGGAAAAAAAAATCACATGTAATGAATGAACAGAGGAAAAAAACAGAAAGGCATAGCTTATTAAATGGTAACAATGATTATCTCTGGATAGCAAGATCATAAATGATTTTTACATTCTTCTTCATACTACTCTGCAGTCTCTGGATACTCTTTGAGAAGAAACACATCCTAATTATATAATAAGAATGAAACAATAAGGCTATTTTCAATCTGAAAAAAATATAAAAATCCCCAAATGTGATCAGTATACAAAACTGCACGTGAATTTTTAACAATCAAATTAATTTCTAAAGGAAAACTTTAACTCCAAGTGTCAAAATCAAAATCTGACCTTTTACAATTCTGTTGTTACAATTTAAAAGCAATTATATATTCATTACCTATATCATAAATTCTTACCAGCTGTCACAAAGTTAAATATTCATAAATATCAGAATTCTTTTGAAAGAGTCCATTGCTATTTCTTACTAGTCTGAAAAATGCAAAGTACTTGTAAACAAGAGATGCTAGAAAGCCAATAAAGTTTTGTTTAAAAAAAAAAAAAAAAAAAACTCAGACTTTGCTATCAGATAGGTGTATATTCAAAGCCCATTCTACTACTTCTTAGGTATATGATCTTTGGTAGCTTATTTTACCTCCTTGAAAAGCCTGTTTGCTGATCTGGTTGGTTTTGAGACAGGATCCCACTCAGTCCTGGCTGAAGTGCGGTGATACAATCACACTGCTGCCTCAAACCTCTGAGCTTAAGCAATCTTCCCAAGTAGCTGGAATTACAGGCATGAGCCACTACACCCAGCCTCTCCTCTTCGTTCTTTAGTAATAGTACCCCTAAGCTTTACATACAGACACCTAGCTAAAACCTACATCTCCCAACCTCTCTTGCAATTTCAGTTATTCATCAATGGAATGATAAAAGAAATGTGTCCAACTCCGAGGATGTGCATCTAAAGAGAAAGGAAATGCCTTCTGACTCCTAACCCTTCTTGTAGCTGGCTAGAATACAGATATAGTGACAGAATCTAGATAAGCTATCTTGGATTGAGATGGAAAACATGGTTGAGAAAAACACAGCAACACGAGAAAAAAAGCCTGAGTCCCTGACACCATCATGAAGCTCCTACAGCACTCTACACCACTTACCCCACTTGGATTGTTACTTGAGATTTGTGATTTTGGTTTAAACCAATATTCTAACTAATGTAAAAAAAAAAACAAAACAAAACAAAAGAAGGAACTGCTATTTTTGTTAATAAAAAATATTTATTTTGTTAATAAAAAATGTGTTGTTATAATTACATGTATAGCTATAGAAATGTAAATATAATAAACTTTACTAAGAAAAAATGTTTACAGAAGTATAGCCTAGTATACCATATATGTGTGTGTGTGTGTGTGTGTATATATATATATATATTTTTTTTTTTTTTTTGAGATGGCATCTCCCTCTGTCACCCAGGTTGGAGTGCAATGGCGTGATCTCGGCTCACTGCAATCTCCACCTCCCAGGTTCGAGCAATTCTCCAGCCTTAGCCTCCCGAGTAGCTGGGACTACAGGTGCACACCACCACGCCAGACTATTTTATTTTTAGTAGAGACAGGGTTTCACCATGTTTTGCAGGCTGGTCTCAAACTCCTGGCCTCAGGTGACTAGTACAGCATCTTAAGGTGTTTAGGTGGTATTATAATTCCCAGTCATCTATTTCCCTCTTGTATACACAGAGTATACAGCCTCTCTCTCTTTAAGAGTAGTATTAATATCCCTGCCTGTTGCCATGTGACTTGTGGTGTCTCTCCATGGGTGTTCCAAGGGTGGGTTTGGCCATATAACTTGTTTTGGCCATTGAATCTGGGAGAAAGTTCCAGTTCCAAGTAGAAGCTTCAACAGCTATTGTGTGTTTCTGACAGGTCTTACTGTTTTCTCTTTACCAAGAGAACAATATGTCACAACAGGGACTGCTCCTCCAGCCTGGATCCTCAAATGCGAAAGAATCACAGAGCAGAACCATAGCTGATTCCTAGGAAACCTATAATGTGAACAACAAATAAACCTTTCTTATTGTAAGCTACTCATATTTTGGCTTGTTTCTTAGTGCACCATAATCTAGCAAATGTTAACACATAAGTAAACCAACAGCAAAGTGTATCAAGTAGTAATAAAAAAGATCCCAGTTACTAAGGAAATTTATAGGTTAATAATTAAATGTCAAGAATTGTCTCATATGGAATTTCTGGTGCCATTTTTAGGGGAGGGTTATGTGGGAGGAGATGTTAGAGTACATGACTTTGAGAGTACAAGATTCTCCAACACACAAAATAAACTAAAATTTTAAATGATTTAGTCTTATTATAAATGGTTACAGCACAATGTGGAAGGCCAGGCGTGGTGGCTCACATCTATAATCCCAGCACTCTGGGAGGCCAAAGTGGGCAAATCACAAGGTCAGGGGTTCGAGACCAGCCTGACCAACATGGTGAAACCCCCATCTCTACTAAAAATACAAAAAATTAGCTGGCGTGGTGGCGGGTGCCTGTAATCCCAGCTACTCGGGAGGCTGAGGCAGGAGAATCACTTGAACCTGGGAGGCAGAGGTTGCAGTGAGCCAAGATTGTGCCATTGCACTCCAGCCTGGGCAACAGTGCGAGACTCCATCACACACACACACACACACACAAAAAAAAAAAAAAAAGAAGCGAAAGTAAAATAAAAAGACAACCTCTAAAACATAATGCCAATCTTTTCTCAGTTAATCACAAGGTCAGAAACTAGGGAGTCGTCAGTAAATAAATTAATAAAATGGAGAGGGGAGTGGATATGATTATAGAAGGGTAACACAAAGAATCTTTGTGACAGAGCAAGTCTTTATTTTGATTACGTTTACAGTTACATGAATCCACACATAATAAAACTGCATATGGATAGAACTATATATGCAAACACACTAATGAGTATCTAAAAAACCGGCAAAACTTAAATTAGGTCTGTGGGTTATACCAATGTCAATTTCCTGTTTTTGCTATTGCTATAGTTATATAAGATGTTACAATTAGGGAAAACTGGATGAAGGGTGCATAGAGCCTCTCGGTACTACTTTTTGCAACTTCCCATGAAAAGGCGGTATTGAAGACCAATGTGAAGTAGAGAGAAGGTGACAAATCAGGAAGTAAGAACACTGTGCGATGGCAAATCAGGGCCAGGTAGTAAAAGGAAGACAATGGAATAGATTTTATTCCTTCAAATAAACCACTCTTTTTAGTTTTGCTCTTTAAAAATTTTTTTAAATTAGTATCTTAATGCACACAATTTTCTGTAATTTGCCATAAAATGATTTCTGACATATTAACACATAAAAATTCAACTACTTAGAATTCCACCTTCTATTACTCCATTTTCTTTTTTTTCTTTTTTTTTTAATTGTACTTTAAGTTTTAGGGTACATGTGCACAATGTGCAGTTTTGTTACATCTGTATCCATGTGCCATGTTGGTGTACTGCACCCATTAACTCATCATTTAACATTAGGTGTATCTCCTAATGCTATCCCTCCCCCCTCCCCCCACCCCACAACAGGCCCCAGTATGTGATGTTCCCCTTCCTGTGTCCATGTGTTCCCATTGTTCAATTCCCACCCATGAGTGAGAACATGCGGTGTTTGGCCTTTTGTCCTTGCGATAGTTTACTGAGAATGATGTTTTCCAGTTTCATCCATGTCCCTACAAAGGACATGAACTCATCATTTTTTATAGCTGCATAGTAGTCCATGGTGTATATGTGCCACATTTTCTTAATCCAGTCTATCGTTGTTGGACATTTGGGTTGGTTCCAAGTCTTTGCTATTGTGAATAGTGCCACAATAAACATACGTGTGCATGTGTCTTTATAGCAGCATGATTTACAGTCCTTTGGGTATATACCCAGTAATTGGATGGTTGGGTCAAATGGTATTTCTAGTTCTAGATCCCTGAGGAAACGCCACACTGACTTCCACAATGGTTGAACTGGTTTACAGTCCCACCAACAGTGTAAAAGTGTTCCATTTCTCCACATCCTCTCCAGCACCTGTTGTTTCCTGACTTTTTAATGATGGCCATTCTAACTGGTGTGAGATGGTATCTCACTGTGGTTTTGATTTGCATTTCTCTGATGGCCAGTGATGATGAGCATTTTTTCATGTGTTTTTTGGCTGCGATAAATTCCTTGACACATACACCCTCCCAAGACTAAACCAGGAAGAAGCTGAATCTCTGAATAGACCAATAACAGGCTCTGAAATTGAGGCAATAATCAATAGCTTACCAACCAAAAAGAGTCCAGGACCTGATGGATTCACAGCCGAATTCTACCAGAGGTACAAGGAGGAACTGGTACCATTCCTTCTGAAACTATTCCAATCAATAGAAAAAGAGGGAATCCTCCCTAACTCATTTTGTGAGGCCAGTATCATCCTGATACCAAGGCCAGGCAGAGACACGACCAAAAAAGAGAATTTTAGACCAATATCCTTGATGAACATTGATGCAAAAATCCTCAATAAAATACTGGCAAACCGAATCCAGCAGCACATCAAAAAGCTTATCCACCATGATCAAGGGGGCTTCATCCCTGGGATGCAAGGCTGGTTCAACATATGCAAATCAATAAATGTAATCCAGCATATAAACAGAACCAAAGACAAAAACCACATGATTATCTCAATAGATGCAAAAAGCGCCTTTGACAAAATTCAACAGCGCTTCATGCTAAAAACTCTCAATAAATCAGGTATTGATGGGACGTATCTGAAAATAATAAGAGCTATTTATGACAAACCCACAGCCAATATCATACTGAATGGGCAAAAACTGGAAGCATTCCCTTTGAAAACTGGCACAAGACAGGGATGCCCTCTCTCACCACTCCTATTCAACATAGTGTTGGAAGTTCTGGCCAGGGCAATTAGGCAGGAGAAGGAAATAAAGAGTATTCAATTAGGAAAAGAGGAAGTTAAATTGTCCCTGTTTGCAGATGACATGATTGTATATCTAGAAAACCCCACTGTCTCAGCCCAAAATCTCCTTAAGCTGATAAGCAACTTCAGCAAAGTCTCAGGATACAAAATCAATGTACAAAACTCACAAGCATTCTTGTACACCAATCACAGACAAACAGAGCCAAATAATGAGTGAACTACCATTCACAATTGCTTCAAAGAGAATAAAATATCTAGGAATCCAACTTACAAGAGACATGAAGGACCTCTTCAAGGAGAACTACAAACCACTGCTCAATGAAATAAAAGAGGATACAAACAAATGGAAGAACATTCCATGCTCATGGGTTGGAAGAATCAATATCATGAAAATGGCCATACTGCCCAAGGTAATTTATAGATTCAATGCCATACCCATCAAGCTACCAATGACTTTCTTCACAGAATTGGAAAAAAACTACTTTGAAGTTCATATGGAACCAAAAAAGAGCCTGCATTGCCAAGTCAATCCTAACCCAAAAGAACAATGCTGGAGGTATCATGCTACCTGACTTCAAACTATACTACAAGGCTACAGTAACCAAAACAGCATGGTACTGGTACCAAAACAGAGATATAGATCAATGGAACAGAACAGAGCCCTCAGAAATAATGCCGCATATCTACAACTATCTGATCTTTGACAAACCTGTCAAAAACAAGCAATGGGGAAAGGATTCCCTATTTAAATAAATGGTGCTGGGAAAACTGGCTGGCCATGTGTAGAAAGCTGAAACTGGATCCCTTCCTTACACCTTATACAAAAATTAATTCAAGATGGATTAAAGACTTACATGTTAGACCTAAAACCATAAAAACCCTAGAAGAAAACCCAGGCAATACCATTCAGGACATAGGCATGGGCAAGGACTTCATGTCCAAAACACCAAAAGCAATGGCAGCAAAAGCCAAAATTGACAAATGGGATCTAATTTAAACTAAAGAGCTTCTGCACAGCAAAAGAAACTACCATCAGAGTGAACAGGCAACCTACAAAATGGGAGAAAATTTTTTCAACCTACTCATCTGACAAAGGGCTAATATCCAGAATCTACAATGAACTCAAATTTACAAGAAAAAAAACAAACAACCCCATCAAAAAGTGGGCGAAGGACATGAATATTACTCCATTTTCAAGAGGGCTGAGAAATCAGAATGGGGACTAGCCACCACAGCCTTTCAACTCCCACCTCAACCACCACCACCAGCCTTTAAGGATAGAATAGCAACTCCTAAGGCCAAAGTACTAGATGAATACACCGAGAAGAGTCTATGTTTTTAAACACATAAGTTTATAGTTTGCAAGACAGAATATTTAGAAGCTTCTGATAGGCTATCAATATCTAGAAAAGGCTTGTATATTTTACAATGTAAAAGAAAACAGGATGAAAACTAAGAGTAAACAGAATGAAAAATAGTAAGGAGCAATAGTGATTAACAGTAATCCAAACTGACAAGGAAAATAGAAACCAGAAGCTGTTTGCTTATTACAGAAGCCAGTAATAAGAGAAATTTGAGAAAGGAGAACAACTCTAGAGCTAGGGTGGAGGGCGTGGTGGGGCAGAGAAAGGCAAATCATCTGGGCAGTCCTCACCTTTAGAGCTGGAGAGGGTGGGGAGTCAAGGAAACACAAGCAGCCATTTGAGCAGTTCCCTTACAGAATGCACAGTATTCCTCAGCTCTGTAATTCCCAACTCACTTAATTTTTTTTTTTTTTTTTTTGAGACAGGGTGTCGCCCAGTCTGTTGCCCAGGCTGGAGTGCAGTGGCACAATCTCCACTTACCGCAGCCTCCATCTCTGGGGCTCAAGTGATTCTTCCCTCAGCCTCCTAAGTAGATGGGACCACACCCAGCTAATTTTTGTATTTTTTGTAGAGATGGGTTTTCGCCATGTTGCCTAGGCTGGTCTCAAACTCCTGGATTCAAGTGATCCACCTGCCTCGGCCTCCCAAAGTGCTGAGATTACAGGCATGAGCCACCGTGCCTGGCCCTCATTTAATAATTTAATAAACATAAACTGGATGCTTTCTAGGTACAAGACAATAGGTTAAGGTGTCTGGAGTTAAAATAATCAGATAGGGCTCCTGCCCTCAAGAGCTTAAATTCTAGTAAAAATTACAATGCTACCTTCTGCAAACATGCTAACATCTCATGTTTGTTCCATATCAAAACATTACAAATTGACTTAGCAGGCAAAGACCTAGGAATACTGTAAGTACAGTATTCTAAAGAAAGTTTTCAAAATCCAGATAAAAGAATATATTTGCTTTGGAGATTCATTTCTTTCAAAAATGAAAGAAGAAAGGGACTTTAGAATAGACAAAAGAATTTCAAAAAGATAGTACAGAAAATACTACTGAAAAACAATGGATATAAAGACCATATCACCAACTCAAACCGGTAATGGGCCAGTTTTTAATTGAATACAATTCAATTTGATCAAAAATCTAGGTGACACAGAGACAGAATGAAAACAAAGTATAGCTTGGGTCTTTCATCAGAAGACTTAGTGAGCCCTATATATATCATTCTAGGTAGGCCAAAAAAAAAAAAAAAAAAACAAGACATCAGAGGAAGCAGAATGATCTTTAAGCATGAATGACTAATACACGAATTTATAAAAATCCTCTCACCTCCTTTGTAGCCCCCTGAAATGGCAGCTGTCAGGTTTTAACAACCTGCCTATCTCAGGTTTTAGAAATGTGAATAAACTCCTCTTTGCTCACCAGCAGCTTGTCCACATTACACTATTTAACTTCTTGTTTCAAAAAACAAAAACAACGGCCAGGCGCGTTGGCTCACGCCTGTAATTCCAGCACTTTGGGAGGCCAAGGCGGGCGGATCACAAGATCAGGAGTTCGAGACCATCCTGCCTAACACAGTGAAACCCCGTCTCTACTAAAAATACAAAAAAAAAGGCCGGGCACAGTGGCTCACGCCTGTAATCCCAGCACTTTCGGAGGCCGAGGCAGGCGGATCATGAGGTCAGGAGATTGAAACCATCCTGGCTAACATGGTGAAACCCCATCTCTACTAAAGATACAAAAAAATTAGCCGGGCAGGGTGGTGGACGCCTGTAGTCCCAGCTACTCAGGAGGCTAAGGCAGGAGAATGGCATGAACTCGGGAGGTGGAGCTTGCAGTGAGCCAAGATTGTGCCACTGCACTCCAGCCTGGGCGACAGAGCAAGACTCCGTCTCAAATTAAATAAATAAATAAATAAATAAAAATAAAGCTCTATTCTTTTGAGGCTCTTAACTTTCTTTTTTGGGGGGGTAGATGGGAGGACAGAGTCTCGCTCTGTCGCCCAGGCTGGAGTGCAATGGCACGATCTCAGCTCACTGCAACCTCCACCTTCTGGGTTCAAGGGATTCTCCTGTCTCAGCCTCCCGAGTAGCTGGGATTACAGGCGTGCACCACCACGCCCAGCTAATTTTTGTATTTTTTTTTTTTTTTAGTAGAGACGGGGTTTTACTACGTTGGCCAGGCTGGTCATGAACTCCTGACCTCAGGTGATCCACCAGCCTCGGCCTCCCAAAGTGCTGGGATTACAGGCATGAGCCACGGCGCCCAGCTGAGGCTCTTAACTTTTAACTAAATTACTCTCTCCTCTTCCTTTTCATGTTAACTTTCAAGCTCCTGGTCTCTACCTCATTTATCTAACGCTTTGATGGCTCACTGTCACCTTCTCTACCCCAACCCTACATCAAATTTAGTAATTTCAATTATCAATTTGCACAACCCATCCACAGCCTGGCTTCTTACTTCCTTGACTTCTTTAACTTCAAGAACCTCTACAAAACACAGGATCAACAGTGAACACATAGGCCAGGCGCGGTGGCTCAAGCCTGTAATCCCAGCACTTTGGGAAGCCGAGGCAGGCGGATCACGAGGTCAGGAGATCGAGACCATCCTGGCTAACACGGTGAAACCCCGTCTCTACTAAAAATACAAAAAAAATTAGCCAGGCGTGGTGGCAGGCGCCTGTAGTCCCAGCTACTCGGGAGGCTGAGGCAGGAGAATGGCATGAACCCGGAAAGCGGAGCTTGCAGTGAGCCGAGACCACGCCACTGCACTCCAGCCTGGGCAACAGAGCGAGACTCCAACTCGAAAAAAAAAAAACAAAAAAAACAGTGAACACATATATTATGTCCCAGTCACGCTCCTTATCCCATAGTAAAATCCTTCCTTGCCCTTCTATCTTCAACCAAAAGTGCTCCACCTCCTTAATCACTATTTCAAGCACCTTGTCCTCCAACCACAACCTCTTCTTCCAGGTTATAATCCTTTGACCTCTATAAAACCTCTTATCCATGGGCCCAACAGACTTTGATCCCTCAGGCCCTCTCTATTTTACTTTCCCTTCCACCTTATTCACTTTAGATTCTACGATTCATCTTAGACACCAATATAGCAAAATCCCAAACCTGAATGAAACCATCTAAAAACTCTTCTTTGATGCTGCAGCTGAGAAAGTCACTCAACAAGGTAGACCACTATTATAAATTCAGGATCACTGTAACAGTTCCCAAGAGCCATAACAAAGTACCACAAACTAGACAGCTCAGAACAGAAACTTACTGTCTCACAATCTGGAAGCCAGAAGGCATTAGGGAAGGATCTGTTCCAGGCCTCTCTCCTACTCTTGGTAGTTCCTTGGCTTGTGGCAGCCTACCTCCAATCTTCCCATGCCACTCTCCCTGTGTGTATGTCTGCGTTCAAATTTCCCTTTTTATAAGGATGCCAGTCATACCAGATCTGTGCCCCACTCCATATAACCTTAGCTAATTATATCTGCAACAATGTTATATCCAAGTAAGGTCACATTCTCCAGTACTGGCGAATTTTGAAGGGACACAATTCAACTCATAACAATCAGTAACCTCAATTCTTTCTGGCAAACCTACTTTTAAACTCATTCTCCACAGCAACTATGTCAGGGCAGAAATGTAACCTTAGTGGGACCTATTAGAAAGGAGGTGCTCTTTTCCACTGGACTTGTAATTATAAAGCATGCAAGCCTGAAGCTTTATAATCATCTTAGTTCTACAACAGAACAATTTGCCTTAGAATGGTGCCAAGGTACAAAGAAGGAAAAACTAAGTAGTGACATCACTGTGACCCTAACACACCAGAAGCCAGGTCTACTAATGGACCTACCATTTATATAAACTAATGTTTTCTGCTTAAGACTGTTAGAATTGATGTTTCCTATCACATGCAAACAAAAAGGTTCTGATACGAGAATGGATAAAACTGACAAAGTGAGCTTTATATTTCTTTTTTTTTTTTTTGCTGGCAAATATGTAGAGTAACAGTTTTACAGTTCTTGACTGGTTTTGGGAACCATATAGAATACCAGTCAAGAAATATAAAAGAATAACCAAAGAATATAAATCAATAGAAATCTTTGGTATTTTAATTCTTTTTATACTATAGACCTAACATTTTAAGAAATATGCCCATATAAATGTATTTTTCAAAAAAATCAAGTGTAATTTAAAATAAATACCATTTCCTAAATAAATCAATTTCTTAAAGTGAACTAAGAAGGCATACATTTTCAGCATATTTATTACTTGTTCCATTCCTTATTTCCAAATAGCAAAGAATTTGGCAAAAAAAAAAAAAAAACTCTCCTTAATTAAACCATAATGACAGTAATAACTTACAAAGTGGGAGACATGACAAGCCCTCAGGGTTTACTGCTGCCACCCAATTGGGTGGGATGATTAATAACCCAGAAATAACAGCTTTGATTAGTAAAGGGTGACATGGACTAGTCAAAGGTAAATAAACATGCCAATATTTACACAAATAAATGAAGAGCAGCTTATGCAAGGAGAAAAAATCAGCGCTGCACAAATGAGACCAAAAAATTTTTTCAATCAGTAATCAAATGTTACTTTTTAAAATGGCAAGTTAAACTGTAAAGTATGAATTTAAATAGCACATTTTAAAATCATATACACAGTGTTTCACAGCTTCATAACAAATAACATACATTGAATCTCATTAAGCATTTCCTATACTCCAAGTACTAGTCTAAGCACTTACACATTAAGCCCATTTAACCTGAGGCACATACTATTATACCCATTTAACAAATGAGGAAAGTCCGTCCTTCCTTCCTTCCTTCCTTCCTCTTTCTTTCTTTCTCTCTCTCTCTCTCTCTCTTTCTTTCTTTCTTTCTCTTTCCCTCTCTGGCCCAGGCTACAATCTACTCGGCTTGCTGCTGCCCGCGCCGCGGACTGCTTGGGACTGCCGGCGCGCGCGACCGCTGCCTGCCTTTTCTCCTTTCGCTGCAGCCACGCGTTCGCCATCTTGGCCACGCTGGTCGCCAGCTCCTGACGCCGGGTGCTCTGCCCGCCTCAGCCTCCCGAGGTACTGGGACTACAGACGGAGTCTCGCTCACCCAGTGCTCGGTGTTGCCCGGGCTGGAGGGCGGTGGCGTGGTCTGGCCTCGCGGCAGCCTCTGCCCCCCAGCCGCCTGCCTTGGCCTACCAGGGTGCTGGGATTGCGGCCCCTGCCCGGCCGCCGCCCCATCTGGGAGGTGGGGAGCGCCTCTGCCCGGCCGCCCCATCTGGGAAGTGAGGAGCGCCTCTGCCCGGCCGCCCCATCTGGGAAGTGAGGAGCGCCTCTGCCCGGCCGCCCCGTCTGGGAAGTGAGGAGCGCCTCTGCCCGGCCACCCACCGTCTGGGAAGTGAGGAGCGCCTCTGCCCGGCCACCCACCGTCTGGGAAGTGAGGAGCGCCTCTGCCCGGCCACCCACCGTCTGGGAAGTGAGGAGCGCCTCTGCCCGGCCGCCCCGTCTGGGAAGTGAGGAGCGCCTCTGCCCGGCCGCCCCATCTGGGAAGTGAGCAGCACCTCTGCCCGGCCACCCCGTCCGGGAAGAAGTGAGGAGCGCCTCTGCCCGGCCGCCCAGGCCGGGAAGAAGTGAGGAGCGCCTCTGCCCGGGCGCCCCGTCCGGGAAGAAGTGAGGAGCGCCTCTGCCCGGCCGCCCCGTCTGGGAAGTGAGGAGCGCCTCTGCCCGGCCGCCCCGGCCGGGAAGAAGTGAGGAGCGCCTCTGCCCGGCCGCCCCGGCCGGGAAGAAGTGAGGAGCGCCTCTGCCCGGCCGCCCCGGCCGGGAAGAAGTGAGGAGCGCCTCTGCCCGGCCGCCCCGTCCGGGAAGAAGTGAGGAGCGCCTCTGCCCGGCCGCCCCGTCCGGGAAGAAGTGAGGAGCGCCTCTGCCCGGCCGCCCCGTCTGGGAAGTGAGGAGCGCCTCTGCCCGGCCGCCCCGTCCGGGAAGAAATGAGGAGCGCCTCTGCCCGGGCGCCCCATCCGAGAAGAAGTGAGGAGCGCCTCTGCCCGGCCGCCCCATCTGGGAGGTGAAGAGCTCCTCTGCCCGGCCACCCCATGTCTGGGTAGAAGTGAGGAGCGCCTCTGCCCGGCCACCCACCGTCTGGGAAGTGAGGAGCGCCTCTGCCCGGCCGCCCCGTCTGGGAAGTGAGGAGCGCCTCTGCCCGGCCGCCCCGTCCGGGAAGAAGTGAGGAGCGCCTCTGCCCGGCCACCCATCGTCTGGGAAGTGAGGAGCGCCTCTGCCCAGCCACCTATCGTCTGGGAAGAAGTGAGGAGCGTCTCCGCCTGGCCGCCCCGTCTGGGAAGTGAGGAGCTCCTCTGCCCGGCCGCCCCATGTCTGGGTAGAAGTGAGGAGCTCCTCTGCCTGGCCGCTCCGTCTGGGAGGTCTACCACGGAGGCCAGAAGCAATGTGGGGGCTGGACGTGGTGGCTCACGCCTGTGGTCCCGGCCCTCTGGGGGGCGAGGCGGGTTGATCACTTCGGGCTAGGAGTTCAAGACCAGTCTGGCCAACTGGGCGAAACATGAAGAATACAACAGACAAACCAGCCAGCCAACTCAGTGACAACAAAACAGGTCTACCCTGGAGTCATACTCTAATTTTTTCTATTTTCCTCCCTTTCTGATCCTTTATCCCACTTTCTTTTTCTTCCTCTTCCTTCTCCCTCTTCTTTGTCAAATAGAGGATTGAGTTATTATCACTGATCCATATAAAGTCCCTCTCTCATTTATTTTAACTCCCACCCCCCATTTCTATTCCCCGACTTCCCATGTGCAACCTTCCTAATATGTTTGATACGCATCTTTTTGTTTGTATGTATTTTTAGAAAATGTTTATTGTTTTTGTATGCAAAAATTAATAAACTGTACTTGCTGGTACTACCAGCAAAATTTAAAAAAAAAAAAAAAAAAAAAAAAAACAAATGAGGAAAGTAAGACATTAACTGAGTAACTGACTCAAAGTTACACACCTAGTTAAGTGTTGGTAACAGGATTCAAATCCAAGCAGTCTGATTCCAGGACTTTCACTCTTAATCATTAAGTTTGTTGCCTTTATAATCAATGTTATTATTATTTTCCCCATTTTCGTACTAAGCTCTTTCATATGAATTGTAACATTTGAACTTGATAACTCTCAGAGAAGTATACTATATTTCCCCAATTCTAAGAAACCTTTAGTTGTAAGTGCCACCTTCCATTTAACAAAAGCATTACCAAAATGAACAGATAATTTAAAAGGATACTTTTTATTCACCTACAATTGCATACATTTATTCACCATTTTCCCCTAGTATCATAATCAAACATTAAGTCAAAGCTTTCTTCACATTCAAAATCTGAAGATTCTTCTGAATTGCTTTCGGCAATTATGCCCAGAATCAGACAAGACTTGCTGCTTCATATAATTTAGGCCTCACTTCTAACACTGATCTCTTCAGTATAAAGAAATATTTTAAAATACTGCAGTTTTCTGTTATATTTCCTTTTTTCTATTTTTTTAAACTGTTTTTAAAATTCACTCCATTATAGTCAGAACTTGAGTAACAGTCACGTGATAACATATCAACTTCTCATTTAGCTTTTAAAATTCTATAATGTTCTCCAAGAGTTTAACAATTACTACTATCTAATGTCTACTATGTGACACATGACAGTGGACACTTCGATTCTGAGTTCTAGAATTTTTTTTCAGTGCCCTGTACCCTGAATGGTGCTTGACACATAGAATAAATATTTTATAAGTGAACAAAAATGAAAGAATGAAATGAGTAACTGAATAACAAGAAATCTTCTGCATTCTGCATACAGAAAAAAAGCTATTCAATGTTACATATAGAATATTTTTTAGAAGACACTTAGGAGTTCAAATTTAAGTTAAAATTCAACTTCACGTAGTTCTACAAATGCAACTCAATTGAAGTAATCATTTGATGACTATTTCTATGTACTACCAAGTACACACATACAGAGCAATGATGACTGCCATCACAACTCTTTAACCAGTCAGCTAGCAAATTTCTTTTGTCATTGTCATCCATTTTAAGAAGCAGAAAAATAAAACGGGAAAATTGAGGGGAAAATCCCTTTTTCAGATGAGATAAACTTACAAGAACGGGCCGGGCACGGTGGCTCACGCCTATAATCCCAGCACTTTGGGAGGCCAAGGCGGGCGGATCACGAGGTCGGGAGATCGAGACCATCCTGCCTAACACAGTGAAACCCCGTCTCTACTAAAAATACAAAAAAAAAAAGGCCGGGCACAGTGGCTCACGCCTGTAATCCCAGCACTTTGGGAGGCCGAGGCAGGCGGATCACGAGGTCAGGAGATTGAAACCATCCTGGCTAACATGGTGAAACCCCATCTCTACTAAAGATACAAAAAATTAGCCGGGCATGGTGGTGGACGCCTGTAGTCCCAGCTACTCGGGAGGCTGAGGCAGGAGAATTGCGTGAACCCAGGAGGCGGAGCTTGCAGTGAGCCGAGATCACGCCACTGCACTCAAGCCTGGGAGACAGAGAGAGACGAGACTCTGTCTCAAAAAAAAAAAAAAAAACTTACAAAGAAAAAGATAACTTCTCCAAAGTCGCAAAAAAGTTAACCATGCCAAATGCAAAGAAAAAGCTCAATATGACCTAATGCCCTCGAAATGATACATCAATATGGTGAATATGATGCACATTTCATTTATGAGCATACAACAAAGAGTGAGAGATACTCAATCAGCCAAGCAAGGCAGCTTGAATAGGCCCACACCCAATTCATGCATCTTAGAAGTATCATGATATATAAATATTCGTTAAATCACACGTATCTTTGCAACAGTCCTCTGGCAGCAGCGAAAAATATCACTTAAATCAGCCACTTAAAATTTTAGTGTGAGGTACCGTGGCTCACGCCTATAATTCCAGCACTTTGGGAGGTCAAGGCGGGTGGATCACGAGGTCAACAGATGGAGACCATCCTGGCCAACATGGTGAAACACCATCTCTACTAAAAATACAAAAATTCACTGGGCATGGTGATGCACGCCTGTAGTCCCAGCTACTTGGGGGGCTGAGACAGGAGAATCGCTTGAACGGAGAAGGCGGAGGTTGCAGTGAGGCGAGATCGTGCCACTGCACTCCAGGCCTGGCAACAGAGCAAGACCCCGCCTCAAAAAAAAAAAAAAAATTAGTGTGTATTGTGAAGTATAAAGGTGATAGAGATTCAAATAATGACATACAGATTTATAATTAGGAAAAAAAACTTAAACCCCTTTTCCAACTGGTCAATAAGATAACAATGTCACTTCTCTATATTTGTATTTTATGCTTTTATCCTCAAAAAATTCTGCCTGACCATTGATAAATTCACTTATCCAACTCGTAAAAGGTACAATGGAACAAAGAGACCTAAAGAAACACCCACATACCCATATATTTCAAATGGTTCATAAATTTTCATTGATGATATGATCTTAGGTACGGTGCTCAGTGGTATCAATGTTGTGTAACCATCACCAGTTGGCCCCCAATTTACAATGGTTCAACTTAACAATTTTTTAACTTTACAACAGTACAAAAGCAGTAAGCACTCAGTAGAAGCCATACTTCAAGTACCCATACAACCACTGTTTTTCACTTTCAGTATTCAATAAATTACATGAGATGTTCAAAATTTTATTATAAAACATGCTTTGTGTTAGATGATTTTGCCCAATTGTAGGCTAATGTAAGTGTTCTAAGCATGTTTAGGGTAGGCTAGACTAAGCTATGATGTTTGGTAAGTTAGGCATGTTGAATACATTTCTGACATATGATATTTTCCACTTACTATAGGTTTATCAGGATGCAACCCTATTGTTAAGTTGAGAAGCATCTGTATTTATTTCCAGATTTTTTTCATCTTTGTACTCATTATACAAAAGCTTCTCACTCCTCTCTCCCCCAGTCACCTGGTAAACACATTTTTATTTCTGTCTTTATGAATTTGCCTGTTTTGAATACCTTATTGCTATGGTTTGAATGTTTGTGTCCCCAAAATATTCATGTTGAAACTTAATCTCCAATGCAATAGTATTAAGAGGTGGGGCCATTAAGGGGTGATAAAGTCATAAGGGCTCCTCCCTTGTGAATGCAAATTAGGTACTTATCAAAGAGTCCTCACAACACTTGCCTTTTTTTGCCCTTCCTTCTCTTCTGCCATGTGAGGCACAGCATTCATCCCTTTTTCGCCCTTCTACCACATGAGGATGCAGCAAGAAGCATCATCTTGGAAGGAGAAAGCAGTCCACATCAGACACTGAATCTGCTAGCACCTTGATCCTAGACTTCCTGGCCTCCAGAACTGGAAGAAATAAATTTCTGTTCTTTCTAAATTGCCCAGTTTTTGGTATTTTGTTATAGCAGCAAAAACAGACTAAGACACATATAAAAAGAAACATAATATTTGTCCCTTTGTGTTTGGCTTATTTCATTTCAAGTCTTCAAGGTTTCTTCATGTTGTAGCATGTATCATAATTTTAATCCTTTTATTTTATGCATGCACCACATTTTTTAAATTCATTCAGCTCTTGATGGACACTTGGGTTATTTCTACCTTTTAATTCTTGTGAATAATGCTGCTATAAACACTACTGTAGAAGTATGTGTTTGGATCCTTGCTTTCAATTCTTCTGAGTAGACAGCTGGAAGTGGAATTGCTGAACTATTTATTTTGAATTTTTTTCAGGAACTGCCATGCTGTTTTCCATCAGCTCATTTTACATTCCCACGAGCCATGCACAAGGGTTCCAGTATCTCCAAATTCCTTCTTTTTCTTTGATAAAAGCCACCCTAATGGGTATGAAATGGCTTCTCATTGTGATTATAATTTGCATTTCCCTAATGACTAATGATGTTGAAAATTTTCTTGTGAGCTTACTGGCAATTTGCATATCTTCTTTAGAGAAATCTCTATTCAAGTCCTTTTCTCATTTTTGTTCTACTTTATTATGGTAAAATACACATAACATAAAATTGTACATTTTCAAGTACACAATTCAGTGGCACCAAGTATATTCACATTGTTGTGCAACTATTTCCACTATCCATTTCCACAACTTTTTCATCATCCCAAACTGGAAATCTGTACGTTAAACACTTAACTCCCCTTCAACCTCTCGTTACGAATTACTCTACTTTGTCTCTATGAATTTGACTATTCTAGGTACCACATATACATGCAATCATACAATATTTGTCTTTCTGCATTTGGCTTATTTCATTTAGCATAATGTCTTTAAGATTTTTCCTTGTTGTAGCATATATCAGAATTTTATCCCTTCTTAACAGTCAAAAATACTCCGTTGCATGTAGATATCACAGTTTGTTTACCCAGTCATCTGTCAATGGATACTTGGGTTATTTGTACCTTTTGGCCACTGTGGATAATGCTGCTATAAACACTGGTATACAAATGTGTTCAAGTCACTGCTTTCAGTTCTTTTGGATATATACTCAGACATGAAATTGCTGGATTATATGGTGATTATGCAGTAATTCTATGTTTAATATTTTGAGGAATTGCCATACTGTTTTCTACAGTGGCTGCACTATTTTATAATCTCATCAGCAGTACATCTCTCCAAGTCTTCATCAATATTTGTTAGTTACTGGTTTTTTTATCATAGCCATCCCTAATGGGTATGAAGTGGTATTTCATTGTGGTTTTTGTTTGTTTTGTTTTTTGAGAAAGGGTCTTGCCTTTCTCAACTCTAGAGAGCAGTGGCATAATCACAGCTCACTGCAGCCTCGACCTCCCAAGCTCAAGCAATCCTCCTGCCTCAGCGTCCCAAGTAGCTGCACCTAAAGGTGTGCACCATCACACCCAGCTAATTTTTAAAAGAAAATCTGTAGGTCGGGTGCAGTGGCTCACACCTGTAATCCCAGCACTTTGGGAGGCTGAGGTGGGAGGATCATGAGGTCAGGAGTTTCAGAACCAGCCTGACCAACATGGTGAAACCTTATCTCTACTAAAAACACAAATATTAGCAGGGCATGGTGGCGCACACCTGTAATCCCAGCTACTCGGGAGGCTGAGGGAGGAGAATCGCTTGAACCCAGGAGGTGGAGGCTGCAGTGAGCCAAGATCGAGCCACTGTACTCCAGCCTGGGCAACAAGAGTAAAACTCCATCTCAAAAAAAAAAAAAAAAAGAAAAAAAATTGACAATCTCTCTGGGTTGTTTCCTCATATATTAAAAAACACAAAAGAAAGAAAAGTACTATAAATAGTCTTTGTGAAAATTACATGTTCCATAAATGTAAAACCCTGTATTGGCTGGGTGTGGTGGCTACGCCTGTAATCCCAGCACTTTGAGAGCCCGAGGCGGGCAGATCACCTGAGGTCAGGAGTGGAAGACCAGCCTGGCCAACATGGCGAAACCCGTCTCCACTAAAAATACAAAAAATTAGCCAGGCATGGTGGCAGGCCCCTGTAATCCCAGCTACCCAGGAGGCTGAGGAAGGAGAATTGCTTGAACCCGGGAGGTGGAGGTTGCAGTGAGCCGAGATGGCACCATTGCCAGCCTGCGTAGCAAGAGCGAAACTCCAACTCTGTCTCAAAAAAAAAAAAAAACAAAAAAAAAAACCCTGTATGTGTACTCATTGGTACTATTATTAGTTTTTTGGGGGTTTCTTGTGGTTTTCTTGAAACGAGTCTTGCTCTGTTGCCCAGGCTGGAGTGCACTGGTGCAATCTAAGCTCACTGCAACCTCGCCTCCCGGGTTCAAGCGATTCTCCTGCCTCAGCCTCGTGAGTAGCTGGGATTACAGGCGTCTGCTACCACTCCCAGCTAATTTTTGTATTTTTAGTAGAGATGGGGTTTCGTCTCATTGGCCAGACTGCTCTCAAACTCCTGATCTCAGGTGATCCACCCTCCTCGGCCTCCCAAAGTGCTGGGATTACAGGCGAGAGCGGCTGCACCTTGCCACATTATTAATTTTAAGATAAACTACATTTACCATGCAAAAAGCTAAGTGAACTTCCCACCCCTGGTTCTTTCCAGAGTTGCGGGGGAGAGTCTAACAATAACCTACATCTCAAACAAGTTTTCAGGTGCTGATAGTATAAGGACCACCCTTAAGAACCACTCTGAAGCAACATAATTAAAATGTGAATTTTAAAAAACCCTCTGGCCAAGTGAGGTGGCTCATGCCTGTACTCCCAGCACTCTGGGAGGCGAAGGATGTGAGAATCACTTGCACCTTAGGAGTTTGAGACCACCCTGGGCAACATAGTGAGACTCCATCTTTACAAAAAGCAAACAAATTAGCCAGATGTGGTAGTGCATGCCTGTTGCCCCAGTTACTTTGGAGGCTGAGGCAGAATTACTTCAGCCCAGGAGGTCAAGGCTGCAGTAAGCCACAATCTCACCACTGCACCCCAGCCTGAGCGACAAAGACCTTGTCTCAAACAAATAAATAAATAACAAAATTTAGAAACCCCTTCTTCCTCATTAGTGGCAAATAAAAATAAATAAATACTTAAAAAAAAAAAACCTTTCAAATAACACTAAGTTTTATTTCATGGCTCAACTAGGCACTTTCAAGGTACTGATTATACATACGTATGCTTCAGGTACAAGAAAAGGATGTCCACTCTTGCCACTTCTAATCATTATTATACTGGAGGTTCTAGCCAGGGAAATCAGACAAGAATAAGAAATAGCATCTAAATTGGGAGAGGAAGTAAATCTGTATTTGCGGATGACATGAACTTACATATAGAAAATCCTAAGGAATCCACTAAAAACTACTAAAGGTAATAAATATGTTCAGATGGTTACAGGATACAAGATCAGTATAAAAAAAATTTGTTTTTATACACCTCCGACGAAGAATCTGTAAATGAAATTACGAAATCAATTACAGGCCGGGCACGGTGGCTCACGCCTGTAATCACAGCGCTTTGGGAGGCTAAGTTGGCTGGATCACCTGAGGTCAGGAGTCCGAGAGCATCCTGGCCAACACGGTGAAACCGCATCTCTACTAAAAATACAAAAATTAGCTGGGCGCGGTGGGGGCTTGCCTGTAATTCCAACTACTCGGGAGGCTGACGCAGCAGAATCACTTGAATCTGGCAGGCAGAGGTTGCAGTGAGCCAAGATCCACGCCACTGAACTCCAGCCTAGGCGACAGAGTGACTCTGTCTCAAAAAAAAAAAAAAAGAATTCCATTCACAATAGCATCAAATAGTTTTATTATCAATTTATTTGTTATAGCTTTAACAAAAGTACAAGACTTGTTATACTCTAAAAACTACAAGACACTGAACAAAATTAAAGAAGTTAAAATGGAAAAACATCCCACGTTCATAAATCAGAAGACCTTGTTAAGATAATACTCCCCAAACTAATCTACAGATTCAGTGCAATTTATATGAGAATTCCAACTGACTGTTTTGTAGAAACTGGCAAGCTGATTCTGAAATTCAGATAGAATTGCAAGGAATCTGGAATAGCCAAAACAATCTTGAAAGAAAAAAGCAAAGTAGGCTGGGCGCGGTGGCTCACGCCTGTAATCCCAGCACTTTGGGAGGCTGAGGCGGGTGGATTACCTAAGGTCAGGAGTTTGAGACCAGCCTAGCCAACATGGTGAAACCCCATCTCTACTAAAAACACAAAAATTAACCGGGCATGGTGGCATGCACCTGTAATCCCAGCTACTCAGGAGGCTGAGGCAGGAGAATCACTCGAACCCAGGAGGCAGAGGTTGCAATGAGCCGAGTTTGCACCACAGCACTCCAGCCTGGGCAACAGAAGTGAAACTCTGTCTCAACAACAAAAAATAAAAAATAAAAAAGCAAAGTTAGAGGACTAACACATCCCAATTTCAAAATGTATTACAAAACAACAATACTCAAGACAGTGTTGTACTGCACAGGACATATAGATCAATGGAACAGAATTAAGTCAGAACTAAATCATATGTCTATGGCTAACTGATTATTGACAAGAATGCCAAGATCATTCAATGTGGAAAGAACAGTCTTTTCAACAAGTGGTGATGGAATACCACATCACAAGCAAAAGATATCTACTAGCGAAAAAATGAAGTTGGACCTTTACCTCACACCATATATAAAAATTAACTTGAAATAGATCAAGGACCTAGATATAATAGCTAAACTATAAAACTCTTAAAAGAAAACAGAGGGATAAATCTTCATGACCTTAGATTTGCCAAAAGACTCGGCTATGTCACCAAAAGCAGAAGCAACAAAAGAAAAATATATATAAATTAGACTTTATCAAAATTATAAACTTCAGGCCAGGCAAGGTGGCTTATGTCAGCCTGTAATCCCAGCACTTTGGGAGGCCAAAGCGAGCATGTTGCCCAGGAGTTCAAGACCAGCCTGGGCAACATGGTGAAACCCCATCTCTACAAAAAGTATAAAAACAATTAGCTGGGCAAGGTGGCGTGCACTTGTAGTCCCAGCTACTGGGGAGGTTGAGGTGGGAGGATCACTTGAGCCCTGGAGGTTGAGGTTGCAATGAACTGTGATTGTACCACTGCACTCCAGCCTAGGCAACAGAGCAAGACCCTGTCTGAAAACAAAATAAATTAAAATTAAATTAAATTAACTTCAAAGTACTTCAAAGAACACCATCAAGAAAATAATCCATGGAATGGGAGAAAATATATGCAAACCATGTATCTAATAAGGACTTCTATCTAGAATACATAAAGAATTCTTACAACTCAATAATAAAAAGACAACTCAATTTTAAAGCAGGCAAAGAATATAAATAGACATTTCTCTAAAGAAGATATACAAATGGCTAATAAGCACATAAAAAGATGCTTGACATCATTAATCATCAGAGAAATGAAAATCGAAAACACAATGAGATACTAAAAAAAGTAGGCCAAAATCAAAAAGTCAGCTAATAACAATTACTGGAGAGGATGTGGAGAAATCCTCATCCCCGTACACTGCTGGTACAAATATAAATGGTGCAGCTGCTCTAAAACAGTCAGCAGCCGGGCGTGGTGGCTCACACCTGTAATCCCAGTGCTTTGGGAGGCCCAAGTGGGTGGATCACTTGAGGCCAAGAGTTTGAGACCAGCCCAGACAACATGGTGAAACCTCGTGTCTACTAAAAATACAAAAATTAGCCGGGTGTGGTGGTACATACCTGTAGTCCCAGCTACTTGGGAGGATGAGGCAGGAGAATTGCTTAACCAAGGAGGCGGAGGTTGCAGTGAGCCATGATTACACCGCTGCGCTCCAGCCTGGGTGACAGAGTGAGACTGTGTCTCAAAAAAAAAATCAGCAGTTCTTCAAATGATTAAACACAGAATTTCCACATGACCAGATATGTACCCAGGAGAAGTGAAAACATGTATTTACATAAAACCTTGAATATGAATGCTTATAAAAGCATTATTCATAACAGCCGAAAGGTGGAAACCACCCAAATATCCACCAATGAACAAATGGATACACAAAATGTGGTATAACCATACGATGGAATATTTTTCAACCAAAAAAAGGAATGAATTAGTGATACTTGCTGCAACATAGATAAACCACAAAAAGTGATAGAAGACAGTCATAAGAGCATATGTATTATATTATTCCATTCATACAAAGTCCAAAATAAGAAACTCTATAGAGACAGAAAGTAGAAATAGTTGCTTAGGCTGGGGGAAGCATGCAATACAGGAGGGTGATAGCTGAGGGGTACAAGTTTCTTTCTGAGGTGATAAAACTGTTCTAAAATTGATGTTTGCACGTATCTGTGAAGAGACTAAAAACCACTGAATCGTACACTTTATAGGGTTAAGTTGTATGGTATGTGAATTACATCTCAATTAAACTGCTTAAAAAGTAAAAAATAAAAATTTTACAAAAGAACCATGGAGCAGAAAGCTAAAAAAAAGTCTCTTAATAAAAGTAAACAATGTTTAAATATTTTATTTTATTTTTATTTTATTTTTTTGAGATGGAGTCTCACTCTGTCATCCAGGCTGGAGTGCAATGGCGCAATCTTGGCTCACTACAATTTATTTATTTATTTATTTATTTATTTGTTGGTTTGTTTTGAAATGGAGTCTTGCTCTGTCACCCAGGCTGGAGTACAATGGCACAATCTCGGCTCACTACAACCTCCGCCTCCCACGTTCAAGCAGTTCTCCTGCCTTGGCCTCCCGAGTAGCTAGAATTACAGGTGCCTGCCACCACACCCAGCTGATTTTTGTATTTTTAGCAGAGGCGGAGTTTCACCACTTTGGCCAGGCTGGTCTCGAACTCCTGACCTCAGGTGATCCTCCCACCTCAGCCTCCGAAAGTGCTGGGATTACAGGCACAAGCCACCACGCCCAGCCAACAATGTTTAAATATTTTATACATTAACTACCTCCACAGCTTTTTGGAATTGGTAGATAGCTCATATTTTTAAATGCAGGTATATCTTTTTAACTTATTATTAATTTGGACATATGAAATATTTTAAAGCTAGGACTAGAAATCAACTCAGTAAATTTACAATTTGCAGAATTACACTTTCCTCTCTAACTGGCCTCATAATCAAAGAAAAGCTATGAGCAGTACCTAAAAAAATTCCATTTTTGAATATTTTAAATACTTATCAAACAGACATAAGTGTTCATGTCAATTATACATTTAAAAACAGACTGCAAAGTTTATGAGGGTTTTTTTGGTGAATTTTACAGTGAAATAAGTCTTGTCCACTTTAATTTATGAATACTGGTACTCTTAAAATTCCTGTCCTAAGGAAGAAATTAGTCATAAAAAGCTCTGAGGGTATAAAGCAGAAAACGTGCCAAGCAGAGAGACAAACTAGGACATTTCAAGCAAGTATGGCTCAAAGTAGAGTCAAGAGAGTTAAGGTTTGCTCAAAGCAGAGTCAAGAGAGTTAAGGTTTTGAGCTATTCTGAAGTGCCAGATGGTCCAGAATCCACCCCCAGATCTTACAAGGCGCCGCATAAAAGTGTGCCAGAAAAAAAACAAAAAAAAAAAAACAGAATATAGAGAACAAACTAAGAATGTAGAGAACAAACCAAGAATGAAAGCAATACAGACTTCAGAGAAGGGTGAAAAAAACTGTATATACAAACTGAAATATTTCAATCTTCTTCAAGCTCACAACTTTTAATGCGAATTTCCTATGCTAAGTGAACTCTGACAAACTATAAATGGCCCTTGCAACCAAATTAAATATGTTCAGTTTAATCCCTTCAGAATAGCATTTTTCAGATTACTGCTCAAGTTAACCCTTGATGCTGTCAGCTTTACCATTCAAGATCTTAAAATATAAACTAAAAATTCACTCGTTTGATTTCAAAACTCAAATGTATACATAGAAAAATAATTCAATAATATAATAAGTACCACACATAACTCTACAGAAAAAAATTTATCAAATGGTAGAGCAAAGGTTATTTGCAACAGCATAAATTATAGTGGACATATATAAAATATCTGTACACATTAGGGCTTAAACTATAAAGCACACAATCAATTAATATGCTAAGCATCTTTTTAATGAAGACCACATAGGAAAACACTTAAAGAAAACAGAATAGGCCAGGTGCAGTGGCTCATACCTGTAATCCCAGCACTTTGGGAGGCTGAGGCGGGTAGATCATGAGGTCAGGAGTTCGAGACTAGCCTGGCCAACATGGTGAAACCCCATCTCAACTAAAAATACAAAAATTGGGCAGGTGTGTGGTAACACGTGCCTGTAATCCCAGCTACTTGGGATACTGAGGCAAGAGAACTGCTTGAACCCGGGAGATGGAAGTTGCAGTGAGCCGAGATCACGTCACTGTACTCCAGTCTGGGTGACAGAGGAAGACTCCGTCTCAGAAAAAAAAAAAAGAGAACAGAATAAAAAATGTTACATACATATATATATGTGTGTGTGTGTATGAAAGAGAGATAATAACTACGATTAAAAAAAGAAACAATGTAAAAGACTAAAATTTAAAAATGGTGTGGATGGTGATCTATCTTCTATTTTTTGATATGTATGTTCCAAGTTTTCTTTAGTGAGTGAAGAATACTGGAAATGAAAAAACATTTAGGCCCGACGCAGTGGCTCACACCTGTAATTCCAGCACTTTGGGAGGCCGAGGCAGGCAGATCACGAGGTCAGAAGATCGAGATCATCCTGGCCAACATGGTGAAACCCCTCTCTACTAAAAATACAAAATCCGTCTCTACTAAAAATACAAAATACAAAAATTGGCTGGGCATGGTGGCGCGCACATGTAGTCCCAGCTACTCAGGAGGCTGAGGCAGGAGAATCGCTTGAACCCGAGAGGTGGAGGTTGCAGTGAGCCGAGATCGCACCACTGCACTCCAGCCTGGCAACAGAGCAAGACTCTGTCAAAAAAAAAAAAAAAAAAAAAAGGAGAGAGAGAGAGAAAGAAAGACAGAAAGAAAGAAAAAGAAAGAACATTTAAACAAATACATATAAATTCTGCAGGTTAAGTATTAATAATAATACAAGCAATTCTATTTACCAAATGTCTCCTTTATCTCAACAATGTGTATACGTCATACATAAGCAAATGAAAGAGTTTAAGTAATTTGCCATGATCACTCAGAGATGTCACAAATGGCAGAGCTACAATTCAATCCAGGTTTGTCTTGTACTATATCCAGTGTTTTTCCCACTACCTAAAACTTCTCTCAGTGTCCCTGGGATGAGAATCTTGATACTCTGTTAAAATATATACACAAAATATTTTACCTACTGTTTTGGAGTAGATCACAGATCTTTTGAAGTCTATCCTTGAGTCCCCTTCCTATGCCCTACGGTCAAAGTTAAAAATTCTTCCTTTATTACAAAGAAAAGATAAAACAAGGAATCTCATAAGAAAATTGATGTTATATCCCACAATATGGACTCTATGCACCAAAATACAATTTAACTTGAATCAAATGTTCCTATAAATGTATGTTATCCTTTCAAGTACAGTTTAAATATCCTCTACAGTAACAACGCTGGATCCTATAAAACCATTAAATAATTAAAAACTACATTACCACCAAAAGTTTCATCATAATCACAGGATTCTCCCATGGCACCCCCTTGCCTTACTTCTATCATCCTTTATCACAGTACTTGTCACACAAGAAAGTCAGTGTTTATCTCCCTAAAAAACTAAAAGCTACTTCAGGGCAAATGTCATGGTCTTATTCTCTATGTCCAAGGCTTACTAGAGTAGTGACACACAGGAGGCATCTAGTAAATGTTTTCTGAAACAGAGGATCAACCATCAATACTGGAAGCACCTTTAATGCATATAATTTCATATTTTTAATAT
Source organism: Symphalangus syndactylus (assembly GCF_028878055.3). Classification (NCBI taxonomy): domain Eukaryota; kingdom Metazoa; phylum Chordata; class Mammalia; order Primates; family Hylobatidae; genus Symphalangus; species Symphalangus syndactylus. The sequence goes on along the minus strand of NC_072441.2, from coordinate 126,588,018 downwards.
ATGCATAATGCTATATCTATGTTGTACCTACAGAACAAAAGATGAAATGAAGTTATCAATAATCCTTAGTATAAATGATCCATCAAAATTCTAATTAAGTGCAACATTCCATAAAAATTAACAGCTCAGGCCGGGCGCAGTGGCTCATGCTTGTAATCCCAGCACTTTGGGAGGCTGAGGTTGGCGGACCACAAAGTCAGGAGATCGAGACCACGGTGAAACCCCGTCTCTACTAAAAGTACAAAAAGTTAGCCGGGCGTGGTGGTGGGCGCCTGTAGTCCCAGCTACCTGGAGAGGCTGAGGCAGGAGAATGGCGTGAACCCGGGAGGCAGAGCTTGCAGCGGGCCAAGATCACGCCACTGCACTCCAGCCTGGGCGACAGAGCGAGACTCCGTCTCAAAAAATTAACAGCTCATATAACTAAAATCTATCAATTGACCTAAGACATTCTGACTTCAGAGCCCAAGATCTCTCTCATTATTTTATGCTAGTTCTCAAAAATGTTCATCTGAGGATCAGAAATCATTACAGCTAATGGTTCCAGGTTTTATTCAATGAAACAGTTTGTTTTTTAGGGAGTCTCTGATACATTTTATCTTTAGCAATACAATACTGTAGAAACTCCAAGTCCAAATAACCATGTCTGAAAGAATGTTGGCTTAAAAGTAAATATTGGTATGATGTACACTAACCTAGACAAGCTTAGATTTTCATGAGCAATAAATCTGGAGGTTGCAAAATGAAAAACTACCTTCTACTATGTCTACAAAAACTCTCCACTATAACTTCATGCAACAATCACTTTCTAGAGATGTGGTGTATGCAATAAGTTGATTTTCACATAGGAAGATGTAGTAGCCTACAACATATGTTCAGCTATAACCAAGGAATGGTACCACAATTAGTCAGCTCTGTCAGAGCCATTTTGCCCTTAAAAATGCAGACTCATTCAATTAATATCTGAATTGCTTAGACTACTGGGTTACAATTCTGGCTCTACCACTTAGCAGCAGTTTGACCTTGAACAAATTACTTCACCTCTGCATCCCAGTTTTGTTTTGTTTTGTTTTTGTAAAACAGGGACATAAGGATTACCAAGTTGTAACGAATACTGAAAGGTTCATCAGGTTGTAAAAATTATTGAAAATAGCACATGATACGTAAGTGTGCTCAGTAAGTATTACTGTTATTATCCCACTATTGACCTCCCTCCTCCCCATACACACAAACACACGCATACACACACACCACTGAATAATTTCTTTTACATAACAATAGAGGAATGTAAGATCACATGAATGTTCATTTTCATCCCAAAATTTGACTGAAATATCATCAATGACAATAGGAAGCAGCATAGCAAATGTACTTGGAGAACAGATGTGCCTGGGTTCAAGTCTCAACTCTCCAACCGTGAGCAAGTAATACAGAAGATTAATGCCTACTTGTAGAAAGGCTATGAAGATTAAGTGAAATAATGCATGTAGATCATCTAAAAATATTTAGTATTTATTAGGTGTTCTAGAAGCATCAGTCCTCTTCCTTCTCAACAGTGGCATAAGAATGTTTTCCTTCCAGGATCTCTGTATTGATACTTAGCCCACTAGATAGAACTGTTCCACAACTAAAAGAAGACCACACTAAGTTTCCAAACTACAGTGGAGCCGGGGGAGGGAGGTGATCACACTAAAAAAGGCAGAAAAATCACACATTAAATTAAGTTCACGATTTCAGGCTGCCTTCTCATTTAAGTTTTTTAAGCTCAATATTTATGTACAAGGAGTCAATCATGGCTCATAGCAGGCTTAAGAATAAAAATATGAAGATAAACTCTTTCCCCTGTCCTCACCCCTACAAAGTGTATCTTATATGTCCTAATGGATCATAAAAAGTATGTATCTAGGCCAGGCACGATGGCTCATGCGTGTAATCCCAAGCAATTTGGGAGGCTGAGGAGGGAGGATCACCTGAGGTCAGGAGTTCGAGACTAGCCTGGCCAACATGGTGAAATCCCATCTCTACTAAAAATACAAAAATTAGCCAGGTGTGGTGGCAGGCGCCTATAATCCCAGCTACTTGGGAGGCTGAGGCAGGAGAATCATTTGAACTCGGGAGGCAGAGGTTACAGTGAGCCGAGATCACGCCACTGCACTCCAGCCTGAGCGACAGAGCCAGACCTCCGCCTCAAAAAATAATAATAAATAGGCCGGGCGCGGTGGCTCACGCCTGTAATCCCAGCACTTTGGGAGGCCGCGGCGGGCGGATCACGAGATCAGGAGATCGAGACCATCCTGGCTAACATAGTGAAACCCCGTCTCTACTAAAAACACAAAAAATTAGCCGGGCGAGGTGGCGGGTACCTGTAGTCCCAGCTACTCGGGAGGCTGAGGCAGGAGAACGGCGTGAACCCCAGGGGGCGGAGCCTGCAGTGAGCCGAGATCGCGCCACTGCACTCCAGCCTGGGTGACAGCGAGACTCTGTCTCAAAAAAAAAAAACTAATACTACTACTACTAATAATAATAAATAAATAAATAAGTATATATCTAAACCAGTGATTTGGCCAGGCGCAGTGGCTCACGCTGTAATCCCAACACTTTGGGAGGCCAAGACGGGAGGATCACTTGAGGTCGGGACACAGAGACCAGCCTGGAAAACATGGTGAAATCCATCTGTACTGAAAATACAAAAAAAATTAGCCAGGCGTGGTGATGCACGCCTGTAATCCCAGCTACTCGGGAGGCTGAGGCATGAGAATTGCTTGAACCCGGGGTGGAGGCTGCAGTGAGCCAAGATCACACCACTGCACTCTAGCCCGGACGACAGAGCGAGACTCTCTCTCAAAAGTACTAAAACTTTAAAATAAAAATAAATAAATAAATCAGTGACTCTCAATCAGAGGCAATTTAATCCTCTAGGAAATATTTGTCAGTGTCTGGAGATAGTTCTGATTGTTGCAACTGGTGAAGGTGTTACGTCTAATGGATAAGGATGCTGCAAAACACCCTACAATGCACAGAACAGCCTCCCACAACAAGAAATTCTCCAGCCCAAAATCTCAAAGTGCCAAGGCTGAGAAACCATGATCTAAAAAACTATAAAGTACTGTAATATAAACGTCTTCCTCCAAAAAATATGTTCTTATCCTAGCATTCTTGGTCAAATTTGTATTCTTATTGCAGATTTAGTAAGGAATAAGCAGTTTGATTATTTCAGATGAAAAACTCCTGGTACTATTATATTTCCATTATAATAATCCCCAGTTTAAAGGGGGGAGGAAGTGAGGCTTACTTTTCTTTGTATATTTTTACCACATAAAAACAAGTTTTAAAAAGAGCCCAACTTTTATTTTTTAATTGCACCTCTGATTCATTTGAAAGCATTATTTATATCACAAAAGTGAGTTTCTTCTACCTCACTTCTATCTTACTTTTGCACAAAATACTCAAGTTCACATTTATGTCATAGGAAAGCACAGTGTATGAGGCAGGGTACAAGGCCAGCTTTTAACAAATTGGGAAACTACAGGAGTAGCTAAAGAAAATAAGTCACCAGTTCATTTTGTAATCACAACATGCTTAAGAGGTCTCAATAATACCCAAGAAGTCTCAGTAGTTTATTTCTAATATGCAAATGAGTGCATTTAAGAGGTTAAGTAATTTGCCCAAGATCACAGAACTACTCAGGGGCAGAACAGGTGTGCTCTTGCAGTTATATTATTCTGCCTCTGCTCCTGAAGTTTAAAAATCTAGATTTTGCAGAAGCTCTAAGAGAAAAGACTGACAAATTAAACATATAAAACAAATATTTCTACATAATCAAAAAATGCCAAAAACAAAAAAAATTTTCAGAGAAAAAAAATTTTGCAAAGAATTTTGCAAAGAAGGGCAAACTTCCTAAATATAAGAAGAGTTCTTACAAATCAGTGAGAAAGAAGACAAACAGCCCATTAAGAGAACAGGTAAAAGACTAAAGCAGTTTATAAAAAAAGAAATACAAATGGTTTCAAAGAAAAAAAAAAATAAGTTCAGCCTTACCCATAAAGAAATAACAAACTGAAACAATGCAATTGTTTGAAATCTTTCTGATCATTGGACTGACAATAATATACATGTTGATCAAGCTGAGGAGGAAATGACACTCTCAAACATGTGTGCTGCTACAGTGTTTCTGAATGTAAATGAGCAATATCTTTTTTTTTTTTTTTTTTGGAGATAGGGTCTTAGCTCTGTCACCTAGGCTGGAGTGCAGTGGTGCAATCATAGCTCCCTGTAACCTGCTAATCATAGCTCACCTGTAGCCTGTTAGGATTACAGGCGCACACCACCATGCCCAGCTAATTAAAAAAAATCTTTTTTTTTGTCCCAGATGGCTCTCACTATGTTACCCAGGCCTTGAACTCTTGGCTTCCATCAATTCTTCCGCCTCAGCCTCCCAAAGCACTGGAAGTATAGGCCTGAGACACTATGCCTACCCCAAATTAGCAGTATCTATGCAGATTAAAAGTATCCTCTGGCCCAAAAATTACACCTACTAGAAATTAATCCATATGCTCACACATGTGCAGAAAAACATGTAAAAGAGTATCCACTGCAGCATAGTTGTAACAAAAGATTGAAAAAATAAATGTCTAGCATTAGGTGGCTAGTAAAATAAATAACAGTAAGTTCACATATAGAAATACCCAGAGGTTTTGAAAATAAGGGAGATCCACATGTGATGATATACAGCAATCTCCTAAATCAGTTAAGCTAAAAATAACATAACAACAAATTGTGAAACAATAAACAGCTTACACAAAAGAATATACATATACAGTATACATATATATTTATTCGCATATACACAGACTATTACTGGAAATTCACACAAGAAACTGGCAAGAATGGCTGCCTCTGGGAAAGCCAATGAGGGCCTAAAGCAGAAAGGAGACTTCACTAGCATTGTATGAATTTTTTTAAACATGAATTTATATTGGCTTTTTAATTTACTAACTATAAAACCTAAGTCCCAAATTCTGAGCCTCAGTATCCTCCAATTTGAAATGATGATAATAATAGCTTAGTTCATAGGTTATGTTTTGTAAATTATAAAGCAGCACAAAAAATTATAAATTAGTCCTCTAACTGAATTGTCCAAATCAATTAATATAATTATTATCATTCCTCTGATCAATTTCTCTAAATGTTTAGGATGAAAACTAAGTGTAGACGCAATCTTAGAACACAAAGCTTTACTCTACACGTAGTTATTGTGTATTCAATTTAAATGAATAAATTTTCAAAAATGCCGTAGAGAAAAGCTAAATCAGTTGATTACAGAAGGAATACATCCTCACTGTTGAAAACAAGGTAGATAAAAACTACAACCATGCTATTATAAAATTTTAGTGTTTTTTTCTTCCAGTCTTTTTTCTACGCATGCTTAACTGGGTTAGATCATTTGTCTAAACAAAAAATTGTTCACTTTACTGTAATACAGCATTCAATTTACAAGATTCCTCAGATTATTAAAAACGTCTAATAAATATAATTTTTAATGAAGGCATACCTTGTTGATTCAACTGCTTTAAAAATGAAACTCCAGCATATGAGTTTGCCTAATGAACTCTGCCTGGATTAACTTTTCATTTATTATTTCTACCAATTCTCCAACTAACCAGATGTCTCTCAGGCCATTTACTTGGTTTTGGTTTCCAGAGTTCTGATTTTTTTTTTTTTTTTTTTTTTTTTTTTGAGACGGAGTCTCGCTCTGTCGCCCAGGCTGGAGTGCAGTGGCGCAATCTCGGCTCACTGCAAGCTCCGCCTCCCGGGTTCACGCCATTCTCCTGCCTCAGCCTCTCCGAGTAGCTGGGACTACAGGCGCCCGCCACCACGCCCGGCTAATTTTTTTGTATTTTTAGTAGAGACGGGGTTTCACTGTGGTGTCGATCTCCTGACCTCGTGATCCGCCCGCCTCAGCCTCCCAAAGTGCTGGGATTACAAGCGTGAGCCACCGCGCCCGGCCGAGAGTTCTGATTTTTTAACTTTTATTTTAGGTTCAAGGTACATGTGAAGGTTTGTTACATCAGTGGACATGTGTCATAGGTATTAAGCCCAGTACCCAATAGTTATCTTTTCTGCTCCCAATTTTATTAAGCCCCAAACTCACAAACAAGTGTATAAAGTGCTTTTCGTAATTCCCTAAAGAACAAGTAAAATACCTTAGATTGGACCTTTAAAATCACACTATTAGAGATTGCAGAGATTCTGAACTATGATTCGTTGCTAATGATACTCAATCTTTTTCTATTACACGTTAGTCTGTTACTAGCATTCTGTCTGCAAATAGAGTGAAAAAAAGGAATGCACTCTTAGATTATTCCTGAGAGACTCACTATTGGATGAACCTGTTCCTAATTAATTTTAACTATGACAACCTCTCCCAAGTGCTGAACATTTCAAGCCATCTTTGAGAAGGGTTAGATATCTCTCCCAAGAGATTTCCTGAGTATCTCGAACCATAATTACAGGCAAAAAAGAAAAACATCATTAATGTGCCTTTCCCATTGTAGGAACTCAAATATCTGTCATGTTGAGAACAATATCACTTTTCTGCTTCTGAGAACATGTTGTCATTTTCAAACTAACCTGTATTTACTGTCATAGTTGTTAAACCAGACTACTAAGATGGTATGTTTATTAGCACTTGTACTGTGTACTTGTTTAAAAAATGAGACTGAAAATAAACACTACAAACTGTGAAATTATGGGAGATGTTTTCCTCTAATTTCCAAGTTTTCTGTAATACAGTTATATCACTCTTGTAATTTAACAAAAAAAACATTAGAACTGTTGTTATACCATTTATATATTAGGATTTTTAAAATTAAGTCCCTACTTAAGGGCTTTTTTATTACTTAAAAAAAAAAAGAATCTGACAACATAGTGAGTCCCTGTCTCTACAAAAAAATTTTAAAAATTAGCTGGGCATGGCGATGCACGCTTGTAGTCCCAGCTACTCAGGAGGCTGAAATGGGAGGATCCCTTGAGCCCACAAGGTTGAGGATGCAGTGAGCCTGATCATGCCACTGTACTCCAACCTGGGTGACAGAGTGTGATCCTGTCTCAAAACAAAACAAAACAAAACAAAAAAATTCTTGCTAAACTAAAGCAAGAAAACCAGTATAAAGCTGAATTGCTAAAAAACTACTTTAAATATTCAAATCCCATCTCAGTAAAATAAAACCTTTATCATCAATAGCACTAACTTTAAACACACAATTGTATCATCAAGATACTATCAAAGGCACTAGAGATTCAGAGGCAAAAACTATGGCTTATATCCTCAAGAGGCTTACTATTTAAGACAATGGCATATGCCGAAAAAAAAAAGAATAAAAAATATAAGGGAGCGTTGGATATGCCAAGCATCTAGTATATAGAGAAGTACAGTGAAACAGACAGCTTTTGAGGTCCTACAGACCTTGGTTCAAATCGTAGATTCACCACTTACTAGCTTACTTACTAGCTTCTCTAATTTGTAAAACATATCATTAGATTCTAAGTGTAGTAAAATTCCTGGCATATAGTAATACCCAAAGGGAAGTTAACAGTATTATTATTATTAGGGATATGGGCATTAGGGAGTAAAATTGACTATTGGAAACTTTTTTTTTTAAGTATTACATGCTTTTTTTCTAATCTACCAACAGAAGCAAAAATCAAGATCTTTCTCCCTCAGGTTTTACTTCTCATTGACAAGAAGTAAACAGAACATCTAGTAAAGACAACTGAATTAGAAAACATTTAAGGCTGTAAAGCACTAAAGAACCCAGAGAAAGTCCACTAGGTCTATAACTCATAGAACACTGTCTATAAAACAGGATCTTAAGAGTTGGAAAGGTCCTTAGATCAGCTAATTCAAACTCCTCTAGTAGAAATAAGTTCCAGGTTTTGTCTCCAAGGTCAAAGAATTGTTAACTGTTTTTGTTCATGAGTATATATATCCTCAGTACCTAGAGTAAATTCTAGCACATAGTGAATGCTCAGCAAATATTTGTTGAGTCTCTTTTAAAGTTAAGAAAACTGAGGCCTGGATATTTAACCCAAACCCATACAGTTAGCTGTGGCCAAAGCAGAACTGGAACATTTTGGTACTCTAGCATTCTATCATCTCTAGAAGCTAGAATATAATAATTTAGATAATTTATATTGGTGGCTGGAGAGTTGAAGGGTTGGTTGGCAAGCTTGGAAAAAGGAAGGAAGGCATAAGCTAAAACATTTTTCACATTTTTTCCCCAAACTCAGTTTTGCTTAATCGGTAAAGGCAATAAATTATAAACAAGATAATCCCGGTACAGTGTCTAGTACATAATAGGTACTATAAAAATATTTGCTGAATGAAAATCACCATCATATGAACAGAAGCAGAAATTAACTTGAGCGTGTTTAATCTCCATAACTGTTAAAGAACCCTTTAGAGCTTTCAGTCATTCCTACAACAGTTATTAATTACTTTCTTCCAGATAGGTACTATGGGAGAAAGATGGATTAAAAGATGTTCCTGCCCTGAATGAGCTCTCACTTGAGTATGCCTATGTCTAAATGTGTGTGCTGGGAGAGTGGGCAGGGTGGGGGGAACAGAGGATGACAAACGGGTCAATAATGAATGTGAAACCAGGCTGCACTGTTATCTTAGTGTATTGGGCTCAGGCAGTTACAAAAAAATAAAATTAAATTTAAAAACCACAAATCTGCAAAGTTTTGAAGTAACAAGGAGGCACATTAGGGTATACTAGCAATTGGAAATGTTATTTTTTCCTGTGCCTTCGTAATCCCTCTTATTACCTCTTCATGTTTTAAAATCAGAATATTCTGAATTTACTTATTTGAATTATCAATAAAAATTAACCACCAATGTATATTCTCTCATATGTGAGGCACTGAAGGATAATAGCTACTACTGATTCCGTACTTACTGTGTACACATTAATACCTAAATATATAACCCAAGAACATGGCCGGGCGCGGTGGCTCACGCCTGTAATCCCAGCATTTTGGGAGGCCGAGGCGGACGGATCACGAGGTCAGGAGATCGAGACCATCCTGGCTAACACGGTGAAACCCCGTCTCCACTAAAAATACAAAAAATTAGCCGGGCGAGGTGGCGGGCGCCTGTAGTCCCAGCTACGCGGGAGGCTGAGGCAGGAGAATGGCGTGAACCCCGGGGGGCGGAGCCTGCAGTGAGCCGAGATCGCGCCGCTGCACTCCAGCCTGGGTGAAAGAGCAAGAGACTCCGTCTCAAAAAAAAAAAAAAAAGAACATATGTAGAATTTTTAAATGGCTATTAAAGTGACAGAGCCTGAAGCAATTCTCCAGAGATGAATGATAGTAAATAGAAGCTAAAAACATGGTATTACCCAGGGAGAGAATAAAGTATGCACACAACCGAGAAGCAATTTTACTGAAGTCTTCAGAGCACAAAATCTTCAAGAAGGGAAAACTCCTGCCAGAATTGGCCAACAGAGCCAGAAAACAGCCTGCCAACAGGGATCTTGTTTAATCCAAGTCACTAACTAGACTCACAGAAAGTGAATACCTAAAAGTCAGTGCTGTCGTTGTTCAAATTTCAGTTTTGGGAGGACCCTTCCAAACATACATAACCAAGACTAAACCACCACATTCCATGTTAAAGGGTTCTTCCCCCCTGTTATCTGCTTGTCATAACAGGACAACCACCACCACTACCAAAAAAAAACTGGGAAATAGACTTCCCTTATGAAACTTAGAATTCCTGCAAACACGAGTTAGTTATTTTACATGAAGCATGCTAGTGACTCCCGGTTTATGAAAAAATTTTTTTTCTCTCTATCCTACAGTGCTAGGCAAAGCACCCCAAAGCCTCTTTATTTTAAACACAGAAAACTCCACTGCCGAAATATTTGCCCTATCCCAGCGCTAAAGCCTTAGAAGCACCGACGAATCTAGGCCAAGGAGTACAAGATGGCAGGGAGATACCACAATGCAGGCAAGGAAGACGGGGTGGGCCCCAATCGGGAAGCACGCGCCACCAGCTCTGGAGAGAACCGTCGGAGGAGACGTGGGGGCGAGTTTGGGTCAGAGGAGCAGGAAGGAACTGGCAGGTGTCTGTCACCTTATCATCCCGGACACCATGTTTACATTGTAATTGGCTTATTAACAGAGAAGGAGGGACCAGATTCCCAGTGTGAGTGATGTTTAGAGGTTTTCTGAGAAGCACAAGGACTGGACTTTGACAGGAAGCAACGAGGCAAGAGGGAAGCTCGAGAACAGGTTTTCCTGAGGATTCCCCCCAGGAAAAGTGCTCCCTGGGCGGCCGTTCCTGGCACTAAGACTGGCGGAACCACCACACCCGTTAAAGAGATCCACCTGGACAGCGATCAGGCGTGAGCCCCCCGAGGGGAAGTGGAAGTGGAAGCAGACGTGGGTGGGAAAAGGCTGTCTTGGGGGTCTGACCCAGAAGGAAACCCGATCAGGAGGGGGAGAGGCTGAACGGAGGAAGGGGCCGGCTGAGTGGGTAGCTGAGAAGGATGAGACTTCTTTGGACGCGAGGCTGAAGGGAGGGCTTCCGTCGGACTCCGGGAGAAAGGCAGGTCTGGAGAGGAAAGACTGGCTTGGGGGGCCTGCGCGTCCTGCTCTGGAAGGTAACTCCTACTGAGGGCGGCGCGCAGCCGGCCTAGCGGGCGAGCCTCGTGCGGCCCGGGGGTGCGGCCGGCCGGCGCGAGCTCAACAGGAGCTCACCTGGGGTGCGTGCGGCCCTGTGGGAGGAAACTTCCTGGGTGGGTGAAAGCTGCCCCGCGCGAGCCGGCCCGGCACCGGCAGAGCGCCGCCGGGTCACAGTCCACTCGGCAGCGGCGCGGAGGGCGGCGGTGGCCGCGCGGGGCGGCGTGGGGCGGGGCAGGGGGCACCCGACGACCCTGGGCGAGGTCGCGGCGGCCGCAGCGGGGCTCGGGCTCCGGCTTCGGAGCGCGCCCTCCCGCAGTCGCACCCGCTTTCCCTCACACACACCGGCCGCCCGGCCCACAAGCCAAGAAGCTGCCCGGGTCGGCGACGCTGAGGGCGGTGGGGGAGGGGGCACCGGCCGGCCAAGCCCAGCGGACGGGCGTGTGGCGTTACCTGTGTCAGAGAGAGCTGGGCCGCCGCAGCCATGGTGTTTCCATCATGCAAGGGAGGGGAAGGAAGGACGGGCTCACTGGGGCTCAGGGCGGGGAGGAGGCGGAGGGAGCGGCCGCAGGCAAGGCCGGGGCGGGCGGGCGGGCGTCTCCCCTAACTTCCACAACTTCCCTCTTCACGCCCGCCCCGCCCCGCCTGGCCCCGCCCGCCGGAGCAGGCCGCGGCGCCGCCCAAACCCTGGCGCCGGAGTCTCAGCCGTCGGACCAGAGCCTGCCCCCGGGGCCGCCTGGGAAAACCCGGCGCGGACATAAAATTAAAGCGGACGGGCTGCGGAGGCGACTCCAGATTGGCTTGTGAACTTCAGACAGGCCACCTACCTACGCTGAGCTCCTGCTTCTGAAAAATGGGGAAAATTATAACCAGAGGCCAAGTTGCTTACAAGGACTCAATGAGATAATGATAGAAAATAATAATGGCACTTTATATATGCCAGGCTCTGTACTAGACTCTTATTTTTTGACTTGTATGAATGAAGGAACTGAAACACAAATAAGTGTCTTACTAAGGTCATACAGCTAATTATATAGCTGAATTAGAATCCAAGTCTGACTGTAAAAACTTTAACCATCTGCTAGTATATTGGAAAAGAAGACATTAAGTCATTCCCTCCCACAGCCAAAATCCATTTGGAAGGGGGAAGCAAAAATGTATTTGCCTGGTGCCTGTCACACTTAGATTGTTTAACAAGGGAACGCTGGTACCTGTAGCACTCCTAGCTTCTCCCATTGTCCACTTAGCAAACTCCTCCTTCTTTCTCAGTACATAATTCAAGTATCACCTCCTTTGCAAAGTATCTTTTTCTCCTCCTCATGTCAGAGTTGCACACTCTCCTTTATAACCTTTCTTCTCTACCTTGTGAAGTCATCACCCTAATGACAGTTTACACCTATCTATCCCTCTAGATTAAGAGCTCCTCAATGGCAAGAACTGTTTTCAATATATTTCTATATCGTCAGACCCTAGCATTACAGTGCATGCTCAGTAAAGGCCTTCGTTCCTGCCTATATTAAACATAACACATCCTACACCTTCTGATGCTGCCAACCTTCAGTTGGAATACCCAGTTACTTGAAATTCATCTTCAAAGTCTCAGAGTATATACCACCTACTTCAAGAAGCCTTCTAGGAACTCCACACCCCACCTCTAAGTTGTTCTGATATGACCGTTTTTATACTCTGCCTTATCTGTAAGCGTTAGTTGAGGGCTTGTCTCCACCTCACTGCACTGTAAAATCCTTGAGGACAAGGGGCTGACTCACTGCTTTATCTCCCTCATAGTTTAGCCTACCACAGAGGCCTCAATAAATGTATTTGCCCGAATTGGTCTTAATTTCTTAGTCACGGTGGCTTCCCATGACAACAAACCACAACTCTATCAGGCCTACAACCATTACCATTATCATAGCAGTCCCCATGGTAGGAGGGACAACTGAATAAGACCCAGGATGGAGTTAGCCCCACCTAAGTTTTTAGACTATTGCCGCCACAAGCAAACCATTCCAGAAATTTCCCCCAGGAACTCCTAATTCTACTCAGACTCCTTCTGGCAAAGGCCAGCTAACAAGAGCAAGCCATATAGGTCTGGTGAGTAACCACTTATTCAAGAGCATCTTCCTTGGCTTCTTTTTTGCTGTTAATCCTTTAACTGAAGAGAGGATAAGAGATACTGTTTTACATTACTTCACTTTGGTACATTTATCAGCCATAACCACAGCCAGTGTTTCTACTGGTGTTTTCTACTTTATATTAGCACATTTGAGCTTCACAACTCTAAAAGGAAGTAATCATCATACTCACTTTACAAATGAGGTAATGCAGGGTCACAGAGGCTAAGTGATTTGCCTAGGGTTATACAACTGATAGCCAAAGCAGCATAGTATAGTGAAATAAATAGGACTCGGACATTAGGAACATCCAGGTTCCAGTCCTGGCTCTCCCATTCACTAGTTGTATGCCCTTAGGGTTGTTGTGAGGATGAATGAGATAACATATACAAAAGAGCCTAAACTTGTAGCTACACAAATTATGAAATCTGAAAATCATGGAGCAAATCGCTTTGGGGAGTATAATTTCACTTGCTATTTAAGGGGACTTCTCCAAACTATATGAGATGTAAGATATTCCTCTCAGATGAATAAGGTGGAAACCCTGCCGTATAGTTTCCGGGAAAGGCAGTGCAGAGTAGCAAAGAGAATATTAAGAATCAGAGTGTGACCGCAGGCAAACCATTTAACCTCTCTGAGCTTCAGTTTCTCATACAGGAAAAGTAAGGAATTATTACTGTTATAACTTTTATATGATTTATATTAAGTCAAAAGTCACACCTTAGCCAGGCATGGTGGCACATGCCTATAGTCCCAGCTACACAGGAGACTGAGGCAATTGCACAGAGCATGAATTCAGCCTGGGCAACATAGAGAGACCCCATCTCTAATAAATAAATAACACCTTGTATGTATACAGTATTGCTTTTCACAGTTTATAAATGTTTTTATTTTATTTTTATTTTTTTGGGACAAGGTCTCACTCTGTCACCCAGGCTGGAGTGCAACGGTGCAATCTCGGCTCACTGCAACCTCTGCCTCCAGGGTTCAAGCAATTCTTGTGCCTCAGCCTCCTGAGTAGCTAGGATTACAGGCACCCGCCACCACACCAGCTAATTGTTTTTTTTTCTAGTAGAGACAGGGTTTCACCATTTGGCCAGGCTGGTCTCGAACTCCTGACCTCAAGTGATCTGCCTGCCTCGGCTTCCCAAAGTGCTGGGATTACAGGCGTGAGCCACCACGCCCGGCCAAATGTTTAGAAGCACAACTTCTAATGTTCAGTAAGTACATTATAAAAGTTTGTTGAATTGAACTGAATACAATCTCATATATAATTGTTATTTGGATCTTCACTTTATCCCCATAAGAAAATCAAGGAACAAATATTTTATAAATTTATTTTATAAATAGTTTCTATAAGTAAGAGCCATTGACAGCAGGCTTGGGTCTTGGTTAACAAAAAATAAAAAGAATCAGATGCCCCAGCAAGGGAAGACTTGCTTAAAATCTTTATATGGGAATTGCCCCACGTCCCCTTCCAGACCACTAGTGATTTGTAGCGGCGGCTTTCTTCATTCGTAGGTTCTGGTTTAAATTAATGACATGTAATGGGAGATGGGAGCATGTCTATAGGGAAGAGAGTAATGGGCCAAATTCCCAAAAGAGGCCTAGAACTTCTGAGAGAGATGTTTTTTTGTTGTTGTTGTTTTGGTTTTTTTTTTAATGACAAACCAATGACAATTTGCAAATGTGTGTCCCAGATCTCATCAGAGCACTGGGTCATATCCCAAATCTGTTTTAGGAGAGGAAAAATGTAGCCAATCGAATATATGTTATAATCTAATTCATTATAACAAGAATGAGCTGCATGGAGCAGACAAGAAGAATTTATCTGTTTTTTTCTAGGACAACTTAATGTCTCTGGGTCACTAAGCCTCATTTTCCTCATGATTACATTGAAGATAATAATATCTACTTTGTATGGATGGTTTAAGGATTAGAGCTCATGTATAATGGCCTATCAAAGAGACTGGCCTGGAATAGATGTTCAATAAGTAGTAGCTATAAGATACCATTCTTCAAGATCACCATTTAACTCTCTACCCTTCAGGCAACCCTCCAACAACTAAGTTGGTTTGACAGATATATTAGTTACATGAATGGAGGTGCCAGACCAGACCAGGTGGCTCACACTTGTAATTTTAGCACTCTGGAAGGCTGAGGCAGGAGGATTGCATGAGCCCAGGAGTTCAAGACCAGCCTGGGCAACATAGTGAGACCTCATCTCTATTTTTTTAAAAATCAATCAAATAAAAATAAATAAATAAATAAATAAGAATGGGGGTGCTTTGAACAACTGACATATCCCTGTCATTGAAAAAGTAGATGTTCCCTAGGTAAATAAAGTTGTATCTGATGACTTAAATCTGAATACTAATAACCAACAATTGCTGTTTTCTTTTTTTGTTTTTTTTTATTTATTCATTCATTTATTTATTTATTTTATTTGAGACAGTGTCTTGCTGTGTTGCCCAGGCTGGTCTTCAACTCCTGGGCTCAAGTCATCCTCCTGCCTCAGCCTCCCAAAGTGCTGGGATTATAGGTGTGAGCCACCGCACACAGGCAAATTGCTGCTTTAATGTGCATTATTTCATTTATTCCTCAAAACAGCTCTACAAGGGTTATTTTTAATCTTTTATTTTTTTAACAGAAGAGGAATTTGTCCAAATTCATAATGACAAAGCTGGGAATTAATACACAATTACACACAGGTCTGACTCAAATGCGCTTTTTCCTAGGGTGTGTTGCTGGTGTCCTGCAGACATTAATCACCACCCAAGAAGACTTGTTAAAATTTTGCCCTTGAACATGGGAAGCTGAAGATGAGGCTCTGGATTTATGATAGCCCTAAACCCAGGATGAGCCTAAAGAGAAGACCTTAAATCACAAACAGCTTTGTCACCAACCATCTTTCTATCCTACTCTAACTCCAACCCCCCTCCCCAACCCATCCTCAAAGGAAATCAAAACTACTTTTATTTTTCTTATTTTCCAGCTTTTAGAGGCAACTGTCATATCAACGCTTCATGAACACTGCATGTCTGTGATGTCAGCATCTAGAAAGTTGAGAAATGTGAGGTGATTGAAACTATAAAAAAAAAAACTGAGGAACTCTCTGAATACACAAAGAGCCAGTTTATTTGCATGAGACTTTGAGAGATGGGCTTTCCATATAGATGGTGCTAAACTATATTTTAAAATCTTACTACAATTCTCATGGTAATCTGAAGCTCATGCTTCTAAGCTGCTGGTTTCATAAATATAGTCCATCATTGTTCGCGTTTGCCCAGGGCAGAAAGAATATGTGAGGCCGCACAATAACAACAATTGTGCTATGCAAATAACCATCCCTGTGCCAGGGACTGAGCCATGAAAAGAACAAGCAGTAAGAGATTTGTAAATGCCACACACACGCAGGGTGTGATAGAACAGTTCAAAATTGTCATCATTGCTAACTTTTCAAGGCAGTGGGATACCCTGGGAAGAAGTTGAGTTTAGGACTGGGAAGGCCTAGGTTGGTCCGGTTTTGGTGCTGCAGGTTCTTTGGTGACTTTGCAGAAGTCAGGAACTATACCAAGCCATGGTTTCCTCTCCTGTAAACTAAAAGTAATAATAATACCTCATGCTATTACAATGATTAAATGAAGGTTCATGTGAAAACCTGGCACACAGCAGAAACTAGATAAGCATTAGCTCCTTTTTCTTCCTACTGGAGAACATGTAGGGTTTAAGTAAACAGAACACAAAAATAGGAAATATTTTTAAACGTTTTCAGTGGCCTTCCAAAGCCCACTTAGTGGTTTTTTACATAAAATTTATTTAATTCATTAGTAATATTTATTGAGTACTATAGAGTAAGAGAGATTATTATATTTATGTCCCCAACGGCTATTGGCTTCTAGTGAGAAAGCAAACACTGTTTTGCCCTTGCCCTATTTCCTTCCTTTCCTCTCTATCCTTTATGAAGAATCCTGGAAGCCATAAGAAACCAAAAGGAACACCATAGGAAAGAAACCTTGCACTCATGGCTGCAGATTCTTTCATCTGCAGGTTTCAAAGCATTTTCTCCATAGGTAATTACTAGCCCTGCTTACCATGTGTGAATGCTGAGACACCATCAAATTAAGAAGCTTGCCCTAAATCACAAGGCAAGTCAGAGGATGGGCTACAGACAGAACAAAGCTGTCCTGTGTGCCAGACTTGGGCTCTAAAGTAGGGCACATGAGAGTCAACAGAAGACTTCAAGTGATGAGGAAAAAAGTTTGAGGAATCTTGATTCCAAATCAGTGCAATAAAAAGAGCATGGGCTTCAGAGTCAAATTTGATTTCAAATCTCAGCTCAGCCCCATTTGACTGGTTGCCTGACCTTCGTCAAATTATAAACTAAGTCTAGTTTCCCTTTTTGTAAAATGAGGATATTCTTACTTCTAAGGGTTTCGGGGAAAGTTAAATTACGTAACTAGTGTGAGAGAGCTTGGTTCAGTATCTGTCACTTAGCAGGTGCTGATAATGTTGGTTTATGTCATTGGGAAAAGTTAATATATCTCCCCCACAAACACAAAATAACAAATAGACAACTCTTTCAGTGAAAGATTTTCAAAGCCATAATCACAGTTGTGTCTCACTTTAAACACATGACATCTCACATTATAGCACAAATAGAGGATGCCTTGTTCAGGCCTTCATCACTTTTCTTCCTTGATTCTGTGCTTTCTCCTATAGCCCAAGTCCAATCTATCAGAAAGTTCTGTCGGCTCCATCTCCAATATATATCCAAGATCCTAATTTCCAGGTGTGACCACTTTTTACCACCTCCACTACCATGGCCTTTCTCTTGGACCACTGCTAAAATTTCTTAACCAATATCCCCACTTCCATGATTTTGCCTATGTTCATTCTCCATATCATAAACTGAATGATCTATTTTTATTTATTTACATCACCCAGGCTGCAGTGCAGTGGCAGGATCATGGCTCACTGTAGCTTTGAACTCCTAGGCTTCAGCGATCCTCCTGCCTCAGCCTGAATGATTTTTTTTTTTTTTTTTTGAGACAGCATCTCACTGTCACCTAGACTGGAGTGCAGTCACCCAATTTCAGCTCACAACAGCCTCCATCTCCCAGGCTTAGTTGATCCTCCTACCTCAGCCTCTGGAGTAACTGGGACTACAGGTTCACACCACCACACCCAGCTAATTTTTGTATTTTTTGTAGAGACAGGGTTTTGCCGTATTGCCCAGGCTGGTCTTAAACTCTTAGGCTTAAGCAATCCACCTGCCTTGGCCTCCCAAAGTGCTGGGATTACAGAGGTGAACCACTGCACTCTGCCTGAATGATCTTTTTAAAACATAAACCAGATCTTATTATTTTCCTGGTTAAAATCCTACAGGGACTTCTCATCAAGCACCTGAACATGGCCTACCGTGCATAAAGTATGTGTCAGCAAAGCCCAGAAGAGCGAGATGTTTGGTGAAATGGAGCATGGTAGAGATGACAGAGAAAGAAACTAGCAGAGAAGGGTGGAAGGGGTGTTAGAAAATACCCAGAGGGACTCATGGCTGGACTACAAGAGGCTGAGAGAAATGTTTCTCTCTGGAGATTCTCTTTTTTGTAAAATGAGGATATTCTTACTTCTGAGGATTTGGGGGAAAGTTAAATGATGCAACTGGTATGAGAGAGCCTAGTTCGGTATCTGTCACTTAGCAGGTGGCGGTAGTTTGTTTATGTCATTGGGGAAAGTAGCTCAAGAGCGTCCCAAAACTAGCTCAAGAGATTCACAATCACCACTGGAAGCAAAGGAGATTCTTACTGTTTTCCATTGATGGCATTTTAAAATCTAGTGGCCTGGATTTTTTAAGCGCCCAATCAGGAATCTATTTTACCCTTTTTTTTTAAATTTATTTTTACTTTTATTTTTATTTTTTGAGACGGAATCTCACTCTGTCACCAGGCTGGAGTGCAGTGGCGCAATCTCGGCTCACTGCAACCTCTGCCTCCCAGGTTCAAGCAATTCTCGTACCTCAGCCTCCTGAGTAGCTGGGATTAGAGGCAAGCGCCACCACACCTGGCTAATTTTTTGTATTTTTAGTAGAGATGGGGTTTCACCAAGTTGGCCAGGATAGTCTTGATCTCCTGACCTTGTGATCTGCCCACCTCGGCCTCCCAAAGTGCTGGGATTACAGGCATGAGCCACTGCGCCTGGCCTATTTACCCTTTTAAAAGTAAGAATTATACGCTAGGACTCCTAACATCAGGACAATGGTTAAGAGGCTGGACTTTGGAATCAAATTTGACATTGAATCAAGGTCCTCCACCTGTAAGCTACAACACCATGGTCAAGTTATTAAAACTCTTTGACCCTCAATTTCATGCAGACTACCATACAGAATGAGTAAAAGAATTAAATAGACAAAGATTATAAAGCACTTTGCATAGTATCTGAGACATGGGGAGTAAGTGCTCAGCAAATGGGGACTATCCGATGATGATGATGATGATGGTGATTAAGAGTTAGGTTATCCTTTAAAAAAATTTTTTTTAGATACAGAGACTCACTCTGCTGCCCAGGATGGAGTGCAGTGGTGCAATCATAGCTCACTGTAGACTCAAACTCCTGGGCTCAGGCAGTTACCCACCTCAGCCTCCTGAGCCGCTGGGACTACAGACACATGTCCCCATACCTGGATAATGTTTTTATTTTTTATAGAGACTGGGTCTCACTATGTTGCCCAGGCTGGTCTTGAATTCCTGGACTCAAGCAATCCTCCTGTCTCAGCCTCCCAAAATGCTGGGATTACAGATGTGAGTCACTGTGCCTGGGTGCCTGCCTGGGGTGAGATTTAAATTGGCCTTGTAAGCTAATAAAAAGTGAAGTCTATTCTGAGGGCAATGTGGAGTCATTGAAAGGTTCCCAGGAAGGAAAATAAAAATCCAAAATCATGTTATAAAAAGGTAACCAGCAGGGCACGATGGCTCATGCCTGTAGTCCCAGCACTTAGGGAGGCCAAGGCAAGTGGAGCAGTTGAGGTCAGGAGTTCAAGACCAGCCTGGCCAACATGGCAAAACCCCATCTCTACTAAAAATACAAAAAAAAAAAAAAAAAAAATTAGCCAGGCGCTGTGGCACACACTTGTAGGCCCAGCTACTTGGGAGGCTGAGGCACAAGAATCTCTTGAACCTAGGAGGCAGAGGCTGCAATAAGCCAAGATCACGCCACTGAGCTCTAGCCTGGGGGTGACAGAGCGAGACTCTGTCTCAAAAAAAAAAAAACAAGAAAGGTAACTCTATTCAGCATTATACTGGAGTTTCTAGCCAGGGCAATTAGGCAAGAAAAAAATAAAAAACATCCATATTGAAAAAGAAGTAAAACTATATTTGCAGATGAGATGATCTTGTATATATAGAAAATCCTAAAGAAACAAACAAAAATCTATTGGAATAAATGAGTTCAGCAAAGTTGCAAGATACAACATTAATATACAAAATCAATTGTATTTCTATACACTAGCAATGAATAATCTGAAAATGATAGCCAGGTATGGTGGCTCATGCCTGTAAGTCCCAGCTACCTGGGAGGCTGAGGCAGGAGAATTGCTTGAGCCCAGAAGGTGGAGGTTGCAGTGAGCCAAGATCCCGCCACCACACTCCAGCCTGGGTGACAGAGTGAGACTCTGTCTCAGGGAAAAAAAGAGAACTGAAAATGAAATTAAAAAATCAATTCCAACCCAGCACAGTGGCTCACCTCTGTAACCCCAGCACTTTGGGAGGTCAAGTTGGGTTGATCGCTTGAGGTCAGGAGTTTGAGACCAGCCTGGGCAACATGGTGAAACCCTGTCTCTGCAAAAAAAAATGCAAAAATTAGCCAGGCATGGTGGAGTACACCCATAGTCCCAGCTCCTCAGGGGGCTGACGTGGGACAGTCACTTCAGCCCTCCAAGGCAGAGGTTACAGTGACCCCAGATTGCACCACTGCACTCCAGCCTGGGTGACAGAACGAGACTGTCTCAAAAATAAAGAATAAAAAATATCAGTTCCATTTACAATAACATCAAAAGGAAAAAATACTTAAGAATAAATTTAATAGAAGTACAAGATTTGCAAATAAAAACTGCAAAATATCATTGAAAGAAAGTAAAGAAGACCTAACTAAACAAATGGAAAGACTTCTCATGTTCATGAATTGGAAGACTTAAGGTTGTTGATATGGTAATACTCCCCAAATTGATCTACTGATTCAGTGCAATCCCTATTAGAATACCAGTTGGCTTCTTTGTATAAATTGACAAGCTGATTCTAAAATTCGTATGGAATTTCCAGTAACTCAGAATAGCCAAATAATCTTAAAAATGAAGAACAAAGTTGGAAGACTCATGCTTCCTGAATTTTTTTTTTTTTTTTTTGAGACAGAGTCTCGCTGTATTGCCCAGGCTGGAGTGCAGTGGCGCGATCTCGGCTCACTGCAAGCTCTGCCTCCTGGGTTCGCCATTCTCCTGCCTCAGCCTCCCGAGTAGCTGGGACTACAGATGGCTGCCACCACGCCTGGCTAACTTTTTGTTTTTGTATTTTTAGTAGAGACAGGGTTACACTGTGTTAGCCAGGATGGTCTTGATCTCCCAACCTCATGATCTGCCTGCCTTGGCCTCCCAAAGTGCTGGGATTACAGGCTCCTGATTTTAAACTTACTACAAAGGTATAGTAGTCAAGATAGCATGGTACTAGTATAAAGAGAGACATATAAACCAATGGAATGTAATTGAGAGTTCAAAACTAACTCTATACATTAATAGTCAATTGATTTTCAGCAAGGGTATGAAGATAATTCAATGGTGGAAAGAATAGTCTTTTCAACAGATGGTACTGGGACAACTACATATTCACATGCAAAAGGATGAAGTTGGACCCCTACCTCATATCAGATGCCAAAACTAGCTCAAAATGGATCCTTGACCTAAATGTAAAACTACAAAATTCTTAGAAGAATCTAAGAGTTGCTTAAGCATAAAACTCTAAGAAGAGGCCAGGTGCGGTGGCTCATGCCTGTAATCCCAGCACTTTGGGAGGTGGAGGTGGGTGAATCCCTAGGTCAGGAGATCGAGACCATCCTGGCTAACACGGTGAAACCCGTGTCTACTAAAAATACAGAAAAATTAGCCGGGCGTGGTGGCGGGCACCTGTAGTCCTAGCTACTCGGAGAGGCTGAGGCAGGAGAATGGCATGAACCCGGGAGGCGGAGCTTGCAGTGAGCCGAGATCGCGCCACTGCACTCCAGCCTGGGTGACAGAGTGAGACTCTGTCTCAAAAAAAAAGAAAAAAGAAAAAACCTCTAAGAAGAAAACATAGATGTAAACCATCTTTATTAGATGAGGCGATGATTTCTTAGATATAACACCAAAGCAGAGCAACAGAAGAAAAATTAGATAAACTGGATGTCATCAAAACTTCTGTACTTCGAAGGACACCATCAAGAAAGTGAAAAGACAATCCAAGGAATGGGAGAAAATATTTGCAAATCGTATACCTGACAAGTGAATTCTAACTAGAATATATAAAGAACCCTTACAACTCAACAAGAAAAAGACAAATAAACCAGGCATGGTGGCTCACACCTGTAATCCCAGCACTTCGGGAGGCTGAGGCTGGAGAATTCCTTGAAGCCAAGGAGTTCAAGACCAGCCTGGACAACATATCAAGACCGTCTCTAAAAAAAAAAAAAATTAACCAGGCGTGGTGAGCCCAAGAATTTGAGGCTGCAGTGAGCTATGATTGTGTCACTGCACTCCAGCCTGGGTGACAGACTGAGACCCTGTCTGTAAAAAAAATTAAAATTATGGCCTGGCACAGTGGCTCACACCTGTAATCCCAGTACTTTGGGAGGCCGAGGCAGGCGGATCACTTGAGGTCAGTTTGAGACCAGCCTGGCCAACATGGTGAAACCTTGCCTCTACTAAAAATATCAAAATGCCTGGAATCCCAGCTACTCGGAAGGCTGACGCAGGAGAATCGCTTGAACCCGGGAGGCCAAGGCTGCAGTGAGCCGAGATCAGGCCACTGTACTCCAGCCTGGGCGACAGAGCAAGACTCCATTGCAAAAAAGAAAAACATAGGGCCAGGTGCGGTGGCTCACACCTGTAATCCCAGCACTTTGTGAGGCTGAGACAGGCAGATCACCTGAGGTCAGGAGTTCGAGACCAGCCTGACCAACATGGTGAAAACCTGCCTCTACTATAAATACAAAAGAACTAGATGAGTGTGGTGGTGCATGTGCCTGTAATCCCAGCTACTTGGGAGGCTGAGGCAGGAGAATCACAGGAACCTGCGAGGCAGAGGTTGCAGTGAGCCAAGATCACGCCACTGCACTCCAGCCTGGTGACGAAGCAAGACTCTGTCTATAAATAAATAAATAAATAAATAAATAAATAAATAAATAAAAACATTTAAAGAAAAATATTATTTGGACTATTGTGGGGAAATAAACTGTAGATCAACAAGGGCAGAAATTGGTAAAACAAATATAAGATTATTGCAATAATCCAGATATGATGATGGCTTGGTGGTGAGAGGTGGTAAGAAGTGGTCAGATTCTGTACATATTGAAGGTAGAGCACACCAGATTTGCTAAAAGATTAAGGATGAGGTATGAGAGGAAGAAAAGGGTCACAGATCATGCCAGGGATTTTGCCTGAGCAACTGGATTAATGAAATTGTTTTTTACTGAGATGAGTAAGACTATGGAAGAAGCCAATTTAGAGAGAATATCAGGAATTTGGCCTTTGACTAAATTTGATACACTTTTAGATATCCAAGTTGAAATGTCAAGGATGCGGTTGGAATAAGAAGAGTCTGAAGTTCAGGGGAGAGGCCTGGGTTGGTGATATAAATTTGAGTGTTATTAGCATATGGAGGCATTTAAAGCCATGAGATTGGGTGAGACTGTCTGTGCATCAGAGTGTCTATAATAGAACCCAAGAAGTCCAACTACCAAGCCCTGGGCCACTCCAATGTTAGGACTCAGGGAAATGAAGAGGAACTAGTAAAGGGGACCAAAGAAAGAGCAACTGAGCTTAGAGGAAAACCAGGAGAATATGATGTCTGTCCTTGAGCCAAATGAGCAACGTGTTTCAGGAAGGAACAAGGAAGGAAGGAGTGAGAAAGCATGTCAAATCTTATCAAAGAGCTAGTTAGATGAGGATTGCAATTAATATCCAGAGTTAGCAACGTGGAAGTCTTTGGTGACCTTGGTAATCGTTTCAGGGGAAGGAGAAAGAAAAGTATAATTAGAGGAGGCTTGAGAGAGAATGAAAAGAGAGGACTTGGAGTCAAGAAAAACAGATAATTCTCTAGAAATGTTTAGCTGAAATGAAGAGCAGAGAAATGGTGTGATACCTAGTAAGGGATACAGAATCAAGAGAGGTTTCTTTTCTTAAGGTGAGCAATAACGCGGCATTTTTAAAAAAGTGAGTGGAATGATCTGGTAGAAGAGGAAACACTGATGATACAAGCAAGAGAGGGAATTGCTGGAGTGCAGGGGAAAGAACTGGCTTTGAGAATACCGAAGAGGGCTGAGTATGTGGGCATGGATGCAGGTGGATGGGTTATCTGCTAAGAGGGAGGAAAAAGGAGAGGATATGAAAAGTTTGAAAAAAGTTGTGAAATAAGCATTTAGGAAAAGTGGATGGACTTGAAAATGTAGTATGATTCCCAGGTAGCATTAAAAGCCCACTTGAGGTCAGTGGCGATGAATTTTAAGAGTCCAGTTGACACAGTTGTGGGTTTTTCTTCATCCACTTTCCCAAAGGCAGACAGTAGGTAGAGTTAGGTTGTTCAGGGTAGGGATCTTGTGAAGCAAAATGAGAATGCAAGAGGAGGCAAGAGGGAAGAGGACCTATCAAGGGAGTGATTTTAACATTGGACCTTGGAATCTAGGTGGGTTAAAAGGGAAGTGAGGACACAAGATAGGTGAGGAATGGTGAAGAGATATTAGGATCACTGGATTGTAAGGCCCAGGGAGGGATCAGAGAAGTGTTGGAGTCAGGGTGTTGGAAGGAGTGAGCTGAAAAACAGGAGATTTAGCAAGATAAGTAAGATTATTGGTAGATTATCAATAATTGGTAATTATTAATTGGTAATTAATAAATGGTAGATAATTATTAATAACTGGAAGCAACCTCTAAAAAAATCATAGTATTAAGACGCAGTTCATGCCCTCTAAGTGCTCACTCTGTGATGGGAAAGACAAGACAGAATGAAATAAATATTAAAGAGAAGTACATGCTGTCGGGTGCAGTGGCTCACGCCTGTAATCCTAGTACTTTGGAAGGCTGAGGTGGGCAGATTGCCTGAGCTCAGGAGTTCAAGACTAGCCTGGGCAACATGGTGAAACCACATCTCTACTAAAAAAAATACAAAAAATTAGCTGGTCATGGCGGTGCATGCCTGTAGTCCCAGCTACTCTGGAGGCTGAGGCAGGAGAATCGCTTGAATCCGGGAGGCGGAGGTTGCGGTGAGTGGAAATTGCACCACTGCACTCCAGCCTGGGCAACAGAGCAAGACTCTGTCTCAAAAAAAAAAAAAAAAAAGAAAGAAAGAAAAAGAAAAAAAGAAAAGAAAAAAA
Organism: Symphalangus syndactylus; assembly: GCF_028878055.3. Classification (NCBI taxonomy): domain Eukaryota; kingdom Metazoa; phylum Chordata; class Mammalia; order Primates; family Hylobatidae; genus Symphalangus; species Symphalangus syndactylus. The sequence goes on along the minus strand of NC_072441.2, from coordinate 126,562,615 downwards.
AGAGGGAAGTACATGAAATGGCTGTGGGAGCCAAAAGGAAGCTAGCTGCAAGTAAACGTGAGGGTCAGATCGAGGAAAGCCTCCAAAGCAGGTGGCATTTGAATCAAGCCTCAAAATGGAACAAATGCAGCACATGGCCTGAATAAATGTTCACAGTTATACCATTGCAGTGAGTGCTCAGAAAAGAGAGGTTGGAGTGCAGGGTGGGAGCTATGGCAGGACATGAGACTAGAAAATTATTTGGAAGAGGCAAGGGATTTTTGAATGCCAGGCTAATGCCTAGGCATTTTCTTTTGTTTTCTTTTTTTTGCAGAGGAATAGATAATAGTGAGGTTAGGGGTTAGAGGTTATTATTCTAAATAATTGATGCTGACTGGGCGTGGTGGCTCACGCCTGTAATCCCAGCACTTTGGGAGGCCGAGGCAGGTGGATCATGAGGTCAAGAGTTCAAGGCTAGCCTGACCAACATGGTGAAACCCCATCTCTACTAAAAATATAAAAACTAGCCGGGAGTGGTGGCACATGCTGTAGTTCCAGCTTCTCGGGAGGCTGAGGCACAAGAATAACTTGAACCCGGGAGGAGGAGTTTGCAGTGAGCTGAGATAGCGCCACTGCACTCCAGCCTGGGCGATAGAGAGAGACTCCATCTCAAAAAAAAAATGCTCCCAGTTGTTTATCATGTTATGAAGTCATACTGGTTTTTTTGTTTTGAATAGTCTAGTAATTTTATTCTCCATCATGTCCTTAAGTTATATTAGGGAAGTTTTATGCTTTGGATTTTCTGATTGTCCTTTTAAGATCATCTCCCCTCTATGGCAATGATAATGTTGTTTCTTTCCAAATAATGTTCTGTCACATGCTCATTCACTTTTTCTTCCAAATGGCCTTCGACTTCATCCCCTAATGTTGGTAGGAAAGTCTAAGATCCCTCAGCAATCTGAAGCTCCTCTCAGAAAGAGGTGAGGAGTGGGCTGGATAGGATCAGTACTATGCTGTCCAGGGCATTCAGACCCATTGAAGTGGATAAGAATTAAAGGTGAACAGTCAGATCCTCCCAGGGAGAGGAAGCCACAAGAGACACAGCCTCACAACTGTGTTGTCACAGTGTTTTCAGAACTCAGTGCCAATACCAATGATGGGGCCAAGCTTTTTGCAAGTGACTCTTATTATGTCATTTGAAAATATCAGAATCTCTGTCTTCACAGGCTAACCAGATAAGTATTGAAACCATTAATTTCTCTACCATGTCACTGTGGCTTTGGGCAAGCCCCTTCCCTCCTCTGGACCCAGGGTCCTGCCTATAAAACGAAGGGGCTCTATTCACCCTCCTGTAGGATCCCTTTCAATTCTGACAGGCTCTAATTTTTCTGTTATCAGTTATTCTTTATTAAACTTACAGTGTGCCAGCTTTTTTCAAGATGTGAGACCCTCTCATCCTCTTACTCCTCTCCTCAACCCCCTGTTATGACTTATGTTGGGCTTTTCTTGTTTAAAACATTTGGAAAAAGTGGTGTGTTCACAAGACCTTTATTTGCCCTAAGACGTTTGAGAGAAAATCATGTGAAGGCCTTTGTTTTGTTCCAGCAGCCAAAACAATAAAACCACCAGAATTGCGTGCAGCATCATTTTCTACTGCCCTCAAGTGGTGGTGGCTCAAATGTCTTTTCCTGGTTGCAGTTTAAGGAATAAAACGTGTTTTCAGAGGAGCTCTAGGCATCTAGGAGAGGGTAGGAGAGTCATAGACTCACTAAGGGCCTGAGGTGGAAAGGCCGTTACAGGATGTCTGATCTAAGTCCCTTGTCTTGAAGAGGAGAGACTGAAGTCCACCTTGGTTCTCTGATCAGTGAACAAATCTAGTTTCTTCTATCTTTAAAGAGCTATTTTATGACGCTGACTCTATTTCTGGCTCCATTTCTCTGATCCCATTCACAGCGAAATTTTCTAAAGAGTTACCTCCATACTGTTTCTATTTCTTCATCTATGCTTTATTATTATTATTACTTTTTATTTATTTTTTAAAAACAAAATAATAATCTCACTCTGTCACTCAGGCTGGAGTGCATTGGGCTGATGTTGGCTCATTTCAGCCTCTGCCTACGGGTTCAAGTGATTCTCCTGCCTCAGCCTCCCAAGTAGCTGGGACTACAGGAGGACGCCACCAAACCTGGCTAATTTTTGTATTTTTAGTAGAAACAGGGTTTCACCATGTTGGCCAGGCTGGTCTCGAACTCCTGACCTCAAATGTTAACCCCTCCCCCGCAGGACTTGTCTCCCAAAGTGCTGGGATTACAGGCATGAACCACCGTGCCCGGCCTTACACTTTATTTTTTAACTTTTTACTTTGAAATAATCTCAAACTTGCAGAAGAGCTGCAGAAATATTACAAAGAATTCCCAGATGCCCCAGAAGTTCCCATGTGTGGTCATATGCCTACATGCATATACATGGATATGTATATTTTTTCCTGAGCCATTTGAATTGCAGTAGTTACCCCTAATACCTTAAATATTTCAGTGTGTATTTTCTGAGAACAAGGACATTCTCTTACATACCTACATACCCACTCAGTATGACGATCAAATCCAGAAATTTTAAATCGACATAGTGCTTATATACAGTCCATATTCAAATTTCACTAATTGGCCTGATAATGTCCTATATAGCAGTATTTTCCCCCATCCAGGTTCTGATCCAGCGCCTGATCCAGGTAATGCATTATACTTAACTGTCATGACTTTTAAAAAGGTTTTTTTTCTTTTAATTATTATTTTTTAGAAATAGAATCGCTCTCTGTCACCCAGGCTGGAGGGCAGTGGTTCAATTACAGCTCACTTACAACCTTGAATTCCTGGGCTCAAGCGATCCTCCCACCCCTGCTTCCAGACTAGCTAGCTAGTACTGCAGGCACGCACTGCTGTGCCCGGCTAATTTTTTAAAAAATTATTTTTGTAGAGGCGGGGTCTCATTATGTTGCCCAGACTGGTCTGTAATTCCTAGCCTCAAAGTGATCCTCCTGTCTCTGCTTCTTAAAATGCTGGAATTTCAGGTGTGAGCCACCACACCTAGCCTGTTATAACTCTTTAGTCTCTAATATAGAATAGTTCCCCAGTCTTTCACTATTATTCATGATATTCACATTTTTAAAGAGCACTGGTCAGGTGTTCTGTAGTGTCTCCCCCTGTTTGGCTTTGTCTCATGTTTTCTCACGAAGGGATTTACATGTTTTTCCAGGCAGAAATACTAGTTATGTGATGTTGTGTCCTTCTCAGTGCATCATATGGGGAGAAACATGGTGTCACTTGGTCCCCATTATTGATGGTGTTCACTTTGATCAGAGGATTAAGGTGGTATCTGCCAGATTTCTTCACTGTAGAGTATTTTTTCCTATGTAAGTAATGGTAATCTGTAGAGAGGGACTTTGAAACTATGTAAATATCCTGTTCATCTTCAAACTTTTTCCCAATGGTTTCAACACTCATTGATAATTCTTGTCTGAATCAATTACTGTGATAGTTGCAAACTGGTGATTTTCTACTTCTATCATTCCATCTACATTTTTTAGTTGGCATTCTACTGTAAGCAAGAACACAGAGAGAATTTCCTTCTTTCTAATTATTATCATGAGTATAAACTAATGTATTCTTAATTTAATGAGTTATAAACCATTACCCTTATTATTTTTTAAATGTTCAACTTGTCCCAGGTTTGGCCAATGAGAGCCTCTTCAAACTAGCTCCTGTGTCCTTTTGACATGTCTTCATCACTTTTTTTTAACACCTCCTTGCTTTCTGGCATAATAAGATGTTCCAGGCTTATCTTGTACTTTCACTACCTAGTCCTGAAAATGAGCCATTTCTCCAAAGAGCTACTCTTTAGTGGGGAATGGTACTTAGAAACCAAGATTTGGGCATCAGATGTGCTCATTCCTATCAGAGTGTAATTGCTTCTAGGCCATTTTAGTAAACAGAGCCAAAGGAGAAAAATAGCAACCTAATTTTCTTTAATTATTATTATAATTATTTTTAACAGAGACAAGGTCTCACTCTGTTTCCCAGGCTGGAGTGCAGTGATGCTATCATAGCTCACTGCAGATTTGAACTCCTGGGATCAAGTGATCCCTTCACCTCAGCCTCTGGAATAGGCTAGGACTACAGGCCACTACACTCAGCTAATATTTTTAAATTCTGTATAGAGATGGGATCTCACTATGTTGCCCAGACTGGTCTCGACCTCCTGGCCTCAAGCAAACCCCCTACCTTGGCCTCCCAAAGTGCTAGGATTACAAGCATGAGCCACTGTACCCAGCCCTGTTCAACCATTTTAAATTAAGAATTCATTACTGATACTTTAATTCCAGTTTTAACACCACAGGGTTCTTTCTCCTATTCCTTATTTGCATTTCCCTTTTCCCACAGTAAGAACTCTGGCTCTCAACAACATCAATGTCTTTATTCATTTATTTAAAATTATGATATAGGCTGGGCATAGTGGCTTACGCCTGTAATCCCAGCACCTTGGGAGGCCAAGGCAGGCAAATCACTTGAGGTCAGGAATTCGAGACCAGCCTGGCCAACATGGCGAAACCTCATCTCTACTAAAAAATACAAAAATTAGCCAGGCATGGTTGTGCATGCCTGTAATCCCAGCTACTAGGGAGACTGAGGCAGGAGAATCGCTTGAACCTGGGAGGCAGAGGTTGCAGCGAGCCAAGATCGCACCACTGCACTCCAGCCTGGGCGACAGAACATGACTCCATCTCAAAAATAAATAAATAAATAAATAAACAAGATATAAACAAAATAGAATTGCTACATCCATTCTGCTAACAAAAACAATCTACTAAACAGGGTTCAAGATTTGTTTGCAGTTTTGTTCTGTTTTTAGACAAAAGGTGTATATTCAAGTACTATTTTCCAAAGTATTTGGATTCATTTTTTTTCCTTCAGAGTGATTATATTACTTATTTAAATATAGTTTGGTTCACCTGTTTCTGTTTATATTCAGTTTTAGGATCCCTTCCATTCTTGTTTATTTAATTCCATTTTTAAATATGTAAAGGTAAACATTTTCACAAAATAAAAATCTATACAAAAAGCATATAGAATGCTTCACAGATGTGTCATCCTTGTGTAGGAGTCAAGCCAATTTTCTCTGTATTGTTCCATTTTTTTTGTAAATATGCTGTCAAAGCAAGCACACCTCTAATTCATTCTTCAACTTATTTAATTCTTACTTAGACCACCCACTTCGCTGATCCTACTCCTGCCAAGATCATCAGTGACCAATATTTTCCTTAGTCTTATTTGACCTTTCCACTCAGCTGACCTCTCCAATTTTCTTGAAACCCTCTCGTCTCTTGGTTTTTGTGATACCACATTCTTCTGATTTACTCTCTCTTCGCAGGTCTGTCCTCACTTTCCTTGTCTATTCCACCACCCTAAAATCTTTTGGACTCTTCTTGGCTCCCTTCACTTCTCTCTGCAGACTCTCTTCCTAGATGATTTCAACTATTTCTGTGTCTTCAAATGCTGATCATGCTAATGACTTCCAAATTTACATCTTTATCCCAGACCTCTCTTCTGGTCTCCAAAATGTATAGCCAACTGTCTAATAGACAGCCACTTGGATGTCTTAAGACATCTCAGGTTTAACATGTCTAAAATAGAACTCCTAATTTCCCTGCCAAACCTACTTCGCCTCAGCTCTTAATCTCTGTAAATGTCACTTCCATCCCCCTGGTTACTCTAGCCAGAAACCTAGAAGTTATTCTTGATTCTTCCATTTTCCTCAACCCCCATGTCCAATCCATCTGCAAAATATGAAAATTTTACCTCCAAAATTATGTCAAATTAGTCCATTTCTCTCTGTGTCTACCACCATCACTTCACTCATCATCTCTTACACAGGCTACTCATAAGCCTCATAACTGGCCTCCCCTCACCTATTCTTTACCCTCTTCCTTTTATGCCCCCACATTCATTCTCCATACAACAGCTACAATGACCTTTCTAAAAACAAAATAATAATACGAGCTTACATTTATTAGTGTCTATTATGTGCCAGGAACTGTTTTACATATATTTAATCTATACAACAACTCCATGAAGTAAAACCCAAACCTACCTCAATTTTACAGATAAGGAAACTAGGGCAGAGAGAGATTAAGAAATTTGCCCAAGGTCACACAGCCTTAGGCACACAGCCAGTAAATGGTAGAACTTAGGTTTGAACCCAGGTTGACTGCTTAGCCTTCAAGCTTATCTGCCACACTATGCTAGATCATGTCACTACCTAGCATCAAATATTTGATGGCTTCTCACTACACTGGAACTAAATTCCCAACTCCTTACCAAGGCCTACAGAGGCCTGTGTGACCTATCGTCTGCCTATATCTCCCAACTCATCTCATGCTTCCTTTTCCTTTGCTCCATCCACATGGCTTTCACACTCCAACCCCCATCGTCTTCCTTGAACATGATAAGCTCTTTCCTGCCAGCAGGCTTTAAACATCCTCTATCTCAAGTATTCTTCTTTTTTCCTTTTAAATCCCCTATTCTGAGAAATCTCAAATATTGTTTTCTCTGATCTTCACACAGCTGGATCCTTCTCATTCTTCAGGTGTCATTTTAATTTTCTGTCCAGAGAGACTCTCCCTCCCATTGCTTTTTTAAATTATTATTTTAAAATGTTTTTTTAAAGCTGGACACCATTAATTAGAATCATGCTATTTCTTAAGTAGGTCCCTCCCTACTCCTGCCAAGATCATCAGTGACCCTCCCTGATATGTTCCATCTTGGCCCCATATTTGTTTTCTTCTTAGCCTTTAAAACAATTTGTTAGCCGGGTGCAGTGGCTCATGCCTGTAATCCCAGCACTTTAGGAGGCCGAGGTGGGCGGATCACGAGGTCAAGAGAGCAAGACCATCCTGGCCAACATTGTGAAACCCCGTCTCTACTAAAAAAAAAAAATTAGCTGGGCGTGGTGGCGCATGTCTCCAGTCCCAGCTACTCAGGAGGCTGAGGCAGGAGAATCACTTGAACCCGGGAGGCAGAGGTTGCAGTGGGCCAAGATAGCACCACTGCACTCCAGCCTGGCAACAGAGCGAGACTCTGTCTCAAAAAAAAAAAAAAAAAAAAAAATTTTGTTGGCCAGGTGTGGTGGCTCACACCTGTAATCCAGCACTTTGGGAGGTCGAGGTGGGCAAATCACTTGAGGTCAGGAATTCCAGACCAGCCTGGCCAACAAGGTGAAACCCTGTCTCTACTAAAATTACAAAAATTAGCCAGGTGTGGTGGTGGGCGTCTGTAATCCCAGCTACTTGGGAGGCTGAGGCAGGAGAATTGCTTGAACCTGGGAGGTGGAGGCTGCAGTCAGCCAAGATAGCGCCACTGCACTCCAGCCTAGGCAATGGAATGAGACTCCATCTCAAAAAAAAAAAAAAAATACAAAAAAAAATTCCCCAGGCGTGGCACGCACCTGCAATCCCAGCTATTCAGGAGGCTGAGGCAGGAGAATCTCTTGAACCTGAGAGGCAGAGGTTGCAGTGAGCCAAGATCATGCTATTGCACTCCAGCCTGGGCAACAGAGTGAGACTCTGTCTCAAAAAAAAAAAATTGTAATTATTTATTTGTTTGTTTGCTTGTTTGTCTCTCTTCCCCACTAAAATTAAGTGCTGTGAAGGCAGAGGCTGTGTTTTAGTCACTTTATGTTCAGAGCCAAACACAGTTTCCAGCTCGTAGAAGGAATTCTAGAAATATCTGTTGTCTATCGATGTATTATCTTTTCTACTTCATAGATCTGTTCATTCATAATTTCTGCTTCTTTATCACTTTGGTTTGTCATCATCTACACTCCCTCTCCTCCCACACATACCCCTACTCAACCTCATGGCCTCTCTCTTTACATCCTGTTAGTCATAGTTTTTATTGCTGCTAATTGCCTCAATCACCTCATGCTGCCTGATTCAAATTCCTGAGAGAGAAATATTGATTTGTCCAACTCATATTTTAGGAGCCAAGACACATTTGTAGGTCATTGGCAAGCCCATGGGTTGCTTGCCTTTGGGTCATACTCCCAGTCTTAGTCCAGACAGCTGTATTAGAGAAGGGTGTGGGTGGGGACGGTCAGCACAGTGCTGCCTTTCTGCAAGGATGAGTATGTAGCAGGCTTGGTGACTGATATTTGAGCACAAGTTGTTGCAGCAGAAGCAACAAATAGTTAACCAGGCCTCACTTAAGGGCTGGGCTTCCCAGTAGTTGCTCTCTAGGAGGAAGGTCTCAGGTTATGGTCGAGTCCAGTTTTCTCTCCCTCTGGGGAGAATAGTAAACACAAATTGAAAGCACTCACATTTACACAGCTTTTTTTTAAATTTTTTGAGACAGAGTCTGGCTCTGTCACCCAGGCTGAAGTGCAGTGGCATGATCTCAGGTCACTTCAACCTCCATCTCCCAGGCTCAAGCCATCCTCCCACCTCAGCCTCTTGAGTATGTGGGACTACAGGCATGTGTCACCATGCCCAGCTAGTTTTTGAATTTTTAGTAGAGATGGGGTTTCACCATGTTGCCCAGGCTGGTCTCGAACTCCTGAGCTCAAAGCAGTCCATCCACCTTGGCCTCCCAAAGTGCTGGGATTACAGGCTTAAACCACTGCACCTGGCATATACAGCCTTTCTAAAATTGCAAAAATAGCATTTTTATCCATCTACATTTATACCTCCAGTGAGGTAAAGAATAGTTTCCATTTAACAAATAATAAAACTGAGGCTGGGAAGGTAGAGTGCTATGCCTAAGATCCCACACACACTGAATAAGAGTCGTCATTACATCCCAGATCTCTAGACTCCCATGCAAGGTTTCCTTTCACTATACATATCTTGTTGCCCTCATTTCCTACCTGGTACTTTAATCTTGAATCACAGCTCAAGGGATTTTTAAGGGCAACCATTTGAATGGCCAGTGAAAAGTTCTAAAACAGCTTGGTGATAATTGAAGTTTTCTATAAGGCAGCACTCGATAGGTAGGTTCTATGGGCTCTGGGTTCCCAGTATAATTATCAAGTGTCTAAGAATTTATGGAGTAATTACCATGTGCCAGGCACTCTACTTTACACATACTGTCTCAATTCAACCTCACAACATGCATGTAAGGTATATGTTATTATAATCCCAACTTTACAGATGAGGACACTGAAGCTTAAGAAAGTAGGTCACTGGACCAAAGTTCAAAATCTAGTAAATGCAGTGCTGGTATCCTAACTCAGGTCTGTCTGACTCCAAAGCCCACCTCCCTTTTCATGATCAGCTTGATTTTGTCACTTGATTTATGTGAACTTCCACTTCCTTATCGGTAAAATGGGAATATCAGGGCCTAATTCATGGGATTATTATTTATGAACAATCACATAGAGGGAAAACCTATTTCAGTAATCAGAGCAGATACACACTATCTTTCAGTTTAGTCTGAAACTAAATCCTTCATGTGTGAAAAGAAGCAGAATTATCAACTCCAGGTGCCTATAAGAAACAGGATTTTTCTTGTGAGACTGTAATCCTGGGGCAAGGATTCCTGGTCCAAATTCTGAAAACATAAGGCCTGGAGAGAAATAACCATTTCTCCAAGGAAACAGATCAATGTATTGTATCTCAGAGATGAGAAAGAACTTGCACTTAAACTAGTCATAATGCATCAGAGTGGAAATTAGTAAATGCTCAATAAAGAGATTTGAATTTGTGTCTGATAAACTTGAGATCTTCTCCTAGGCCAAGGCCTTTTGCATATAATCTTAATCCTACCACAACTCTAAGAGGCAGGTCTTCTTACAACCTCCATTTTTCAGGCAAGTACTTTGAGGCTCAGAGAGTTTTTTGTTTTTTTTTTGAGACGGAGTCTCACTCTGGCCCCCAGGCCGGAGTGCAGTGGCGCGATCGCAGCTCACTGCAACCTCCACCTCCTGGGTTCAGTCTACTCTCCTGCCTCAGCCTCCCAGGTAGCTGGGACTACAGGCATGTGCCACCATGCTCGGCTAATTTTTTGTATTTTTAGTAGAGACGGGATTTCACCGTGTTAGCCATGATGGTCTCAATCTCCTGACCTCGTGATCCGCCCGCCTCAGCCCAAAGTGCTGGGATTACAGGCGTGCCACAGTGCCCGGCCTCAACTTTGAGGCTCTGAGAGTTTAAGTGACCTGGCAAAAGTCACACATCTAACTCAAAGCAGAGAAGAAACTGGAGCCAAGCTTTCAGCTGTGTGCAGTCTGGCCAGTCTGCTAGTAAGTTAGCTGCCTCAGGACTGTAGACCTCTTTGGATGGAAACTGACTCCTAGGTCAAACATAGTGCTGACATCATGCTCACTCATTATTCTCAAGAAATGAAAATCAATTCTACGTGCATCAGCACACTTTAGGGAGAATGCTGGCTAGGACAATACTTCCCTTGCAGCATTATAGATAAATACCAACACCTAAACAAATGTCAATAATACCATGTGATGAATGCAAGAGTGAGAATAATGACTAAACTTTGCATAGCACTTGATGATTCACAAGGAACACTCATATCTGTTACCCAATTTGCTGTTTATATCACCCCTTGGAGATAGGTATTATCATTGCCATTTCACAGATGAAGAAGCTGAGGCTCAAAGGAGTTTATTTCATATGAGAGAAGATGTGAAGCTAGCTGTAGTGGCACACAACTGTAACCCCAGCTACTTGGGAGGTTGAGGCAGAAGGATTACTTGAGCCAGGAGTTTGACAGTTCAAAAGTTTGAGTCCAGCCTGGGCAACATAGTAAGACTGCATCTCTGAAGGAAAAAAAAAAAGAAAGATATGGACATATACCATTTTATGATCTCTTAGCCTCCTTTTCCCCTTCTTTTGGGACTGGTACTCTGTGTTTCCTTTGAAGATCAAATACCCCTTGCTTCAGCAACATTAATTCGATAAACGTGAACACACAACACTTGACTCTTTGAGAATCAAGCTTGGAACTTTCGTGTAGGCTTTTGTTCAAACTGTTGAGAGGGAGAAGCTCTCTTAAGCCCATGGGTGTGAGTCTGAAGTTAAGGGCTACCACCATTAGGAAAAAAAATTATGTATAAATTTTAAACCAGCAGAAGATAATTCAGCCTATTCAATGGAAAGCAGAAATGGAGATTAAAAATTTAAGAAAAAGAATGTAGAGTAAATGGCGGATAGAACTAAATATATAATAATAACATAAAATGTAAAAAAGTGAATCTCACCAATTGGATTTTTAAAAATTACATCCAACAGTAAACTAACTTTAAGAGACATACTTTTTTTTTTTTTTTTTTTTTTTGAGATGGAGTTTCACTCTGTCACCCAGGCTGGAGTGCAGTGGCCTGATCTTGGCTCACTGCCACATCCACCTCCCAGGCCCAAGCAATTCTCCTGCCTCAGCCTCCCAAGTAGCTGGGATTACAGGTGCCCACCACCACTCCTGGCTAATTTTTGTATTTTTAGTAGAGACAGGGTTTCACCATGTTGGCCAGGCTTGTCTCAAACTCTTGACCTCAAGTGATCTGCCTGCCTTGGCCTCCCAGTGTGCTGGGATTACAGGCGTGAGCCACCACATCTGACCTAGAGACATACTTAAAGAGATAGATTAAAAATAAAAAGAAAGATAAACCAGGCAAATGTGAACTGGGTTGCGATCTTATTATCTGTCAAAGAGGAATTTTAGTTTCAAAAGATGAGATGAAAAGTCGTTATTTTTTCTTAAAAGGAACAATAGACAAATACATAGATACGACAGGCAAAACACACAGATGCACCTAATCATACAGTCTTAAAATATACAGAACTCAACCTGGACAAACATAGCGAAACTCTGTCACTACTAAAAATTAAAAAAAAAAAATTATCCAGGCGTGGTGGCATACACCTGTAGTCCCAGCTACAGTCCCACCTGTCTCAAAAAATAAAAAATAAACATAACTGAGCCAGGTGCAGTGGCTCACACCTATAATCCCAGTGCTTTGGGAGGCTGAGGTGAGAGGATAACTTAAGGCCAGGAGTTCAAGACAAGCACCATAGCAAGACCACATCTCTGTAAAAAATAAAATAAAAATTTACCAGCATGGTGGAACAATTCTGTAGTCCTAGCTACTCAGGAGGCTGAGGTGGGAGGATCACTTGAGCCCAGGAGTTTGAGGCCACAGTGAGCCATGATCATGCCACTGCACTCCAGCTACACACAAACAAACACACACACAAAACAACTACAGAGAAAGATCAAGAGATGTATAATTGTAGCTGAAGACTTTAACATCCCTCTCTCAGAAACTGATATATCAAGGCTTGAAGAGTATAATTACCATATGTCAACAATTCTACATCGTATAAGAGTAGACTCTAGGAGGGTTAAAAACATAATAAGTATGAAAAGCTAACAAAGAAAAATATGCGATAATTATAGTTTGTGACTGAAAAGGAAAGGCAAAACTTCAAATGCACAAACTGTAAGACAATTTTTTTTGAGACAGGGTCTCACTTTGTCACCCGGACTGGAGTGCAGTGGTGCAATCTCAGCTTACTGCAGCCTCAATCTTCCTGGGCTCAAGCGATCCTCCCACCTTAGCCCCCAAGTAGCTGGGACTACAGGTATGAGCCACCATGCTCGGCTAATTTTTTGTGTTTATTGTAGAGATGGGGTTTCACCATGTTGCCCAGGCTGGTCTCGAACTCCTGAGCTCAAGCAATCTGCCTGCCTTGGCCTCCCAAAGTGCTAGGATTACAGGTGTGAGCCACCACACCAGGCCTGTAAGACAAAAATATTGATGAATATAATGACATTAAAATTAAGAATTTCTGTTCAACAAAGAACATTGTTGAACAAAATAACTAGATAAAAGACAACATGGCCAGGCGCGGTGGCTCACGCCTGTAATCCCAGCACTTTGGGAGGCCGAGGTGGGTGGATCACGAGGTCAGGAGATCGAGACCATCCTGGCTAACACAGTGAAACCCTGTCTCTACTAAAAATACAAAAAATTAGCTGGGCATGGTGAAGGGCGCCTATAGTCCCAGCTACTCGGGAGGCTGAGGCAGGAGAATGGCGTGAACCTGGGAGGCGGGGCTTGCAGTGAGCCGAGATCCTGCCACTGCACTCCAGCCTGGGCGACAGAGCCAGACTCCGTCTCAAAAAAAAAAAAAAAAAGACACAACATAACTAGATAAACAGAATGGGAGAACATGTTCGAAATACGCAACACACAAAACTCTGGTAAATAAATAAGAGGGCAGCAACCCTTAGGAAAAAATAAAAGCAAAACATACAAATAGTTAGCATGAACATTATCACCAAAAAAAGAGAGAAAAAGATATAAACAGAGAGGAATTCCAAAAATCAAAAGGCATATGAAGAGATGCCCAAAGTACGACAGAAATGCTAATTAAATCAGCAACGTACTATCCTTTTACATCTACTAAGCTACAGATTTTTTTTTTTTTTTTTTTTTGAGTCAGAGTCTGGCTCTGTCCCCCAGGCTGGAGTGCAGTGGCACCATCTCGGCTCACTGCAAGCTCCGCCTCCTGGGTTCACGCCATTCTCCTGCCTCAGCCTCCCGAGTAGCTGGGACTACAGGCGCCCGCCACCACGCCCTGCTAATTTTTTTGTATTTTTAGTAGAGACAGGGTTTCACTATGTTGGCCAGGATGGTCTCGAACTCCTGACCTCATGATCCGCCCACCTCGGCCTCCCAAAGTGCTAGGATTACAGGCTTGAGCCGCTGCGCCCGGCCACCTACAGAAATTAGAATGCTTGATAATGCCAGCTGGTGGAGTTGTGGGGATGCTGGAACTCCGGTGGGAGTATGGACTGGTACAGCCGTTGTGGAGCACAATCTGACATGAAGTATGCAAATTCAGAACTCATACACTGTATGAGCTTGCAGTTAGACTCTTGGGATATATCCCAAAGAAATTCTTATGCAGGCACATAGGGGTTCTGCATTAAAATATTTATTGTGTGCTATTTATGGTAGTGGGGATTCAAAGACAACCTAGTTATCATATGGAGAGGAGATAGCTAAAATGTGGTAGATGTTGTATTGTAAAATATTATGCAACAATCAAAAGCAATGGATTAGACGCATACACAGCAAGATGAATGCATTTAAAAACAGTACTCAGTGAAATATATGAAGAAAAATGCGATTAAAACATTATGCTATTTGCAGAAATTAAAATGTATTAATACAAAACAAAAATTCACTTTTTATAAGAACAGATACAAATAAAAATAACAGACACTTTAAATAAAACTTAATTATCTAAGTGGGGAAGAGAAAAGGAATAAAAGAGAAAAAAATGAACAAATAGGTAGGGCACGGTGGTTCACCTGTGAATCCCAGCACTTTGGGAGGCCAAGGCAGGTGGATCACTTGAGCCGAGGAGTTTGAAACCAGCCTGAGCAACATGGTGAAACCCCATCTCTACTAAAAATACAAAAATTAGCTGGGCATGGTGGTGTGCAGCTGTAGCTGTAGTCCCAGCTACTTGGGAGGCTGAGGTAGGAAGATTGCCTTGAACCCAGGAGGTCGAAGCTGCAGGGAGCCAAGATTGCACTACTACACTCCAGCTTGGATGACAGAGTGAGATCCTATCTCAAATATATATATATATAAATAAAATAAAATAAAATTTAGAAGTCACATTGTCACCAACCAAAGATGATACAGTACCATGTACTAAGTAGTGTGATTAATTAAATCCTCAAAACTGGAAGGAAACACAATAATAGTGTACATTATACAATAATAATATTAACTTTTTTCCTAATACATATGTTGACTCCAGATTTCTACACTGAATACCTATTAATTTTCAAAATTAAATTTACAATCATAATTTAAAAAAATCATCTGAAGGAATATGGTTCAGTTGCAGAATGGTGGTGTTCAAAAGATGTGTCCTGGAAAGAAACACAAAAAATTTCAGTCTATGTGCAGAATGGGTAGAATTATGCATGCATTTTTTCTTGTTAAAATTACAATTTATTTTTGTTTGGTTTGGGTTTTTTTATTTTGATTTTTTATAGAGACAGAGTCTTGCTGTGTTGCCCAGGTTGGTCTTGAACTCCTGGGCTCAAGTGATCCTCCTGCCTTGGCCTCCTAGAGTGCTGAGATTACATGTGTGAGCCACCACACCCAGCCTGGTTTATGTTTTTATTTTTATTTTTTTGAGACAAGGTCTTGCTCTGTTGCATAGGCTGGAATGCAGTGGCATCATCTCAGCTCACTGAAGCCTCTATCTCCTGGGCTCAAGCGATCCTCTAACCTCAGGGTAGCTGGGGCTACAAACATGCACCACGATGCCCAGCTGATTTTTAATTTTTTCGTGGAGATGGATTTCCACTATGTTGCCCAGGCTGGTCTAGAACTCCTGGGCTCAGGTGATCCTCTTGCCTTGACCTCCCTAAGTCCTGGGATTACAGGTGTGGGCCACCATGCCTGGCATACCATAATTTCTGAAACAGTGTATGCACAATCAATCAAAATAAAAGGCAAAAGAAAATTTATCAAAGGTAAGAGGACCAGCTTTAAAAAATATTCAAATGAATCCTTACCGTAAACAAGGATTGCAAAATCCTGCCTGAAAATATCTTCATCTGGTGATACTGAAAATATGTAACAATTGGTAGAGCATACACCTGAGCAATCAGAGCAGACATTTATAGTAAACAATGCTCATATCAGACTGGCATCCCTAAAATAAAAATCACCATCCACACCAGTCCTCCAGCCCCAGAACAAAATATTTAGCCTCAGCCCCTGAAGCTTAGCTCTTTTTCACAACAGGAAGACTCTTAGGCTGTAGAAATAGGTATAAAGTCAAGTTTTCCAAACCAGAATACTCCAAAGATTGTAAGGTCTAGAAACCACACCAGGCACCAGTCTGCAGGGAGGAAGGAAGAAGTTCTTGCTGCTGCTCCCTGACCTCACCACCGTACTTCCTGTCATCTGGTGCTCTGCTCTTTAACTGTGACATCTGGTCCACACATCCCCTTCTCCTTTGGGCAGACCCGTGCATTCTTTTTTGTTTTTAACCTTCCCCTAAAGATGCACACTCATGCATTCTTTAAGATCGGCCTCAAAAGTCACTTCCTTCGTGAAGTCTTTTCTCAAACCACCGAAACCACCAGGCAGAAAATTGTTCATTTATTCAACTGATTTTTACTGAGCACCTACTGTGTTCCAGAGCCCTGGCTTATCATTTACTGAACTGTATGACAGCCATGTCTGTGGGTCTGACTCCGTGGCTGTTGGATATAGTCATTTAAAATACACTTGAAGGCCAGGTGCACTGGCCTACGCCTGTAATCCCAACAGTTTGGGAGGCTGAGATGGGCAGATCACTGGAGGTCAGGAGTTAGGGACCAGCCTGGCCAACATGACAAAACACTGTCTCTACTAAAAATACAAAAATTAGCCAGATGTGGTGGCGCACGCCTGTAGTCCCAAGCTACTTGGGAGGCTGAGGCAGGAGGATGGCTTAAACCCTGGAGGCGGAGGTTACAGTAAGCCGAGATTGTGCCACTGCACTCCAGCCTAGGCAACACAGCAAGACTGTCTCAAAACAAAACAAAACAAAAAGCACTTAAAAAGGCATTTTTTTCCATGTGGAATGTTGCCTATTTCATGTATTCAATAGTAATAGATACTCATTCACTCATTCCACAGCCTGGTGCAGTGGAAGGATAAACTGTTTTCTTTTATAGTGCTTTGTTAGAGTTATTTATAGAGTTATTGTTTTATGGAAGTATAAACTTCGAAACCAGACAAGCTTGAGACACTGGTCCTGTCCCTTACTAGCTGTTTAACCTTGAGCAATGACTTACCCACTCTGAGCAGTTTCCATATCTGTAAAATGAAGAGAAGAATGGTATCCTCTACAATGGCTGCTATGAGGATTAGATGAACACATTGTAGAAGCTCCAAAAATTTATGGCAAAGTGCTTTCTAATCTATAAAGAGCTACAAGAGTGTGCATGATGATGTGTGAGCAGGTAGTACAGAAAAAAATATAAGACTAGCAAACTTGCAAACAAGTGACAATTATTTAAAAGTTAGGGCACAAAACAGCAGAAAAGCAAATGGATTTTCACAAAATATTTATTCTTATGTTGGGGGAAATCTAGTTGTTAAGTGCTTGATACATCTGCAAAAGGAAAACATCATCTGTCCACAAGTATAACCATCAGCACTGCTCAGTAAATACCAATACATACGTTTATATTTTATTTTATTTTATTTTACTTATTTTATTTTATTTTTTGAGACAGAGTCTCGCTCTGTTGCCCAGGCTGGAGTGCGATCTCGGCTCACTGCAACCTTCGCCTCCCAGGTTCAAGCAATGCTCCTGCCTCAGCCTCCCAAGTAGCTGGAATTACAGGTGCCCGCCACCAAGCCCAGCTAATTTTTTGTATTTTTAGTAGAGACAGGGTTTCACCATGTTAGCCAGGCTGGTCTTAAACTCCTGACCTCAGGTGATCGACCCACCTCGGCCTCCCAAAGTGCTGGGATTACAGGCGTGAGCCACTGTGCCTGGCCCCATACATTTAAACAAAATAAAATCCTTGGGTGTCCTGGGATAAATTGAAAGTGAGGATTAAGTTTATACAGAAGTTTATTTACTGATAACTAATTTCATAAACACCATAATCATGACAGTAGTGATGGCAACCATTTTTGACTACCTATTTGTATCAGTCATTTTATATACATTAGTTCATTTAATCCCTACAACCTCATAGAAGAGAAATGATCACTCCCTTTCCACTAAGGAAATAGAAGCCCCAAGAGGCAGTGTGACTTTTCCCAGGTCACACAGAGCAAAGAGAGTGGGATGGAAATACAAATCCAAAGTTTATTTCAAAAAAGTAAGTTATTTTGCTCCCCAAATTGTACCAACCTCATGAATATTTCTCCTCCTAACGTTTACCTCCACAATCCCAGTTACAGTTCACCCTTCTAGTCAACAAGTACTTCTTCATTTTTACCCAGAAACGCTCTGTCAGCATCATGTTCCTGCATCTGCCTGTCATTTCCTGGCTCTGTAGTGGGATCCAATTCATTTCCCTCTTCTTCAGTTCCCCAAATGCCATCTTCCTTTTCTTCCTCCATTTCCTTTTTCTTCTTGGCCTCTTCTGCCTGCTCTCTTTTTTCAATTTCTTTATACAGTTTTCTCCATTGCTTCTCTTAGGTCCTTTTAGAATGTGGAATTTCACAATAATTTACAGATAATATAAACAAAGTTAACCAACTTTAGAAATATCTGGCATCTTCCAACAGTCAGTCAGTCATTTATTTATTTATTTATTTATTTACTTATTTATTTTTTGAGACAAGGTCTTACTCTGTCATCCAAGCTGGAGGGCAATGGTGTCATCTTGGCTCATTGCAACCTCCACCTCCTGGGCTCAAGTGGTCCTCCCACCTCAGCCTCCTGAGTGGCTAGGACTACAGGCACATGCCACTACACCTGGCTAATTTTTTTTTTTTTTTTTGTATTTTTTGTAGGGATGGGGGTTCACTATGTTTCCTAGGCTGGTCTTGAACTCCTAAGCTCAGGAGATCCACCTACTTCAGTCTTCCAGAGTGCTGGGATTACAGGCGTGAGACACCGTGCCCAGCCTTCCAACATTCTTAAGATTTCCGGGATAGTGTTTATTTACACACAAAGTTTCAGCATGTGTAGGGTGAATAGAAATATGTGTGTGTGTGTGCACGTGTGTGTGTGTAGTTTGTTCATAAATAAAATTGGTTCCAATTTAGCACATATTTATTGAATGCCTACTGAATTGCTAACCACAGTGCTATAATAGGCAATCTACACACGTTATTTATATTCCTCACAACAAAGTATGAGGTGTGTTACTTGTCCTACTTTCTAGATGAGAGATCTGAGGTTCAGACTTCCTTATACTTTTCTTGGTGGCCTCCTCAAACTGAAAGTAAGCCCCATGAAGGTAGAAACTTCTCTGTTTTATTTAACTACTGTAACCCCAGCATTTACAACAGTGCTTTGAACAGGTACTCAAGTACTTGTCAACTGAATGTATGGTTTAATAATAATAGCTACCATGTATTGAGCACTTACTATATACCAGGAACTTGTAAGATAGAGGCTATCATTATTCTCCACTTATAGATGAAGAGCGGTTAAATAACTTGCCTAAGTTCATACAGCTAATAAATAATGGAGCCTGGATTTGAACTCAAGCAGTCTAGCTCCAAAATTCAAACTCCTAACCAATATGAAAAAGTACCTTCACAAAACAATTTTAGATATAATCCCAAAGTAAAACAAGACAAAACCAGACTAAAAACTATTACAAGGTTTAACAATTTTTCCCAGAATGACCACTTCATTTTTTTTTTTTTTTTAGACGGTGGCTCACACTGTTGCCCAGATTGGAGTGCAGTGGCCCAATCTCAGCTCACTGCAACCTCCGCCTCCCAAGTTCAAGTGATTCTCCTGTCTCAGCCTCCCAAGTAGCTGGGATTACAGGTGCACGCCACTGTGACTGGCTAATTTTTGTATTTTTAGTAGAGACGGGGTTTCACCATGTTGGCCAGGCTGGTCTCGAATTCCTGATCTCAAATGATCCACCCACCTCAGCCTCCCAAAGTGCTGGGATTATAGTCGTGGGCCACCACGCCTGGTCTTTCAATTTTTTTTTTAAGGAAATATTAAGTATCAAAGTTCTTTAAAAAAAAAAACTTTTTTTTGTGCCTGTGTTTTTGCGGGTGCTCTAAGCATGAGCTTAATCTGCCTATTGGGTAATCAAGTATTGGCCACAAACCTGCTTTTGAATGGACCTTCCTGCAGAACCAGGACATCTGGATAGAGCTTGTCAGGGTCATGAGGCCATTGCCCCAGGTATCACTCCACCCATAAAATAGTTCTAGGAGGCCGGGGAAGCTGGTAAACAGCACTCATCACCTTCCTTCTTTCTCGTAGCCATCCAACAGAAAATAGGCTCAGGCCTATTTTCTGTAATCCCAACACTTTGGGAGGCTGAGGCAGGTGGATTGCTTGAGCCCAGGAGTTTGAGACCAGCCTGGACAACATGGCAAGACCCCATCTCTACAAAAATGTTAAGAAAAAATTAACCTGGCATGGTGTCATGCATCTGTAGTCCCAGCTACTTGGGAGGCTGAGGCAGGAGGATCACTTGCACCCAGGGGGTTGAGTCTGTAGTGAGCTGTATTCTCACCACCACACCCCAGCCTGGGCCAAGAAGCAAGACCCTGTCTCAACAACAACAAAAAGCAAAACAAAACAAACAAACAAAAGAAAATGAGCTCAGTAGCTCCCTTCTAGATCAATGCACTATAGCAGGTAGTCTAACACACAAAAAGAGCATGAGAGGCCAGGAGTTTGAAACCAGCCTGGGCAACATAGCAAGATCCCATCTCCAAAAAAAAATTTTTTTTTTTCAGACAGTTTCGCTCTTGTTGCCAGGCTGGAGTGCAGTGGCGCATCTCAGCTCACTGCAACCTCTGCCTCCCAGGTTCAAGTGATTCTCCTGCCTCAGCCTCCCGAGTACCTGGGATTACAGGCATCCGCCACCACATCTGGCTAATTTTGTATTTTTAATAGAGACAGGGGTTTCTCCATGTTGTTCAGGCTGGTCTCAAACTCCCAACCTCAGGGGATCCACCCACCTCGGCCTCCCAAAGTGTTGGGATTACAGGTGTGAGCCACCGCGCCCGGCCGAAAAAAATTTGTTTTTAAGTTAGCTGGATGTGGTGGCACACTTCTGCACTTCTGTATTCCTAGCTACTCGAGAGGCTAAGGTGGGAGGATTGCTTGAGCCCAGGAGTTCGAAGCAGCAGTGAGTCAAAATCACACCACTGCACTCTGTGCAGACACAGCAAGACTCTGTCTCTTACAGATATAGATATAAATATAAATATATCTATATATATATACACACACACACACAGAGGGAGAGAGAGAGAGAAACTGCAGGGAAAAATAGATGCATAATTGTAGCTGAAGACTTGAACATCCTCCTCTCAGAAACTGATACAGCAAGGCTTGGATAGTATAATTACCATATTTCAACAATTCTACATCCTGTACAAGAGTAGACTCTAGATGGTTAAAAATATAATAAACATGGAAAGTAAAATTATAAAGAAAAATATAAGAGACTCATAGTTTGTGACTCAAAAGGGAAGGCAAAACTTCAACAAGTCAAAGGCCGCGGATGACTTTGAGTACTTTATACTCTGAATTTCAGTTCCCATATCTGAAAAATGGAAGTAATAATATCTGTCTTGCTGGGTTGCTTTAAGGCTAAGTGGGATAGCGTTTGGAAAGTGCTGCCAGAGCCACAAGTACAAAATTATAGATGTTCAGTGAACATGAGTTCTTTCTCCCACCTCTCAGGGCTGAGCGACCAAAAATAAGACAGAGACTATGCGGCTGATTTTTGAAATGCAAAGAATAGTGAACAACTGAGGAGTCAGACATTCCCCAGGTCTTATTTCCAACTTTTTGAGCAAACTCTTCATCATTTGTAAGAAGGAAATTGTCAGAGATGCTGCCCGATTTTACCTGTTGAAGTGAAAACAACAGGATTATTAAAACTAGGTGCCTAAATGTTGAAGGGCTTAAAACGCACCTGGAGACCTTAGCTAAATGCATATTCCCAGGCTACTGGCCCAGAGGTTGTAATCAATAATTTGGGTTAGGCAAGGAAATACAAGCGTTATTAATAACACAGAGGGTCCAAAATCCTGTACTGCCCTAGCTGATCTGCTCTAGAACAAAGTTAATTTAGTTTCCCAAGATTCTGTGCTCCTTATGCCTCTAAACACTGTTTTAGAAGGTTGTGAAGTAACTTCTTTTTTTTTTGAGAGGGAGTCTCGCTCTGTCACCCAAGCTGGAGTACAGCGGCGCAATCTCGGCTCACTGCAAGGTCCGCCCCCCGGGTTCACGCCATTCTCCTGCCTCAGCCTCTCCAAGCTGGGACTACAGGCGCACGCCACCAGGCTCGGCTAATTTTTTTGTATTTTTAGTAGAGATGGGGTTTCACCGTGGTCTCGATCTCCTGACCTCGTGATCCGCCTGCCTCGGCCTCCCAAAGTGCTGGGATTACAAGCGTGAGCCACCGCGCCCGGCCGTGAAGTAACTTCTATCACTCCGCTAGCCTCCAAATTGGTGCCCACTGGCTCTTGCCCCAGCTCAGATTGATAGTGCCTACTTCTGATGATACTTACATATAGACGCCTTTAAAAAGGTGGCTGGGTGCAGTGGCTCAGCCCTGTAATCCCAGAACTTTGGGAGGCCGAGGCGGGTGGATCATGAGGTCCGGAGTTCGAGACCAGCCTGGCCAACATGGCGAAACCCAGTCTCTACTAAAAATACAAAAATTAGCTGGGCATGGTGACACATGCCTGTAATCCCAGCTACTCAGGAGGCTGAGGCAGGAGAATCCCTTGAACTAGGGAGTCGGAGGTTGCAGTGAGCTGAGATAGCGCCATTGCACTCCAGCCTGGGCAACAAAAAAGTTATCTCCTTAATCGGAAAAACTAAAAGACCATAGGAAAAAGAAAAGTTTCAACAAGAAATGCAAGCAGAATTTAGATTCCTTTTTTATTTTATTTTTATTTTTTGAGAGGGAGTCTTGCTGTGTCACCCAGGCTGGAGTGCAGTGGCATGATCTTGGCTCACTGCAACCCCCACCTCCTTGGTTCAAGTGATTCTCCTGCCTCAGCCTCCCGAGTATCTGAGATTATATGCATGTGCCACCATGCCCGGCTAATTTTTTTGTGTGTTTTAGTAGAGACAGGATTTCACCATGTTGGTCAGGATGGTTTTGAACTCCTGACCTCAAATGATCCGCCTGCCTCAGCCTCCCAAAGTGCTGGGATTACAGGTGTAAGCCACTGTGCCCAGCCAGATTCTATACAATGTAGATCATGTGCTATAGTTCTCTATTTTTTTTAAATAACATTTTTAGTATTTACGATGAAAGGAAAAGATTAATGAAATCCATGGTATGTAATATTTTCCGTGTTTGTTTATTGAATGAGAAAGGAACAGAATACAAAGAACACAAGTCATGGAGTCAGACCAGCTCAACCACATACTAGCTGTGTGATCTCGGGCAAGTTTGCTCAATCCCTCTGAGCCTAGTCCTTATAAGTAAAGTAGGGAAAATAATAACTCCCTGACAGTAGTTTCATGAGAATTAGCGATAATATATGTAAAGCACACACTGTCTAGCAGTTAATAGTCACCCAATAGACACTAGTGGTTATTATCATAATTTTCAGTACCTGAGTATGTTTCAAAAAGGGCAAAATAATGGTCATTTTATAATTTTTTACTTTTGCAGTATGTTAAGTAAATCATGAAGTCAATTTCATGGGAGTATTTGTATAACCAACTGGAAAGTCTGTAGCATGAGTAATCCTATGTCCCTCCCTAGGCTTTGAAAAAACCCCTGCCTTGAACTCATGGAGGTAGAGAGTAGAATGAGGTCACCAGAGACTGGGAAGGGTGGGAGTGGAGCTGGGAGTAGGGTGCTGTGAGTAGTGGAGATGGTTAATGGGTACAAAAACATAATCAGGTAATTTCAGAACTTTGGGAGGCCGAGGTCAGGAGTTTGAGACCAGCCTGGCCAACGTGGTGAAACGCTGTTTCTGCTAAAAATACAAAAAATTAGCTGGGCATGGTGGCAGATGCCTGTAATCCCAACTACTTGCGAGGCTGAGGCAGGAGAAATGCCTGAACCTGGGAGGCGGAGGTTGCAGCGAGCAGAGATCTCACCACTGCACTCCAGCCTGGGTGACAGAGTGAGACTCTGTCTCAAAAAAAAAAAAAAAAAAAAAAAAAAAAAAATATATATATATATATATATATATATAATCTCAAACTAAGTAGAATGAATAAGATCTAGTATTTGATACCACAACAAGATGGCTATAGTCCAAAGTAATTTATTATACATTTAAAAACAACTAAAAGAGTGTAATGGGACTGTTTGTACCACAAAGACAGGGTAAATGCTTGACGTGATGGATACCCCATTTACCCTGATGTGATTATTACATGTTGCATGCCTGTATCAAAATATCTCATGTATCCCATAAGTATATATACCTACTATGTACCCACAAAAACTAAAAATTGAAAACAAAAACAAAAAACCCTGCCTTACTGTTTCATGGCCAAAAATGTTTTCTTGTTTTTAATAAGAAAGGCTTTTATTTGGCTTACATTACCCAACCAACCCTGTCTCCAAGAGAAAAACAAGTGATAAAATAGCCACTTTGAATAGAGATAATTATTTTGCTATGAGCCATTTTTTAACAATTGGTTTTTAAAATTCCTTCTGCATCTTTAAGATATTTTCTTACCCTTGGGATTTTTTTTGAGTTGTCAGCAGTCTTGCTAGGAGAACCGCCTATTTGTTGGCTTTTCCATTTTCCCTACTTTCATGAGAACTGCTCCTAATCTCTCTGTTCTTTTTAGTGCCCCTTTGCCCCCATTGCCCTTACATTAAACTCATGGGCTATGAGAGTGCCAGTTCTGCATCCTAACTGGTCATCATGGTCTACTTATATATTATCTGTAAAAGAATTGTGAACTGTGTTCGACTAAAGCCTAAGGCCCTAAGGAATTCATTGAAAGTTACCTGTGCTATCCCACTTGAGTAATAACACGTAAAGAGTATAGGTTTGGCTGGGCGTGGTGGCTCACGCCTGTAATCCCAGCACTTTGGGAGGCCGAGGCAGGTGGATCATGAGGTCAGGAGATCGAGACCACCGTGAAACCCCGTCTCTACTAAAAATACATAAAAAAAAAAAAAAAAAGAGTATAGGTTTGGGCACTTGTTAGAGATGGGCCCTGACAAGTCAAGTCTCCTCTCTAAGTCCTCAGTGTTCTCATCAGTAAAATGGCAATGGTAAGTCCTATTCTCTTGGCCTCACAGGGCTGTGGCACAGACCATATGGTGTAAGGGATATCAATGTGCTTTGTATTATTGAAACCACCTTTGCCAAAATTATGACAGTGAGAAAAATCTGACATAGGAAAATTGTGACAGTGAAAGAAATCTGACCTAACCAACTCTATCTTGCTTCTAACCTCCAAGCTGCCCTTGTTCATTCCTGGCCATAGGCCAAACTAACTATAGGAGAAATTTAGTTTATAATCTAATTAAAAAAAAAAAGACAAAAACAGCCCCTTCCCAAAACAAACCCCCTCCTTGCTAGGGGACCAGACTGCCTTTGTAAAACTAACAAAATAGAAATTATGACTCAGGAGTCATGCAGCCAGAGGCCACCTCCCCAATTCTCCTATAGATAACATCACTATTGTAAAACCTAAGATTGGTATTTGAGGTATTTTTCCGACTCGGCATTCTGATGTAGAGTGCAGCTGGCACTACCCAAATTGATAAACTGGCTCATCTGGTCTTGTGACCCCCACCCAGGAACTGACTCAGCTCAAGAGGACAACTTTGACTCTCTGATTTCACACTCAACCCAACCAATTGGCATTCTCCATTCCTTAGCCCCCCACCTGCCAAGCTATCCTTAAAAAAAATCCTAGCCTCCAAATTTTCAGAGAGGCTAATATGAGTAATAATAAATTCCTATCCTTCTGCTTAGTGAGCTCTGCATTTATTAAACTCTCTGTTGTGAAAACTTGCTGTTCTCAGTGCTCCAGCTTTTCTGGGCAGCGGGTTAGATGAACCCATTGGGTGATGACATTATGACTAGGTTATACTTACTGTGGCTAAACTATATTCATTCCTTCAAAGATCATGAGGAGTCCCAACGGTAAGAGGAAGATTTTCTTTGTTCTCTACCATCTCCTCCCAGCCTCTGTGCTGATTTAAAAAACAAAACAAACAACAACAAAAAAAATGCAGTCACTTCCACCAAAGAAAAAAAGGTAAAGGGATTGTGTTTGGAGGTGTCAGAACAGGGAACAGGAGGGGTCAAGGATTAGGCAGGAAAGTTGACCATCTTACTAGGCTGGGACCAAGGAGGGATGGGGAGGGGATCTGGGCTGCCAGAGCATCTGAAGGCTGGAAATTGGGGCGGGGGAAGGTGAGGGAATTCCCACCCATCTCCATACTGAGAGTCACTTGGATTTCCAATAAAGTGCAGGGACCCCGTGGTAACCTGGATGTTCTGGGCTGGCTGAGTGCGGGGGCGGGCGGTGCGGGGGGTGGTGGAGTAGGACCTGTGAATGTCAGACCCGATTAGAAGTTAGAAGAAAACGTGCTCGCAAGGGAAATGTCAGCATTGTTCAGAATTCTCTCTCTCGCTCTCTCTAAAATACAGACACACACATACATACATACACACACACACTCGCAAAATTAAGAGACAATGCTGGAGTTTTAGAAATGTAGTCTCTTGGGCTTCATTGCAGACCTACTGGATCAGAATCTGTATTTTAATAAGACCCCCCACTGTATTCATATGCATGTTAAAGTTTGAGAAGCACTCCTCTGGCATGGTTTAAATTCTTCAAATACTGAGGTTTGACTGCTTACAGAGGTTGATAGAACCCAGAGCAATTAGTGTCAAATATTTTTAATTTTGTATATGAACAAAGATACAGTTTAAAATGTGTATCTTAATGTTTTCAGTGGGGGGATAAGCATTTTAATGAAATAATCGGATCAGGCATATTAATATGATCACATATGTTTACAAGATGTAGAAAGTTCTCCTTATGTATTAAAAAGAGACAACTGTAAAAAAAAAAACAATGCAAAGTGTATCCACATTCTTCAAATTAGAGAGGAAGAAAAGAAAAGAAAGATACGATGTGTCCCTTCCTCCCTTCCTTCCTTTTCTTCTGAACCCTTCCCCACTCCCCCACACATGCTCCTGGTTATTTACATACATGACATCCTTGTACTCTTATGTTGGTCTTCTTGAGCCAGAGAAGCAAGAAAGTATAAATAAATAAATAAAGTAGAAAATCAATAAACAAACCAAGAAAGCTTCAAATAGAGGGCGTCTGTCCCAGAAACCTTCGGTGGCTCTGAACTGTAGAAATCACTGATCAGAGACACAGAGACACGTGGCCATGGGACTTCGCAGGATATACCCAAGGACAGGTGGCTGTGGCTTCCAGAGGCTCTGTTGTACAGTGGGTGTAATCATTACGGCAAAGGCTTTAGAGGCTGACAGACCCATGTTTGAATCGTGTCTCTTCCACGCGTTAGCTGTGTGCTCTTGTACATGTCGCTTGGCATTTCTGAGTCTCAATTCTCTCAAACATAAAATGAGGAAATAATAAGGGATAATAGTACTTACCTTATAGAGTTGTGAGAATTTGGGGAGGTAACGTAGGTAAAGCACTGACCCCAGGCCAGTGTTTAACAAAAGTGAGTTCTCTTTCTCTCCAGGGGAATTCTTCATCCAGGACTTTGTAGATTATAGTTTCTAATAGACTCCTGGGAGGAATTATGGCCAAGGCTTTTACTCTGGGGCCTTGAGCCACTCTCCTTTCTCCTGATTTGGGGAGGAGTCCTCCCCATCTTTCGTAATAAGTCTCAGAGAAGAAAGAGATGGAGAGGACAACAACTTTTCAAAGGCTGGATTATTTGTCCCCTCCTCTTTACCTTCCAATTAAAGGAAAGATGACTGGCAGAAAGAGGGAAGCTGGGTCAGGACTTATCATCATGGCTGGGGCAATCGCCCCTAACATCTGTCCGGGGATTTTAATGTTTCAGAGTTTTACCACATCTCTGATTTCCCTTTATCCCTAGAAGCACCTCCAAGGATCATGTAGGACCAGCAGAAGCAGTGTAAAGTATTGGAACTTTGAATGTGACATCAGAAAGACCTGCACTCAGCTGGGCATGGTGGCTCACAATTGTAATCCCAGGCCGAGGCGGTGGATCACTTGAGGTCAGGAGTTGGAGACCAGCCTAGCCAACATGGTGAAACCCTGTCTCTACTAAAAATAGAAAAGTTAGGCAGGCGTACTGGTGCATGCCTGTAGTTCCAGCTACTCGGGAGGCTGAGGCAGGAGAATCACTTGAACCCAGGAGGCAAAGTTGCAGTGAGCTGAAATTGCACCACTGCACTCCAGCATGGGTGACAGAGTAAGTGAGACCGTCTCAGACACAAAAAGAGCTGTACTTAAATTCTAGCTTTTCTACTTACCTTAACAGGTGTATGTCTTCAGGCAAATTATTTAACTTTTCTGAGTCTCCTTTTCACATTTAGAAGGAGGAGACTTTCACAGTGTCATATTTTCACCCCCATCAATATTATTGATGCTTGCTCATTTTCTAATGTGGGACCTGAAATTTACCAGGTGCTTGAAGAATCTTTTTGTTTCAGATTCACTGATTCTAGGTAAATCAGAGGAACAAGCAACATGAACAGAAAAAATGTAGAAAATGCTATTACGCTGAAGTATAATTGTTGTTTCAGAAGTCCAGCATCTGGTGCACTTAACAATAGAGAATATATTAAATTTTTCCAAAATAAAAAAAAGTAGGAGACTTGCTAGTGAAAATTAAATGGCATATGCAAAGTCTTTAATACAGCATTTGGTACATGAGAGGGACTCAGTAAATTTTAGTAAATGTTATAATTATTAGGAAGAATATGACTGCCCCCATTTAAAAGATCAGCAGTCTGAGGCTTATAAAGACAAAGACTTATTCAAGTCTTATGATTTCCAGCCTGAGGCTCTTTCTACTTTGTGAAAACTGAGAGACTGTGTCTCAGTGGCTCTGAGACCAGAGGGCTTTACCTGCCAAAGGTCCAGGCCGAGAACACTAATGTTATAATAGTGACAAATGGTGGCATCAGACTTACATTTAGGGTTGTCTATTTTGGGATGCATCCACTCCCCCTGGTAATTGGGATTGTCAATGATCCGAGGTTTCCGTTGTCCCTAAGCAAAGAACCAAACAGTGAACATGGCATTAGTATTTTGTCATTCTTCTGATCGCATGCAATCAGAAAGGCCAATTGATATGGTTTGGATCCGTGTCCCCATCCAAATCTCATGTCGAATTGTAATCCCCAGTGTTGGCGGTGAGGCCTGGTGAAAGGGGCCGGGCGGAGACCAAACTACACCGGTCGCGGTCAAGAGATCTTTATTGGAGGTATCGAGCGGCACCACGCAAGGAGAAGGAAGAGAAGAGAGAGAGGGCTGCTGGTGTGCTGGGTTTTATATCCCTTGGGCCTATGTGGATTGGGCTAGGGGTGGGCCCAAGGGAAGGCGGGAGATGCTTCTTTCTGATTGGCCCTCCTTTGGCGGGTTCAGACAGTGCCCGGTCAAGGAGGGGAGAAGGACCCGGAACCAGCCCCATCTTAAGGTACGGCGCCGTTTTAGGGTACCCCATGTTACCTAACACCTGGTGGGAGGTGACTGGATCATGGGGACAGAGTTCTCATAAATGATTTAGCACGACCCCCCCTTGGTACTGCATAGCGAGTGAGTTATCGTGAGATCTGTTTACTTCTAAATTGTGTAGCACCTCCCCGCTTTCTCTCTTACTCCTGCTCCCACCGTGTGAGACACCCTGGCATCACTTTCCGCCATCACTGTGTACACCTGAGGCCTCCCCAGAAGCTGATGCCGCCATGCTTCCTGTATAGCTGTAGCCTGAAGACCCATGAGCCAATTAAGCCTCTTTTCTTTATAAATTGCCCAGTCTCAGGTATTTCTTTATAGCAATGCAAGAATGGACTAATACACCAATCAATTTATAAGGCAGTTGTGTATTAGACATAAGGATTCAGAGAAGGATTCCAGAAGCTTCTTTCCCTTTCTTTGAGTTAATCCACAAGATTCTTTCAAATTCCCCTTGCTACCCAGAGGAAGCCAAGCGAGGTGGCAGGGACCCATTCTGAGCTTGGCCCTATGTCTGCACCAGCTCATTCATGAAATAAAGAAAATGTAGCTTCTCAGAGAACATCATCTGAGTACCCTGGCAGTTGAGGCCATTCTCTTCCTGGTGTGTAGTGTAGGAAACTGTGGCCAAATAAAATCATGCTTGCTTCAGTCAGTTTTACCTCTGGACAATTTGACACTGATTCCTTTCGTTCTTCTTGCCTCTAACATGAGGTCAGGAGTTAGCTCTTAAAAATAAGTGTCCCTTGGCTGGGTGCAGTGCCTCACTCCTGTAATCCCAGCACTTTGGGAGGCAAAGGCGGGCGGATGGCTTGAGGTCAGGAATTCAAAACCAGCCTGGCCAATAGAGTGAAACCACGTCTCTGTTGCAAATACAAAAAATTAGCCGAGCGTGGTGGCGTGTGCCTGTAATCCCAGCTACTCAGGAGGCTGAGGCACGAGAATCTCTTGAGCCCAGGAGGCGGAGGTTGCAGTGAGCCGAGATCACGTCACTGCACTCCAGCCTGGGTGACAGAGCAACACTCTGTCTCAAAATAAATGAATAAATAAATAAAATAAAAAGTGTCCCTACCCCTTGCATTTTTGGCTCATTCATGTACACCCTTTCTCCTTCTGGCCTACTTCTAAGACTTCCAGTTCCTGACCCCAAACCCATGTCCTATTTTGACCACATTCCTGTGACTGGCTGCTTTCCACCACTCTGGACAAACTCCAGGCCCAGGGCTGCCGGGCCCTATACCTGTCAAAGTTGGCCTTTACCAGCCCACCCCGTCCTACGTAGGTATAGCCCTGTGAGCAGGGCTCAGATGAGGCTACAGTCTTATTTGCGGGGTTTAAGGGAAGGGAAGATGACCACAGGATCTCAGAATTTCTGTTTCATCAATTAGCATTTACATGTCTTTTCTCTCATTTCTCACACCCATTGGAAAGAGAGACCCCCCTCATCTTATACTTTGGGTTTGGTATAAGAGGCCTTTCCCACTCCCCATCCATAGCCTCATTCCAGTTGTCTGGCTTCTGGGCTTCTGGATCCAGGATATATTCAAAGTCTTCCCAGTCCTAAAATGAAATGTTCCTTCATGAGGATAGATGCATAGGCTGGGATAAAACTGAGGTCCAGGCTGGGCGTGGTGGCTTACATCTGTAATCCCAGCACTTTGGAGGCCAACGTGGGAGGACTGCTTGAGTCCGGGAGTTCGAGACCAGCCTGGGCAATATAGTGAGACCCCATCCCTACCCCAAAGAACTTTAAAAATTAGGCAAGTGTGGTGGCATGCACCTGGTGGGAGGATCTGAGCCCAGGAGGCAGAGGCCACAGTGAGCCGTGAGCATGCCATTGCACTCTAGCCTGGGTGACAGAGCGAGATCATCTAAAAAAAAAAAAAAGAAAGAAAAGAAAAGAAAAAGGGGGTCCAGAATGCTGTCAGGCTGGACCTGGCTCCTTCCCTCTGCCCCCTCCTGTCATCATCTATATGAAGGGCCAGCTCAGGACCTGTAAACAAATGCAGGGCAGAAAAGAAAGAGGCTTTAAGCACTTCCCTCCTCTGGGTTCACTGTCATTTTGACCTTGAGTTCTTTAAGCTTAAATAAGATGGGAATTTCCCTTGTCTCTGGCCACACTCTCCCCCACAATCGTGGGCCCTTATTGTTATAATAGATCTTTTAGCCTAGGTCCCTCTTCTTGAAGGCCTCTTGTTGACCTGCTTTGTATCCCAGTATGCTCCCTGTCCTGTGTCAGTCCTTCTTTGTACCCCAGGACCCTCTGATTTCCGAAGACAGAGATCTACAAGATCAAAAACAGCCTACCCCAACTTTTATATTTCTATGCTGTGGAGCCTCCAAGGCTTTGCTCTGTCTGCCTGGCAGTTTGCTTTGGTTGTGACCATTTGTCCAGAATGACTGAAGGCTTCGATGCCAGCCCACCAAACTCACAGTCATTCAACACAATTGTGATTGGGAAAGTTCTCTGGTTCCTAGCCTGTCCTAGCCGTTTTATGATTACTAAGACAGACAGTTAGCATCCTATCCTGGGGGCTATAGTTGTGACAGTACTCTGTCGATTTAATCAGTTTCCATCTTCCCTTGTTCCGCTCAACAGGGAGCATAGAGGCCTGCAGCCTCTCTACTCTCCCCAAGCCCTTGAGCCAAGCCAACCCTGACTACATCAGGTGCATGGTCCTTACCAGGAGGGGAGGGTCCATGTTTAGTCTTCCTACACTAAGCCTGCCTTCTGGGCATGGCAGCAACCTAGCCCCTTATTTTTCCATGGTGCTGAAGGCCCAGACACTTTGTCTGATCATCTGCCTTAATTCCCTTACTACACCTCCCTCCACCAATGATTGGGGCCCTTTGCTAAATCTCCCTATACGTGGCTAGGCAACTGCCCATCTCTCTGCAGGCCTCTCTCTCTCTTTAGGGGCTGGACTCCAACTGCCTGGTCCCATGCTGACCCCTGCCTGACCTCAAGCATCTCTTCTGCATGACACTGACTCTGCTCTGACCTGCAGGGTGGCAATGTGGTGGGTGAGGCCCTTCCTGGCCTGGCTCCAACAGACCTTTCCAACCTTACCTCCTACCATGCCCCACCTTGAACCTTATGTTCCCCAAATACTGAACTACTGCTTTCAGTTTTTTACACACCATGTTATTTCCTAACTAACCACTGTGCCTTTGCTCCTGCTGTTCCCTGGGTCTGGAATGTCTTCCCTCCACCCCAGTTTCCCTCTTACTTTTCTCTAATAAATCTATTATTTGAAATTCAGCATATTATTAACATATAAAGGCCATACCTTAAGGACTTCCTATATACCAGACACTACATTATGTATTTTTTATTAGCTCATTTAATCTTCACAGTAACCTTCACACATAAGTATTAAAATAATCCCTGTTTGTGAAGTTGACTTTCACAGCAGTTATGTTCCTTGCGCAGGGTTAACTGCTAGTAGGATGGGGTCCTGTAGTTAGAAAAAGGTGGTGCTCAAACCCATATCGGCCTGACCCCAGAGTTTATGTTTCCAACTCCTAGGTTAACTCACTCACTCAAGCATTTCCTTCTCTTTCTCAGACCACTGCCTACACCTCAACTCAGGCTGGGCTGGGATCCGCTTTTGGGCTCTCACTGGCTTGCCTCCCTGGCTCTCAGCACTGATCACATATTTTGATCTTTGTTTTCTTATCTGCCTCCCATACTATATTTAGAATCCCTAGAGGGCAAGGGTTGTTCTATTCATAGCTATATCCAGTACAGCTTTCCAGAATAATAATAATGAGCCAATTAGTATAATAATGAGCCAATGAGTATACTCCACACATTCCCCATATTGGTAACTTAAGAGTCAAAAAGACGTAGGTTCAAATTTTGGTTCTAACGCATATATGCTTGGGCAAGTTACTTCATTTTCTAAGCATCAGTTTCCTTATCCACAAAAGAGGGATCATAACACATTGTTCACAGAGGCTGCTGGATCCCCAACAAAGGTAAGTGGCTGCCCTGTTCCCTCCATGTCTCTTTGGAAAACAATATCTAGCTGAACACCTCCTTGAGGGATTGATATCCCCGGTCTCTCTCCATCATTCCCAGCCTCCTTCTCCTATCTCCACAGCTGAGATCCCACCTGCTTCCCAGCCAAACGCCCTCTGATCTCAGGTTTCTTGTCTTCCAGATCCTCTATGTGCAGGCATTCATCCCATTTCCTTGGTTTCTGGGCATAGGGTCTTTTATTTTCCTGGGAGGCAAGAAGTCCCAGTCCTCCTCCAGATCCCCAGCTGCCACCTGCTGGTTGTCAATTTTAACCTCATAAGTAGCATTGGGGCAAATAATCAGAGTGTACAGGTGAGTGTCTTTATTGACCTATAAAGGGAATGGGGGAATATTTCAGTTCCATTTTGAACATCTGTAGATCCCAAGCATTAAATGCACCAGACCCTCAGTTCCCTGAATGCCACAACCCACATAGTCACAAACAAACCTTACCACACTCTTTAACCCATTTCTCTGGTTAACTATATATGGATTCTGGGCCTCTTCTCCTAGTACACACTCATCTGGTCTCCCTAGCCTTCATCCTTCCCTGCACTGCAGCACTCATCATTCTCTGATCTTACCTGTCTTTCTGCCTGTCCCACTAGACTGAGCAGGGGTCATATATGATTTATCTGTTGTGTCTGCAGCTTGCAGCATGAGGCCTGCCCCAGAGGAGGACCTCAGAGAGCTCCTGCATGGTACAACCTTTATACAGTCTTGCTAAAGAAGGCCTTGGGTGTGAAACACTGATTCTCCAATGACACCTATGGGCTTTTCTAGGCTGGGTTCCTGCCTCTCTCCATGCTCCCACTTGCAGTGCTACTCTTTCTCAAGTCCCTTTGACTTTTCTCCTGTGATTATCTTTTCTAAGAATTCAATTCTCCCTAAAATGTCTTATCACTTCACAAGATCAAGTCATGTTCATCTTTTGAAGTGCAGCTCAGGAGAACTCTTATCTAAGAAGTATTTCCTAAGACTCCAGGTTGGGTAGCGGTCCTCTTCTGTGCTCCCACAGATGCCCATCATACTAGGTAGTCACTTTGCTTGACTCTTACCTTCACTGACTGTGAGTTCTGTGAAGTTAAAGGCTATGTCTGGCCCACTCTGTCCCCAGCCTAAGGCCCAACACAGAGTTAGTATTTGGTGAATCCCTGTTGAGTTGCTGATGAAATCACCTGCTATCCTCTAGCCAACCTAGGTGTCTCTAACTTGATGTTACTATGATAAACTGACTCCCCATCCCTGTTTCTAAGTCCAACACTCCCTCCCTCCCCCCATCCTCTCCCATGTCTAGCAGTGGGGAACTGGGCCATGCCAAGCATTCTTCCACAAGATGACCTCATATAACTTCTTAGGCTTTTGGATCAACTGCTCCTTTATGAAATCCTGCAATTTACAGCATTTCTCTAGATCTACTTTTTAACCTGTAAAATGGAGACGACAGTATTTAATTTATAGGATTTTGTAAGAATTAAATGAGATAACACATATAAAATGCATCTCCTTCCCCCTTGGCTGAGGACCAGCACACACTCACCCTGTACTTGATGGTCTTGTTCTCATGGTATTTCCCTCGGTAATGAAGGATGACCTGTACTTTGTTGTTGCCAAAGCCACAAATGTCAGGGCCTGGAAATTAAACCCCAAAGCATAATTTCACATAACTTTAAGGCAGTTTGCCTGGTCTAAGGCCAAGACCCAAGACAAACATAGCATGTGTATTAATCAGGGTCCCAGCAGGATACAGATGGCACAATCAAATTTGGGATTATTTGAGAAGGATTTAATAAAAGGACTATTTACAAAGGTTGGGGCAGGACATTGTGAAAACATAAAGTATAGTGCTATGCTCGGGGCTAACAACAATGGGGTTCTACCCCTAGGCTAAAGGGACTAGAAGGAGTGCTTGGCAGAGCCTGGAAGAAAGAATCCTGTGGAAAAGACAGGCAAGAGAGAAGCTGACTTTCAGTTGAGGAACACAACTCTCTTTTCCACCTCTGATCTCCCAAGGCTCCCATTGACCAAACCCAACCAGAAACCCCTTCTGTGCCAGGCATTTTATACCATGTCATTTAATTCTTACAAGTAGGTGTTACTATCCCCCACTTTTAGCTGGGAAAATTGTGGCTCAGAACAGTTAAGCAGGTTGCTCAAAGTCAAACAGCTAGGAAGTAGCATTGTTGGTATTCAAACCTAAGCCTACCTAGAAACAGAGCCTGGGGCCCTTTATGCTTTGTAAAAACTCTAGAGGGAACTCTAGAGATCATCAGTGTCTCCGAGCCCAGAAAGCCTTATCTGGCAACAGTTAGGAATAGATTTAACATAATTTTCTTTTCTTTTTTTGAGACGGAGTCTCAGAGTCTCACTCTGTCACCCAGGCTGGAGTGTAGTGGTGTAACCTCAGCTCACTGCAACCTCTGCTTCCCAGGTTCAAGCAATTCTGCTGCCTCAGCCTCCTGAGTAGCTGGAATTACGGGCACCTGCCACCACACCCGGCTAATTTTTTTTTTTTTTCTCGAGACGGAGACTTGCTCTGTCACCCAGGCTACAGTGCAGTGGTGTGATCTTGGCTCACTACAACCTCCATCTCCCAGGTTCAAGCAATTATCCTGCTTGGTATTACAGGTGCCAGCCACCATGCCCAGCTAATTTTTGTATTTTCAGTAGAGATGGGGTTTCACCATGTTGGCCAGGATGCTCTCGAACTCCTGACCTCAGGTGATCTACCCGCCTCAGCCTCCCGCCACCCAGAGTGCTGGGATTACAGGCGTGAGCCACTGCACCCGGCCTTAACTTAATTTTCAACCTTACCTCCCATGTTACCACACTCTGACTATCCAAAACATACACGTGCTTAAGTAAGATCTGGACTGCCCCAAGGAGGCCTAGTTACATATTTAGGTTACAGATACAACACTCTGGACACATTTCAGATGCTAAAAAAAGGTCACTTCCTTGACCTCCTGTGCCTTTCTCTCACTGAGTCAGAGTATAGTGCCTTATAGTAGTGTACCTGTGAGAGGATCTACGTAGCTGATGACCTCCTTCTCCTCTTCTGAGCACTGGAGAATGTCTCCCTGTGCTATAGATTTCTTAATATGGTACCATGTGCCTCCCCACCTCTGTGGTTTACTTATATTAACATTCAGGTTTCGAGTTGCTTTTTTCAGGTCTTTGAAGAGTCCTACCACATGGAGGCAGGTGTGGAGTTACCATATTAGACATTTTCTGTTCCAAGTGAATCTGAACGTTTTCAACAACTACAGTGGCTGTCATTAGGACCTAATGGAGCTGACAGTGACTGCTATCAGAGAGCTTACCAAACATGATGTAATACTCGGATCCTGAGTGCATATCCTCCTGGTTCAGGGTGGCAGGAAAGAGTTTTACATATCTGCCACCACAATCGATGCTTTGCTCATGTTTTACTGAAAACTGAACCACCAAGGTCTCATTCTCATTGCTGAATGCTTCAACCTGGTTGAGAAGGCATACAACTTGGCATATTCACTGGTTTGGAGACCTAGAAGCAGAAAGCACAGTCTTCAGGCTTAAATACCCCAAAAGCAGCCAGAGAGATCCAGCACTTGACCTCACCAATCTCTGGTATTTTCTTCCATACCTGGGCTGAAAGCTTTGCACACATTCTTTTATTCAAGCCTCAGAGCAACCCTGCAAAATGAGTATTATCTCCACTTTCAATCAGGAGGCTGAGTCATAAGGGGGTGAGTCACCTGCCTAGGGCCACATAGCTAGTAAGGAGCCAAGCTGGAATTTTAAGCCATGTTTGTCTGATTCTTTCCGCATACCATCCTACCTCTGATTTTCAAGAGATACTTGAAGACTGTTCTACAACTTTACAAAACAAAGGCCTGTTTTTCCGAGGCTTCCCTGGGTGACCAGAATGAGGTTCTACCACACAAAAGTGCTGTGGTAGAAAGAGTCCCTGCACTTTCCAGACATCTTTCTACCATAGCCTCATAGATCAAATAGTAATCATTGCTAGCATTCACTGAACACTTACTTGTTACCAATGTGTTTCATTCACATATATTACTACTGTACTTAATCTTCATAATAACCCCATGAAGTGGGTTCTCCTAATTTCTCTGCTTTATCATGAAGCCATTGAGGCTATTTCACTCGTGCAGGATCACTCAACCAGTTCATTTAATTCTAGAGCCCCCATCTTCAACTATAAGACTTTACTTCCTCCTCCAGAGAGTATCAGGGCAATAATAGATCTCAGAGCCTTTCTAGTCTAACCACATTACTTTATAGATGAGCAGACCAAGCCCCAGGGAGGAAAAGTTACTTACCCAAGATCACAGAGTCACAAATGAAATCATGCCATACAAGCCAAGTCTCCTGGCTTCTAGGCTAGTAGTCTTTCTATTATTCCATGCTGCTGCCCAGCTTACTGGTTAGGGCTCTGTTAACTCTCTGAGTCTCAGTTCCACATCAGCAAAACATGCCGAATTATTCCTATCTCATAGGATTCCTGGTGAAGGTCAACTGAGTAAGAGATCTGAGAAGTACTTTGTAAACTGTCAACATAAAATGCAAGGGGCTATCATTATTCATACTTGGTGAAGGTCCTTTTTTCTGTTTGTTTTGTTTTGTTTTGTTTTTTGAGACAGAGTCTTGCTCTTTCGCCAGGCTGGAGTGCAGTGCATAATCTCGGCTCACTGCAACCTCCGCCTCCCAGGTTCAAATGATTCTCCTGCCTCACCCTCTTAAGTGGCTGGGATTATAGGTGCCCGCTACCACGCCCAGCTAATTTTGTATTTTTAGTAGAGACAGGGTTTCACCATGTTTGCCAGGCTGGTCTCGAACTCCTGACAGGCGTGAGTCACCACACCCGGCTGGGTCCTTCCTTATGATCCCACAGCTCTCTGTACTTTCCTGGGTCACACTATGTTGAAACTAGGTTTATTTCAGTCTCTTTGAATAATTTTTAGCTTCTGAAGAACAGGGGCATCTTTATATTCCCTGAATCTGGAACAGGACCTGACATAGAAGAAAGGCTCGATAAGTATATGTTAAATTACATGGAAGAATCACAGATCCTGATTCAGACATCTCATGAGCATTTATTGTTTTTTGTTTGTTTGATTTCTGTTTTTTTAATTAATTTTTTTGCACACAAAAACAATAAACATTTTCTAAAAATACATACAAACAAAAAGATGCGTATCAAACATATTAGGAAGGTTGCACATGGGAAGTCGGGGAATAGAAATGGGGGGTGGGAGTTAAAATAAATGAGAGAGGGACTTTATATGGATCAGCGATAATAACTCAATCCTCTATTTGACAAAGAAGAGGGAGAAGGAAGAGGAAGAAAAAGAAAGTGGGATAAAGGATCAGAAAGGGAGGAAAATAGAAAAAATTAGAGTATGACTCCAGGGTAGACCTGTTTTGTTGTCACTGAGTTGGTTGGTTGGTCTGTTGTATTTTTCATGTTTCGCCAAGTTGGCCAGACTGGTCTCGAACTCCTAGCCCGAAGTGATCAACCCGCCTCGCCCCCCAGAGTGCCGGGACCACAGGCGTGAGCCACCACGTCCAGCCCCCACATTGCTTCTGGCCTCCGTGGTAGACCTCCCAGACGGGGCGGCCAGGCAGAGACGCTCCTCACTTCTTCCCAGACGATAGGTGGCCGGGCAGAAGCACTCCTCACTTCCCAGACGGTGGGTGGTCGGGCAGAGGCGCTCCTCACTTCCCAGACGGTGGGTGGTCGGGCAGAGGCGCTCCTCACTTCCCAGACGGTAGGTGGCCGGGCAGAGGCGCTCCTCACTTCCCAGACAGGGCGGCCGGCCGGGCAGAGGCGCTCCTCACTTCCTCCCGGACGGGGCGGCCGGGCAGAGGCGCTCCTCACTTCCTCCCGGACGGGGCAGCCGGGCAGAGGCGCTCCTCACTTCCTCCCGGACGGGGCGGCCAGGCAGAGGCGCTCCTCACTTCCCAGACGGGGTGGCCGGGCAGAGGCGCTCCTCAATTCCCAGACGGTGGGTGGTCGGGCAGAGGCGCTCCTCACTTCCCAGACGGTGGGTGGTCGGGCAGAGGCGCTCCTCACTTCCCAGACGATGGGTGGCCGGGCAGAGACGCTCCTCACTTCCCAGACGATGGGTGGCTGGGCAGAGACGCACCCCACCTCCCAGACGGGGCGGCGGCCGGGCAGGGGCTGCAATCCCAGCACCCTGGTAGGCCAAGGCAGGTGGCTGGGAGGCGGAGGCTGCCGCGAGGCCAGACCACGCCACCGCACTCCAGCCCGGGTAACACCGAGCACTGGGTGAGCGAGACTCCGTCTGCAGTCCCAGCACCTCGGGAGGCTGAGGCGGACAGAGCACTCGGCGTCAGGAGCTGGCGACCAGCGTGGCCAAGATGGCGAACGCGTGCCTGCAGCGAAAGGAGAAAAAGGAGGCAGCGGTGGCGCGCGCCGGCAGTCCCAGGCAGTCCCAGGCAGTCCGCGGCGCGGGCAGCAGGGAGCCGAGTAGATTGCAGCCTGGGCCGCAGAGAAAGAAAGAAAGAAAGAAAGAAAGGAAGGAAGGGAGGGAGGGAGGAAGGAAGAAAGGAAGCTTATGAGCATTTATTGTACACCAGGCTCTGTGGTAAACACTTTCATGTCTGACATGATGTTAGGAGCTGTCTACATTTTAAATAATATGCTTGGCCTGGCATGGTGGTTCACGCCTCTAATCCCAGTATTTTAGTATGTCGGGGCAGGAGGATTGCTTGAGGCCAGGAGTTTAAGACCAGCATGGGCAACATAATGAGACCTTGTCTTTG
Organism: Symphalangus syndactylus; assembly: GCF_028878055.3. Lineage (NCBI taxonomy): Eukaryota > Metazoa > Chordata > Mammalia > Primates > Hylobatidae > Symphalangus > Symphalangus syndactylus. The sequence goes on along the minus strand of NC_072441.2, from coordinate 126,522,416 downwards.
CAAAAAAATTTAAAAATTAGTTGGGGATGGTGGTACATGCCTGTAGTCCCAGCTACTCCAGAGGCTGAGGTGGGAGAATCACTTGGGCCCAGGAGTTTGAGGCTGCAGTGAGCTACAATCACACCATTGCACTCCAGCCTGGGTGACAGAGCAAGACCCTGTCTTAATCAAAACAAAACAAAATTGAACAAAGTATGCTTACTTCCCCAAAGACCCCAAGAACAGCTAGAATAACCAGGGAAGACTTCATTGAGGAGGGAGTGTGCACAAGGGAAAGAGCACTGAACCTGCAGGCAAGACCAAGTTTTGAGTCTCTATTCTGCCAAACCCTACTTTGTAGCTCAATTCCACCTGCCTTCTCTCTGAGCCTCTTTTGTAACCCAGGACTCTTCTAGAGAACCAGGAGGTATCTAATGAACCTGAATAGGATACAATGTGAGGGACAACAACCAAGAAACCATGAGTGGCTGAGCAGACTACCCTCACTGGCATCACCAAGGCACAGCTTCCCGTGGATCATGCCGTTTCCAATTTCTCTCTACTCTGGAAATGGTTTTCCCTTTAATACCATTTAATACTCTGGGAACAGTTTTCCAGAGTGGATTTAAAATTTAAAATTCTCAAGCCAGTTCATAATTCTCTCCTTTAATCAATATGAAAATGAGATTCATAACAGTAGCCAGGAGGAAGAAGATAGGAAATCACTTCAGGGAATGATCAATGGATTCTACTTAGAGGACAAAAGCTTTCTCAGACAAAAAACCCAAGCCTGCAGAACTTATGCTCAGAGCTCACCCTTCCTCCACAACATTATTTGGCTCGTAACAAAAGCCCTGTCTAATGAGCATGGCAGGCGATGGATGGTTATTATCTCCATCTAGTATTGAAGCTCAAAGAAATAAGAATTGCCGAAATTATGCAGCTAGTAAGTCTGGGAGTTAGCCCTAGGTCTGTCTGCTCCTCTCTGCGTCACACTAAGCTCCTCTAGGGAAGAACAACATTTGGATGTTATACAGTGCCTTCCCCTGTTTCAAGTGCAGCGTGCTATTTTTAAAATCCTAGGGGGTTGGGGAAAGCAGCATAGTCCAGCAGTAATGAATATAGTCCCTAGAGTCAGATCCAGAATCAGGTTCTACCTCTTGCCAGCTGTGTATATAGCCTCGGGCAAATAACTTCTCTGAGGCTCCTCTGAACAACTGGGAAAATAATAGTAATCACTTATTAAAGTTGTTAGGAAGACTAATAGGGATTTGTGGAAGGGCTTAGTTTTGAACTCCTGTTATTCAATGAATGGACATACTATATTTGTGGAGAGTTCATTCTTTTCCATCTGCTAATTTTCTTAGTATATGTGCTGCCAAAGTGAGCATTCCATCTACTAATTTTTTATTTTAGGACAGAGAAATGAATTGGGTGGGCCAGGTGCAGTGGCACTCACGCTTGTAATCCCAGCAATGTGGGAGGCTGAGGTGAGCGGATCACCTGAGATCAGGAGTTTGAGACCGGCCTGACTAACATGGTGAAATCTTGTCTCTACTAAAAATACAAAAATTAGCTGGGTGTGATGGCACATGCTTGTAGTCCCAGCTACTTGGGAGGCTGAAGCCAGAGAATCACTTGAACCAGGGAGGCAGAGGTTGCAGTGAGCCAAGATCGTGTCACTACACTCCAGCCTGGGTGACAGAGTGAGACTCCATCTCCAAAAAAAAAAAAAAAAGGTCGGGTGCAGTGGCTCACACCTGTAATCCCAACACTTTGGGAGGCCGAGGAGGGAAGATCACCTGAGGTTGGGAGTTCAAGAGCAGCCTGACCAACATGGTGAAACCCTGTCTCTACTAAAAATACAAAATTAGCCAGGCATGGTAGTGTATGCCTGTAATCCCAGCTACTTGGGAGGCTGAGGCAGGAGAATCACTTGAACCTGGGAGGCTGAGGTTGCGGTGAGCCGAGATTTTACCATTGCACTTCAGCCTGGGCAACAATCGTGAAACTCCGTCTCAAAAAAAAAAAAAAAAAAGGCCAGGCGTGGTGGCTCACACCTGTAATCCCAGCACTTTGGGAGGCTGAGGCGGGCAGATCACAAGGTCAAGAGATGGTGACTGTCAGGCCTCTGAGCCCAAGCCAAGCCATCGCATCCCCTGTGACTTGCACGTATACATCCAGATGGCCTGAAGTAACTGAAGATCCACAAAAGAAGTAAAAATAGCCTTAACTGATGACATTCCACCAGTGTGATTTGTTTCTGCCCCACTCTAACTGATCAATGTACTTTGTAATCTCCCCTACCCTTAAGAAGGTACTTTGTAATCTCCCCGACCCTTAAGAAGGTTCTTTGTAGTTCTCCCTACCCCTGAGAATGTGCTTTGTGAGATCCACCCCCTGCCCCCAAAACATTGCTCCTAACTCCACCGCCTATCCCAAAACCTATAAGAACTAATGATAATCCACCACCCTTTGCTGACTCTCTTTTCGGACTCAGCCCACCTGCACCCAGGTGAAATAAACAGCCATGTTGCTCACACAAAGCCTGTTTGGTGGCCTCTTCACACGGATGCGCATGAAAGTGACCATCCTGGCCAACATGGTGAGACCTCGTCTCTACTAAAAATATAAACATTAGCTGGGCAGGGTGGCATGCGCCTTTAGTCCCAGCTCCTCAGGAGGCTGAGGCAGGAGAATCGCTTGAACCCGGGAGGCGGAGGTTGCAGTGAGCCGAGATTGCACCATTGCACTCCAGTCTGAGTGACAGAGCGAGACTCCATCTCAAAAAAAAAAGGAAATGAATTTGGTGATTGGGTGATATCACAGACAAAAACAGTTGTATAAAAGTCAGAATTTTCCCAATCAGTGTATTAATATACAATAATTATATGTGCTAATACTGAGTTCCAGTATTTACCTTTAACTTTTCCTTTGTCTCCATAAAATTTTCCTGCAGTGAGCTGAAATTTACCATAATCCGGCTGGTGTTTAGACTGCACCCATCGTTTTTTCCATTCATCTATGAGTAAAGAAGAAAAAAAGAACGTAAAGACAAAATGCAGCTAATACTGACCAAGACTTACAGGAATGGTAAGGGTATGTCAAGGGACGACTCCAATATTCCTGAAATTCCTTTCATTGTCCAATTGTCTGAATCCCACTATTTGTGTATTACCATGTGAAGTGGCTTGAATACCAAGTAGTTGAGGCACTTATACTTTAATACCCTACTTCACCCTCCTCCATGACAGTTAAGAGCTGAAAATCACCATGGGAATGTATGGTTGAAAGGCATGAAACAGGCCAGGCAAGGTGGCTCACACCTGTAATCCCAACACTTTAGGAGGCCAAGGTGGGCAGATCACAAGGTCAGGAGTTTGAGACCAGCCTGGCCAATATGGTGAAACCCTGTCTCTACTAAAAATATAAAAAATTAGCCAGGTGTGGTGGCGGATGCCTGTAGTCCTAGCTACTCAGGAGGCTGAGGCAGAAGAATTGCTTGAACCCGGGAGGCAGAGGTTGCAGTGAGCCGAGAATGCACCATTGCACTCCAGCCTGTGCGACAGAGCGAGACTCCGTATCAAAAAATAATAATAATAATAATAAAGGAAATGAATTTGGTGATTGGGTGATCACAGACAAAAACAAAAGCAAAAGAAAGGCATGAAACATTTATTCTCATAAAAGTAGACGGAAAAATGTGCTTAGAGGGACTCATCCCTTATACATATTTATGTTTAGTAAAATAATAAAATCAGCTCACCAAGTAAAGAGATTAGCAACAACATTTTATACCTTCTTGAATTAGTAATGATGACAATGAACAATCAATTTCCATTTACCCTGTTCTGTTGCTTAAACTTTCTAATCTCTTTCTTGTAGTTTCAAGGAGATGCTGATAAATTTGTTTTGCTTTGGCATGGATGGCATGTAGACAAAGAGGCATTCTTCTTGGGTCCTGGCACTCCAACCAAACATTCAGTGCCTTTCTGATTTTATGCTTCAGAGTTGCTGATTCCCATTTCCTGGGCCCACTATGGGTCCCAGAGTCACAGGGCAATTTGGCAGCTTGAGCTGGAAGAGGCCTTTGGGGTAACCTTTATTTGATCTTCTCCTTGTAGTTCAATGGATAGTTCTCTACTCCCACTCCCCAATATCTAGGTTTTGTTTGTTTGTTTCATTTTTTTGAGACGGAGTCTCACTGTGTCTCCCAGGCTGGAGTGCAGTGGGCTGATCTCGGCTCACTGCAACCTCAGCCTCGCAGGTTCAAGGGATTCTCCTGCCTTAGCCTCCTGAGTAGCTGGGATTACAGGTGCCTGCCACCTCACCCGGTTTATTTTTTTATTTTTTTGTATTTTTAGTAGAGATGGGGTTTCACCATGCTGGCCAGTCTGGTTTTGAATTCCTGACCTCAAGTGATCCGCCTGCCTTGGCCTCCCAAAGTGCTAGGATTACAGGCATGAGCCACCGTGCCCAGCCCCCACTATCTAGGTTTATTACCTTATCTCTACCTATGAATATCCCACATCAACACATATCCAGTAAGACCACCCTGAGCTGGCTCTGTCAGCTCCTATTACTCACGTCTGATGACTCAACTGTTTCCCCTTATGAGACCCAGGGGACTTGAGCTTGCTTTTGAAAGAGTTAAGAACATGCCACTCCAAAATATGCTGCTCTTCCATATGGACTATTTTGAATTAAAGGCACTTATAAAACAGCAAGTGCAAGAAGATCACTCTGATCTTCATTCTGTTTCTGAAAGGCAGAGGATAAAATCCCCACATGAAAGATGTCTTCCCTATACCAAAAGGAAAGTAACATTTTTATTATCAAAGACAGGAAGTTGAAGCCAAAGGAAATCTATATAAACAAACTTTGTTAAACTAACCCTTATCTCCCTCATCACTTCTCTACCTAATTATCCTGGCTCAAGCCACTTTCCCTTACCACATTTCACAACTTACTATTCTTTGTCCAATTCACCACATAAATAATTGACTCTAACTGCTTCTATAGGTCTTCATTTCCTTAAGAGGGCTCCCATGTGACATAAAACTTACATTAAATACATTTCTATGCTTTTCTCCTGTTAATCTGTCTGATGTCAATTTAATTTTCAGGCCCAGCTGAAAAAATTCTAAGAGGGAAGAGGTTTTACCTCCTCAACACTTTCTGTGGTCTCCCCCTGTCTCTTTCAAGGTCATGGTAATTAGACAGGTCTTGGTGACCACCTCTGTCACTCCCTCCTGAGGGAGGGGCCCCAGAGCTTCTTTGTGCCTTAACTTGCTGTGGCTTGAATGAAGTGGATCCTGCTTCTCTGACTATCATCGACCCAGTGAAGGATAAGGGTAGATGCCAAGGCAAAAAGATGTATTATGTGTTAGGCCTTCATGGGGCTCCCTAAAAACTTCACCTTATTCATGCTCATGGACAATGCTGTGAGATAGGTTTTTTGTTGGTTGTTTTTGTTTTTTGTTTTTAGGGTTTTTTTGGGTTTTGTTTGTTTGTTTGTTTTGAGACAGGGTCTTGCTCTGTCACCCAGGTTGTAGTGCAGTGGCATGATCATGGCTCACTGCAGCCTCAATCTCCTGGGCTCAAGCAATCCTCCCAACTCAGCCTCCTAAGCAGCTGGGACCAAAAGCATGCCACTACACCTGGCTAATTTTTTGATTCTTTGTTGAAATTAGGATCTCATTATGTTAGCCAGGCTGGTCTCAAACTCCTGGGCTCAAGCAATCCTACTTTCTTGGCCTCCCAAAGTACTGGGATTACAGGCATGAGCCACCACGCCTGGTTAGATAGGCATTTTTAAATTCCATTTCACATCTAGTAAGTGGTAGGCCTGAGATTTGAACCCAAATCTGTCTGATTTCAAAACTGTCTGATATAGTTTGAATGTAAGTCCCCACCAAACCTCATGTTGAATTGTAATTTCCAGTGTTGGAGGTGGGGCATGGTGGGAGGTGTTTGGATCACGGGGAGAATCCTTCATGAATAGCTTGGGATATCACCTTGGTGATCAGTGAGCTCTCCCTCTGAGTTTGCTCTGAGATCTGGTGGTTTTAAAGTGTGTGGCACCTCCCCCTCCTACTCTCTCTCTCGTTCCTGTTTTTCACCATGTGAGGTACCTGCTCCGCCTTCACTTTCCGCCATGATTATAAGCTTCCTGAGGCCTCCCTAGAAGCTGAGCAGATGAAAGAACCACGCTTCCTGTAAATCCTGCAGAATCGTGAGCCAATTAAGCCTTGTTTCTTTATAAATTACCCAGTCTCAGGCATTTCTCTTTTTCTTTTCTTTTTTCTTTTTCTTTTTTTCTTTTTTTTTTGACGAAGTCTTTCTCTGGCCCAGGCTGGAATGCAGTGGCATGATCTCGGCTCACTGTAACCAACGCCTCTGGTTCAAGCATGCCACCACGCCCGGCTAATTCTTTATATTTTTAGTAGAGACGGGGTTTCATTGTGTTAGCCAGGATGGTCTCCATCTCCTGACCTCGTGATCCACCCACCTCGGCCTCCCAAAGTGCTGGGATTACAGGCCTGAGCCACCGCTCCCGGCCCTAGTCTCAGGCATTTCTTTACAGCAATGCAAGAATGGCCTAATACATTGTCTTTTCTCTGAAAGAAGAAAGAAAAAGTGCTATGTAGAAAAAATGTGTGTGATAACCATAGCTACTGTTTAGAACTGTATGTCAGGCATTGTGTTGAGTACTTTCATGCATCATCTCATTGCATTCTCTTAATAGCCCTGTGATGAATGTCCTATTTTTTCCTCATTCAAAAGATAGAGAAACAGAAGCTCAGAATCTTGCCCAAAAGCCCAGTTGTAAGTAAGTGGGTAAGCCAGGCTCAGACCCAGTTCTAGGTAGCACCAAAATCTGTACTTTTAACTTCTATATATGACTTCCCCTGAAATCACGTGTGAGAAAAGCCCTTTATAACCCGAAGAGTGTGCCACAAATGTAAGAGTCAATCATAGCACTTCACGGTCTGTAATTAATAGTTTGTGTATAATTTGAGAATGTCTGTCTTCCCTACCAGACTAGTAAAATCTATAACTATTCTGCTGACCGTTGTGTGCCAGTATTTAGCACAGAGTAATAACCAAAAATATTTGTGAATAACTGAATGGATGCATGATCATGTCTTTTGCCTAAGCCATAAGATTCTTAGCCTTGCTAACGGATTCTTAGCCTTGCTAACTCTTTTATTCTCCGTTTGACAAAGGTTAATTGATTCTAAAAAGCTTGCAGAAATAGTTGTATAACTTTGGCCTTGAACTTTATGGTAGAAGAGGTTAGAATAGAACTCAAAACTTCTCAGTGCTGATTATTTTTCTGGGTGAACAGTATCAATACAAATCAAACCTGACACAATTTAGGGTGTCTCAAAATAAGGAGTCTCTCTTTTTGTTAGGAGAATAATATCATATGATTAATGAAGTTCCTTTAACTTTTCACATTTTTTCTCTTAACGTCATAACATCATAAAAGGCTCAAGCCAGAATGACCCTTTAGTGGTCATTTAATCTGACTTCCTCATATTAGAGGTAGGGAAACTGAAACCCAGAGAAGGAAATGATTTGCCCATGCACACAGAGTTGTCAGTTAGAGATCTGAGACTAGAACCCAGTTCTTCTGCACCCTTGTTTCGGGCTCATTAATTCCTTTCTTCAAGAAATGCTTACTGAGCATTCACTCTGTGCCAGGTATCAGGTGCACAGAAATGAGAATCTGACAAGTCTTTTCAGGGACCTGTGAGCTTTAGGGAGTTCATAATCTGGTGAAAGAGACAGATAAGTAAACAATTAAACAGTAAACAGGTAAACAGACAAGTCAAACAACAGTGTGGTAGGGGTAGTGATAGAAAGCACAGGGCAATAAAATTCAGAAAAACACTGACTGCTCCTCGGGGTCAAGGCAGACTTCAGAGAAGGCATGCCTGAATGTCACACGAACTTATCTCTGTATCTGTACTTCCCAGAGTGTCTGGCTTGTGATGTAGCTCAAATCAAAAGACCTGGCTAGGGACTCATTTCTGCCACCACCTTCAGCAGAATTTTTTTTTTTTTTTTTAGACAGCTTCTCACACTGTTGCCCAGGCTAGAGTGCAGTGGTCCAATTTCAGCTCACTGCAGCCTCTTTAGCAGAATCTTGACCCTCTCTGAGATTCAGTTTCTTCATCTGTAGAAAGGGATTACCAAAGGTATAGAGTTTCTTCTGGGAGAATTAAGTGAAACCACATGCAACACCATGTTAGGCACACTAGAAGTGATCAGTAAATACTACTTGAGTATTTGTGTGCATATGTAATCTGTGCATATGTGTATATGTATACAAAGATATACATAGGTAAAGAGATGTAAATATTTTTAGATTTGAAGGTAAAAGTTGTGCTTTCTGGGCATCTAGTCCTTAGGCTCAGACAGAATAGGTCCATTAGAAATGCTTATTTAGATAAAAATACGTATTTGCTGCCTTTATTCCACATAATCAGATTGTATTCTGCAAAAGAGAATTTGCTAGATAAGTTAAAGCTTATCTCTTCAGGTACAAACATGTTGTCTACATTTTCAATGAGAAATTTTTCTAGACATAATAAAAGACCCTGACCTCTAATATATGGAATCCTAAACAAAATTTATACTTTCCCAAGAGTTTGAGACCAGCCTGGGCAATATGGCAAAACCTCGTCTCTACAAAAAATAGAAAAATTAGCCAGGCATGGTGATGCATGCCTGTAGTCCCAGCTACTTGGGAGGTTGAGGTGGGAGGGTCACCTGAGCCCAGAGAGGTCAAGGCTGCAGTGAGCCGTGATTGTGCCACTGCACTCCAGCCTGGGCGACAGAGTGAGACTTTGTCTCAAAATGATAATAATAATAATAATAATTTAAACGTTCTTGAAGACTCAAGGCCTGTTTTAGGCTGTAATGTACGGCAGAGGTTTGGGTCTGGTTTTGTAGTGTTTCTGTCTCCACTGTCCATGTTCTGCTGTGAGCACTCACTTCTCTCTGAGATCCATGTTTGCCTCTAGCAATCCAACTGATTCTCATGAGACCAGTAGACCTACATCCCTGCTTAGCTGACTGCCAATTTACCTGCCTACTGCCTTTTCTTTCTTTCTGCCTGCCGGTCTACCTGTATGTCTGCCACATAGACCATAATAATTCAAATATTTATCAACTGTTAAAAAGCCTTGTGGGGTGGTGAACAGCATGAGATAAGAATCTCAGCCTTTCCACCCATTTCTGTATATGACCTGTGTGAATCACTTTTCTGAATCTGTGTCCTCATTTATAAATAAGGATTATATTTAAACTCTTTAAAGAAAGGAATCCTGTGCACATAGTAGGTGCTCAATAAATGTTTGTGGACTAACAGATTGGCATGAGGGCCAAATTAATTAAGATAATAAATATAACTATTGCTGCTGTCATTGAATGAGAGCCTTTAGCAGGTCCTCTATTTATCTTGGAGGCTGTCATTTGTAATCAACTATACCCTAGAAAGCAGGCCAAATTTGCTAAAAAAGTGTACATTAAATAAGAGCCTCTATGCTCAAAGCAGAAAATAATATAAGCTTTTCACTTAAATATTTACAGAGAAACTATGCTGTGCCAGTCTGAGTGCTAGATGCCAGGGTGCTAAAGTGAGCAAGACAATTCCTCAAGCCCTTAAGTCCTCAAGGAATTCACAGTCTAATGGGAGAGACAGGCAAATAAATTATCCGCTTTTCTTATTTTATATTTCTTCATTTTTCAAAGTAAAATAATTTATTGTAGAAAATGTAGACAGCCTAGAAGAAGCAAATAAGCAATAAAAACATCCATGATACCTACTGCTCAGAGATGACCATTGTTAACATTTTGATACACTGTATTTCCTTCTAGCCATTTTTTTTTTTTTTTGAGACAGAGTCTTGCTCTGTTGCCCAGGCTGGAGTGCAGTGGCATGACCTTTACTCACTGCAACCTTGTCTGTCAGGTTCAGGTGATCCTCCCACCTCAGGCACGTGCCACCATACTGGCTAATTTTTGTATTTTTTTTTTTTTTTTTTTGTAGAGATGGGGTTTCACCATGTTGCCCAGGTTGGCCTCAAACTCCTGGGCCTAAGCAATCTGCCTGCCTTGGCCTCTCAAAGTGCTGGGATTACAAGGTGAGCCACTGCTCCTGGCCAGAATGTCTTTCTACTGGGATTGGTCTGATGTTTTTCTCTTGGTTAGATAGAGGTTATAGGTTTGGGGGAAGAAGACCACAGAGGTAAACGGCCATTCTCATCACATCATATTAATGGTGCATGCTATTAACATGACATCACTGATGGTGTTAACACCAATCACCTGACTGAGGCGGTATGTGTCAGGTTTCTCCATTGCAAAGTTACTCTTTTTTCCGCCTTCTTTCCATACTGCACTCTTTAAAAGAAAGTCAGTATGTACGGTCCACACTTAAGCAGTGGGGAGATATGCTCCATCTCTTTGAGGGCAGAGTATTTACATAAATTATTTGGAATTCTTCTGTACAGGACATTTGCCTATTTGTCCCTGTTTATTTACTCAATCATTTCTTTATACCCATATGGACTCATGGATATTTATTTTATACCTTATTATTTTTTTTTTAGAGATAGAGTCTCACCCTGTCACCCAGGCTGGAGTGCAATGGCACAATCATAGCTCAGTATAGCTTTGAACTCCTAGGCTCAAGGGATCCTCCCACCTCAGCTTCCTGAGTAGCTGGGCATGTGCCACCACAACTGGCTTTTTGTTGCTCAAATGTCTTTAGCCATTGGGAGCTCTTTCAGTTGTCTCCTATGTCCCTTTGACACACCCCCATCATTGTGATTTTTGAACACTTCCTTACTTTCTAGAACTATATGATGCTCAAGGCTCATCTTGTATATTCTCTTCTTCAGCCCTAGATCAGCCATTTCTCTAAGGAGGCCTAGTTCCTTTCATTGGACAATGGTATTATAAACCATGATATGGGCTCTGGTGTCATTTACTTTTTGAAAGTAAATGTTTTAATTGGAGTATAACATTTATTCAGATTTATTCAGGTGACATTTATTCAAACCATAAGTGTACAGCTTAATGAAATTTTAAGAAGAGAAATTTAAGGCAAATTTTCCAGGTACCTGGAATTATAATTGTTAACTGATGTATTAATTCCAAAGTCTCACTGCATCCAACTCATGCATCCCCTCCCATATCTTCAAAACAAAATTACTAAAACCAAGTGGTCACATCTGACAAGAGAAGAAGAAGCAGCTTCAACAGTCTTTTCTTTTCTTTTGAGACAAAGTCTCGCTCTGTTTCCCAGGCTGGAGTGCAGTGGTGTGATCCCAGCTAACTGCAACCTCCACCTCCTGGGTTCAAGCAATTCTCCTGCCTCAGCCTCCTGATTAGCTGGGATTACAGGCACGCACCACCATGCATGGCTAATTTTTTTGTATTTTTAGTAGAGATGGGGTTTTACCATGTTGGCCAGGCTGGTTTCAAACTCCTGACCTCAAGTGATTCACCCACCTCGGCCTCTCAAAGTGCTAGGATTATAGGTGTGAGCCACCACACCTGGCCAACAGTCTTTTCAATAGATTTCCTTCCTGCCTCCCTCCTTCTATATACTCACTTGTTTATTAAGGGTTTATTATGTGTCAGGCAGTGAACAAAATCAATCCCTTCATTCATGGAATTTATATCCCAATTGGCAGGTAAGATGACAAACTTTAAAGAAAATAACATATAAAAGGGCTGGGTGCAGTGGCTCATACCTGTAATCCTAGCACTTTGGGAGGCTGAGGCGGGCAGGCAGATCACTTGAACTCAGGAATTCGAGACTAGCCTGGGAAACATGGTGAAATTCCATCTCTACAAAAAGTACAAAAGTAGTAGCCAGGTGTGATGGCAGGTGCTGTAGTCTCAGCTATTTTGGGGACTGGGGTGGAAGGATCGTTTGAGCCCAAGAAGTTGAGGCTGCAGTGAGCTGAGATTACACCACTGCACTCCAGCCTGGGTGACAAAGTGAGACTCTGTTTCAAAAAGAGAAAAAAATATATAAATATGTAATATAATATCAGGCAATAATAATTATGTGGGGAAAATTAAAAGTAGTAGGGTGTTATTTAACATACGGTGGCTAGCCTCTATGCTGAGATAAGATTTGAATAGAGATTGACAAGGACAGGGAGTCAGCCACATCCCAGGTGAGCTACACAGGTAGAATGCCATGGAGAAGGGTATAGGAAAGGGAGCTAGTGCTTACTGAGTCCTTACTATGTACCAGACACTGTGCAAAATGGCTTCCATACTTCACCTTATTCAGTCCTCACAGTGCTCAGCAACGAAGTTAGAATAATCACTTCCATTTTATGGAAACTCGGAGAAGTTAGTAAATTACCCAAGGTCACCCACTGAGCAAGTGGCAGAATCAGGACTTGAAGTATCATCTGTGTGCTCCAAGACTTCACTCTCGCCTCCACATCCCTGTGGTGTCCAGAGAGATCCTTGCCATCGGTTTGTACTTCAGACCTGGAAAGGCCAGCTGGATCAGGCCTATTCGGTTCGGGCATCAGTCCAGGGTGATTCTTCCCCAGGCTCAGCTTGTCCAAGTATCCATGATTCACAGACAGTCTCAATCACTTATCAGTCGGGGGCCTGAGCAGCAGAGTGTTCTTCAGCCCTGCTGAGCTGTCCTCGGTGGGCCTGAGCCAGCTGCGAACAGAGGCCCTTTGTCTCAGAACGTCTCTTTGGCCAAGTTTTCATAGTCGAGTCTGAGTGTTGACAGAATTAACATTCACACACACACACACACACAAGCACACACATCCCTTGTGACTCCTACATCATTCAGTCCCTCGTTTGAATTCGTTTCTTTCTGCCTGATTTTGTACTTTTTCAACAGTCACTACTGTCACCATTAGCCCTCCCCCATACCTGAACTGATGATCCCACAGTTCAATCTACCAACGTTTATTTAGTTACTTTTTTTAGAGACAGAGTCTTGCTATATCACTCAGGCTGGTCTTGAACTCCTAGACTTCAGTGATCCTCCTGCCTTAGCCCCGAAAGTAAATGGGATTACAGATGCAAGCCACTGTGCCCGGTTTCTGTATATTTTAATATGCCAGTCCCTATGCAAGGTCTGGGATTCCAAAACGTCATGTTGTCCTTGAGGCCGCTGATATTATCATCTGCTGGCCACCTGACACTTGGCAGCTTGTAGCAGTGGCTAGAGAATCTTTTATGAAGGATGAAACCTGGATTCAACAAACATTTCTGCCACGGACTCACCATGTGACTTTAGGAAAACTATCTTTTCTCTCTGGGTCTCATTTTCCCCATCTGTACAATGAAAGGGTTGGATTCTAAAGGCCTCGCATGGCCGGGTGCGGTGGCTCACGCTGTAATCCCAACACTTTGGGATGCCAACACTGAGGCAGGTGGATCACCTGAGGTCAGGAGTTTGAGACCAGCCTGACCAACATGGTGAAACACCATCTCTACTAAAAATACAGAAAATTAGCCAGGTGTTGTGGTGGGTGCCTGTAATCCCAGCTACTCAGGAGGCTGAAGCAGGAGAATCGCTTGAACCTGTGAGGCAGAGGTTGCAGTGAGCCAAGATCATGCCATTGCACTCCAGCCTGGGCGATAAGAGCAAGACTCTGGCTCAAAATAAAATAAAATAAAATAAAATTAAAATAAAAAAATAAAGCCCTTGCACATTCTCTGGTTGCTGTGTTGCTCTGTAATCTGGGAAAACAGCAGAAAGAAAGGACCCTGAATCAATTTCTGTTACAAATCCCTTAAATGCCCCTAGCATGTCATGTTCCCTTCTGGATCTCAGGTTTCTCACCTGTAAATGGGGAAAAGGCGGGCATTTGGGGTTAGATGAGCTCTCAGGAGTCTTTCAGTTCGGCCATTCGAAGAATGTAAGATTTACCTTTCTGGAGGGTGCTAAGCACTACTTATAATGTGAGCTAGCCATGTGCAGTGGTACACACCTATAGTCTCAGCTACTCAAGAGGCTGAGGTGAGAGGATCACTTCAGCCCAGGAGTTCGAGGCTGCCATAAGCTATCATCGTGCCACTGCACTCCAAGCCTGGGTGACAGAGTGAGGCCCCGTCTCTTAAAAAAAAAAAAAAGTGAGTCAGAAGGCCCTCAACTTATTGGACTTGTGGAAGGCAGTGGGGTGGGTAGCAGGAATAATGCAAGAAAAAAACTTTCAGACCTGATTCAAACCCTGGCTTTACCACTCAGCAGCTATGTGACCTCAAATTAGCCGACTTCTCTGGGCTTCAGTTTTACCATCTGTAGATTAGGAAAATAATAATTACTTTGCAGAGCTGAGATGAGGACTGGAGTGTGTAAAGCATCATGCTTAGTGACTAAGACTATGCTTAATAAAGGTTACTTAAGGCATCAGGTACAGGTTAGATATAAAAAATAAAGTTCAGCCAGGCACAGTGGCTCACGCATGTAATCTCAGCACTTTGGGAGGCTGAGGCGGGCAGATCACAAGGTCAGGAGTTCGAGACCAGCCTGACCAACATGGTGAAACCCTGTCTCTACTAAAAATACAAAAATTGGCCCTGCATGGTGGTGCACACCTGTAATCCCAGCTACTCAGGAGGCTGAGGCAGGAGAATTGCTTGAACCTGGGAAGCGGAGGTTGCAGTGAGCTGAGATTTTGCCACTGCACTCCAGCCTAGGCAACAGAGCAAGACTCCGTCTCAACAAATAAATAAATAAATAAAGTTCAAAAGCAGGAAATTTAACTCCAAAAACTGGAAAGAGCAAACAGTTCTCTTAATTTTTAATAGTTTTTTTTTTAAATTAAAAGGGTAATGACCAGGAGCGGTGACTCGCACTTGTAATCCCAGCACTTTGGGAGGCTGAGGCAGGTGAATCACTTGAGGTCAGGAGTTTAAGGCCAGCCTGGCCAACGTAGCAAAACCCAGTGTCTACTAATAATACAAAAATTAGCCGGGCATAGGTGGCGCACACCTGTAATCCCAGCTACTCAGGAGGCTGAGGCATGAGAATCACTTAAACCCAGGAGGCAGAGGTTGCAGTGAGCCGAGATCGTGCCACTGCACTCCAGCCTGGGCAACAGAGTGAGACTGTGTCTCAAAATAAAATAAATAATAATAATAATAAATTAAAAGGGTAACACAAGTTCATTGCAGAAAATAATGAAAAAATTAAACTAATCTGAAATTCCATTATTTACCATTTTGGTACATTTTCTTCTATTCTTTTTTATGCACAAATATATTTTACATAGTGACTATATATATATAATTTTGTAAATTTTTCAAGACATTAGGTCATAAACATTTCCCCATGACATTAAAAACTTCCAAGACATTCTATGGATATATCATACTTTACTTAATTGAGCCCTTACTGTTGGGCATTTAGGTTTGTCTCCAAATGTTTCCAATTACAAATAATGCTCACATGATTTATATGTTACATATGCGTAAAGTATTGCTCACATTTCTGATTATTTCTTGAGAGGAAAAAAAATCCTAGGAAGGGAGTTACCTAGGAAAAGGATATGTACAATTTTAAGGTTTTGGCCAGAATTGTTTACCGTGGCTTAGAAAGGCTGTACTCACAATCCTACCAGCCAGGCCCCAGGTGCTGGGTCACAATGGAAGCAGCAGAGGCTAATGCTTTGCCCCAATCCACTAGGCTGAGGCCCCTTGGGGTGGCTGGTCCCAGGGCTGTGGTGGGAAGCTCCTACAGATTGCAGGTAAGGGACTACCAGTGGAATCTTCCATGCTCTCACTCACGTTATTGCTTTCTTGCCCTGATCAGTCACCACTCCAAGTCCCTCCAATCACTTGCTGCAAACTGGCACCCTGGTCACAGTTTTCCTCTCTACTCAGGTCCATCATCATCCAGGTGATGTCTATAGGACAGCCCATCCAACTCCCTAGCCTCTCAGTTTCCTCATCTCTGTTTCTACTCCAGGTTAGCCATTTGTCACTACATTCACACCCTAGGACTTGTCATCAGCACAAACTGCTTTGAAATTTCAAACTCCAAAGTGCCTCACACCTGTAATCCTGGCACTTTGGGAGGCCGAGGTGGACAGATCACTTGAGGTCAGGAGTTCGAGACTAGCCTGGCCAATATGATGAAACCCCATCTCTACTAAAAATACAAAAATTAGCTAGGCATGGTGGCATGTGCCTGTGGTTCCAGCTCCTCAGGAGGCTGAGGTGGGAGAATTGTTTGAACCCAGAAGGCGGAGGTTGCAGTGAGCTGAGATCATGCCACTGCACTCCAGCCTGGGTGACAGAGCCAGACTCCGTCTCAAAATAAAAAAAAAAAAAAGAAGAAGAAATCTCAAACTCAAACACCCATTTCCATCCACCTCCGTGACCATGGCCTCCTATCCTCCAATTCTCACACTGTGTTACTTGAACTGCATCTGTTCTTTGACACTTCCCGTCCCATTTCTTGTTAGTCACTTGGCTTCTTTCTGCCTAGCTCTCACAGTCCTTCCTTCCTTCCTTCTTCCTTCAAACTTGTAACACTTTCTGTGTACCAGGTACTTTACCAGGTACAGGGGTTGTAAAGTGAAAAGAGGTGGAGATCCATCAACTTGCTCGCTCTTCTCAACCCCCTTGCCCATTTGCCTTTCTGCAAAATCCCCACCTTGTGTCACCCAAACCTTCCACGCGCACTTTGTATTCCAAATTACTTACTTACGCTCTTCTCTACGTCCCTCTCAGCCAGAATTCTCCAAAATGTAACCCAACCCTGCTGTATTCATTTCCTCAGCTCCCCTCTACCCTTCAACCTAAGGTAGTGAGGCTTCCACCCCACCATTCCACTGAGTTGTCAAATGGTCTTCCTAACTGTCAAATGCAATGAATGCTTTCCAGATGTTCCCCTCCTTGGCTTCCCAACTGCTTTTGACATTAGCTGTACAACCTTGGGAAAATCACCCAACCTCTCTGAACCCCAGTTTCCTCATCACTGAAAGAGTGAATAATAGAATCTTCCTTATAGAACTGGTGAGAAATTCAGTAAAATTATGTATAAAGAAAAAAATTCGGCCAAGCACAGTGGCTCATGCCTGTAATCCCAGCACTTTGGGAGGCCGAGGTGAGCAGGTCACCTGAGGTCAGCAGTTCGAGACCAGCCTGACCAACATGGAGAAACCCCATCTCTACTAAAAATACAAAATTAGCCAGGCATGGCGGTGCATGCCTGTAATCCCAGCTACTCGGGAGGCTGAGGCAGGAGAATTGCTTGAACCTTGGAGGCTGAAGTTGCAGTGAGCCGAGATCGCGCCATTGCACTCCAGCCTGGGCAACAAGAGCAAAACTCTGTCTCAAAAAAATAATAATAATAACAATCCCAGCACATTGGGAAGCCAAAGCAGGAGAATTGCTTGAGCCCAAGAGTTCAAGACCAGTCTGGGCCACATAACAAGACCCCTGTCTCTACTAAAAATTAAAAAATTAGTTGGGTGTGCACCTGTGATTTTAACTACTCAGGGGCTGAAGTGGAATGGTCACTTGAGCTCAGGAGGTGGAGGCTGCAGTGAGCCATGACAGCACCACTGCACTACAGCCTGGGTGACAGAGTGAAATCCTGTCTCAACAACAAAAGAAAAAAGAAAAAGACTCACTGGTACACAATAAGCATTCAATAAGATAAAATTCAGACTCATTGAACTTAGTTTCCTGGGTCTCTGATAACCAGGGAGGGTTTGCCTTGGCTCATATGAGCATTTGGATCTCTGAAAAGGATAATTTCCCAGGGCAATTCATTCTTTGTCAACAAAAAATTATTGAGCACCTACTATGTGCCTGATCCAAGCACTTTTCTAGTTTCTGAAGCTATAGCAGTGAAGACAGCAGAGAAGCACTATGCTCTCAGGAAGTGAATCTAACAGTGAGGAGAGAGAAAAATGGAGAGACAGAGAGAGATAATAACCATGCAAAGGCTTACATGGGAACTTTTTGGGGTAATGGAAGTGTTCTATATATTGATTGTGGCAGTGGTCACACAGGTGTATACATTTTTCTTTTTTTTTCTTTTCTTCTTTTTTTTAAGACAGGGTCTCCCTCTGTCACCCAGGCTGGAGTGCAGTAGCACGGTCTCAACTCACTGCAGCCTTGAACTCGTGGGCTCAAGTGATTCTCTCACTTCAGCCTCCCAAGTAGCTGGGACCACAGGTGCACGCCAGCATGCCCAGCTAATTTTTGTATTTTTTGTAGAAGCAGGGTTTTGTCATGTTGCCCAGGCTGGTCTTGAACTCTTGAGATCAGGCGATCTGCCTGCCTCAGTTTCCCAAAATTCTGGGATTACAGGCGTGAGCCACCACGCCTGGCTTACATTTTTCAAAATTCAATGAATAATACACATTAATTGAGTGCATTTTGTTACATGTACATTATATCTTAAAAAGTTCATTTTTTAAAAGTAAGTTACATAGAGGGATAGAGTATAACCGTATACAGGGGAATAATATTTGGTAGGGCAAACAAGAAAATCCCCTCTAAGAAGAAAACATTTAAGCAGAAACCTGAATGATGAGAAGGAGCAAACCATATGAAGATCTAAGAGAAGAATATTCCAGGCAGAAATCACATCAACTGCAAAGGCCCTGAGATGGGGTTGAAGTCTGTGTGTCTGAGAAACAACAAGAAAGCCAATGTGGCTGGAACATAATGAACAAGCAGGAGATAAGAGAGGTAGGCAGGGGCCAGGCACGGTGGCTTATGCCTGTAATCCCAGCACTTTTGGAGGCTGAGGCAGGTGGATCACGAGGTCAGGCGTTCAAGACCAGCCTGGCCAACATAGTGAAACCCGTCTCTGCTAAAAATAAAAATAAAAATAATTAGGTGGGCGTGGTGGCAGGTGCCTGTAATCCCACCTACTTGGGAGGCTGAGGCAGGAGAATTGCTTGAACCTGGGAGGTGGAGGCTGCAGTGAGCCGAGATTGCGCCCCTGCACTCCAGCCCAGGAAACAGCGTGAGACTCCATCTCAAAAAAAAAAAGAGAGATGGCCGGGCGTGGTGGCTCACGCCTGTAATCCCAAGCACTTTGGGAGGCCGAGGCGGGTGGATCACGAGGTCAGGAGATCGAGACCATCCTGGTTAACACGGTGAAACCCTGTCTCTACTAAAAAATACAAAATTAGCCGGGCGTGGTGGCAGGCGCCTGTAGTCCCAGCTACTCGGGAGGCTGAGGCAGGAGAATGGTGTGAACCCGGAAGGCAGAGCTTGCAGTGAGCCAAGATCGCGCCACTGCACTCCAGGCTGGGCAAAAGAGCAAGACTCTGTCTCAAAAAAAAAAAAAAAGAGAGAGAGAGGTAGGCAGGGACTAGATCATGGAAGTTCTTGTGGGTCATAGTAAGAAGACTGGGTTTTATCTAATAGAAAGGCAGTGGAGGTTTTTAAAGTTCCAGAATGATACAACCTGATTTACATTTCAAAAAAGTCATTCTGAAATTTATATGAGAAAAGACCAAGGGGAAGCAGAAACAGAAGCAGAGGCCATTCAAGTTACCGCAGTAGTCCACGTGAGAGATGATAGTGGCGTGGACTGGGTGGGTAGCAATACAGGAGGTAAAAAAAAATCACGTGGCGGGGCACGGTGGCTCAAGCCTGGCCAACATGGCGAAACCCAGTCTCTATTAAGAATACAAAAATTAGCCGGGCATGGTGGCTCATCCCTGTAATCCCAGCTACTCAGGAGGCTGAGGCAGGAGAATCACTTGAACCCGGGAGACAGAGGTTGCAGTGAGCCAAGATCGTGCCATTGCACTCCAGTCTGGGCAACAGGTGAGACTCTGTCTCAAAAAAAAAAAAAAAAGTCTGACATGATGAACATTAGAACATTAGGAATGCTCTTTTAACACTAGCAACTTAGCTCAGCATGGTGCTGCATGACTGTAGTCCTAGCTACTCAAGAGGATGAGGCTGGAAGACCACTTCAGCCCAGGAGGTCGAGCTATGATTACGCCACTGCACTCCAGGCTCAGTGACAGACTGAGACCTCATCTCTAAAACAAAAAACAAAACACCAACGACTTCTGTTATAACAAGCACTCTTATGTTCATAATGTGTTAGCCCTTGTGAGAAATTGTATTATGTTTCAGTTCTGGTAAGTTGGAATCACGTGTACTACTTTGGTTACATTCCCATGGAGTCTGTTCATTTTCTGTGAAAGGATAGATTGAGTTTACCATGTGCTCCTCAAGGGCAGTGAGCACAATGGCTTCTTTGTTTTTATATTCTAAGTTCATAGCACAGTGAATGTTAAATGAATAGATGAATTTTAAAAAAATTATTATACACACATTTATATTAATTTTTAGAATATCATGCTTAGATCAGAGATTTGTCATAAGAGATATAAAAGCACAGTAGTTATCCTCTAGATATGTCTAATGAAAGAGATGTCAGGCTTATAGGGTATGCCTCACCTTGTTCTGTCTCTTACCAACTGCGTGATCCTGAGTTCATTGAGGCCATATCATGATTTTGGTGGGCTCTAGGCACTTTTGCCCTTATGGACCCCTTCTTCCATAAAAAAGTATTTAAAGATATATTTATGACTGCATCAGCATAAAGACAAACACAAAACAGGCTGGATTCATTATTACATATTCATTATTATTATATTCATTATTTTCTTCAGGTTTTAAAAGAAATTAAAATTAAAACATGTTTTCTTAGGCTCCTGTAAGTATTATGGGCCGTAAGCACTGTGCCTACTGTGCCTAACGGGTAAGTCGACTTTGGGGCCAAGTATTAACCTCATCTAGTTCTCATTTCCCTCTCTATAAAATTTTGGTCTTGAAGGGTTATACTTGAGGTATTTAGAAGTTGCATAAGATCAGAAACCAAGTCCGATTTGTTTTCCACAGTGTACCTAGAGCACTTGGCACAGAATAAGCACTCAATAAGATGAATGTGAAATTACTAACATAGTGTCAGGGTACAGTAAACACTTGATAAATATCAGATTTAGTTCACCAGACCTCCTAGGGGACAGTTCAGGACATACATAATAGATATCAGAAAGCTGTCGTGGATGGTACAGACCCTGAATGTCACAGGAATTCAGATCAGGAAGGATTGTGTGGATCGGTCGGTTAGCATGCTTTTTAATTTTTTATTTGTTCAGTGCGTCCATCCCACTTAACTACAGCCATAATACTGTCATTAGCAGCGTAGGTAGGAAAAGGATGTGTTCAAAACCATCAATTCTATACTCCAGCCTGGTATATTTACATATGCAGGGAGTTGTACCAGCATTGCCCTGTAGCTCCAAATCCTCTGCAGATTTAATTACAAAGCTACAAAGTGAGTGCATAAATTATGCACTAAGGCCCATGTTTGGGAAATTACTGTGTAGTCCTGGGAATTAGATAGGAGGTTAGATGTTTGTAATTGATATACTTTCACTTAAGGGTTGAAACCCTGCAGATCAGTGAGAACTTTGGTCTAAAGACAATTTGTCTGTGGTTCTGCAGGGCTAGCTGGACATTTAAACTCCAAACACTAGCTATTGGGAGGAAAAGAACTTTGCAGTTATCCAATCCTGCTCAGGTCTCCCTCTTCAGCTTCATCTCCCCCATGGGTTCACTTGTCCCATCACATCTGAAAGATGCACAATAAATAGTATCAAGCCTTTTGCCTTTTCCTATACTGTTCTCTTTGATGGAACATTCTTCCCCTCTTCATTCTGGGAAACCCCAAAGAGAGTGCCTGTTTCTAGTAGCTACTCTACAAGCATTAGTTTCTTCTCCCTGAGTAAGAAGGCAAAGGTTTCATGTCAGTAAGCTCAGCTCAAATACTTTTCCTTGTGAAAGCCCTTCCTACCTTCCTAGGAAGAAGAAAAGAAAAGAAATGCACCTGTATTGGACACCAATTAAGTACAAGCACTTTGCTGGGTCCTTTGCATTTATCATCTTGTTTAATCCTCAGGGCAATTTTGTGCAGAAGGTATTCTTATCCTCAGTACCTAGGTCAAGAACTTGCTGTCTAAATGGTTAAGTAACTTGGCCAAAATCTCTCTGCTAGTAAACAGCAGAGGTGGAAATGGAATCCGGTCTGCCTGGCTGTCTCCCTCAGGCCAGTCAATTGTTCCATTCTTGGGGCTCTTAAAATTCTTCCATCATTCCTCTACCCTAACACATGTCTCACTGTATGGTAATTTATTCACATACTTTCATAATCTGTCTCGTTCATGAAACTCTTTTTTTTTAATTTTTTTTTTTTTTTTTGAGACTGGGTCTTACTTTGTTGCCCAGGCTGGAGTGCTGTGGCACAATCACAGCCCTTTGGAACCCTGACATCCTGGGCTCAAGGGATCCTCCCACCTCAGCCTCCCTTGTAGCTGAGACTACAGGCACAAGTCACCACACCCAGCTGATTAAAAAAAAATTTTTTTTGTAGAGACGAGGAGGGGATTGAGGGGGTGTCTCACTATGTTGCCCTAGTTGGTCTCAAACTCCTGGGTTCAAGGGATTCTCCCGCCTCTGCCTCCCAAAGTGGTGAGATTACAGGCATGAGCTACTGTACCCAGCCAACTAAACTCTTGAATCAGAGAGCAAATCTTATTTCTTTCTGTATCCTTAATGCCTGGCACAAGGACTAGCATGCAGTGGGTGCTCAAAATATGTTGATGGAATAAGGTAAATAATAACAAAACACTAGGCCTGGGGTGGTGGCTCACACCTGCAATCCCAGCACTTTGGGAGGCCAAGGCAGGAGGATCACTTGAGCTTAGGAGTTCAATGTCAGCCTGAGAAACATGGCGAAACCCTTTCTCTGCAAAAAATACAAAAATTAGCCGGGCATGATGGCATGCACCTGTAGTCCCAGCTACAGGGAGGTTGAGGTGGGAGAATCACTTGAGCTCAGGAGGTTGAGGCTGCAGTGAGCCATGATCGTGCCACTGTACTCCAGCCTGGGCAACAGAGTGAGACCCTGTCTCAAAACAAAAACAAAGAAACACTTTGCAGTTTGCAAACCATTTTCAAATATATGATTTCACTTAAGTATGAATAAGCATAAGATAAAGTTCCTGCTTTTGTTAACTAGCAATATAAACAAGAAAACAAGTTATGTGCTGGTGAAACAAAAATGCACAAAACAGTATCAGAAATAACAGTATTGTATACAGATAAAGTAAATTTACTGAGGCCAAAGAGAATGAGAACTGAGAACAAGATTTTTAGATTTGGAGAGAAAACGATCTTACAGCTCTATTTAGGGAACTGGATGGGACATTTTAAGTACCTTATGTTATTTCATCCTCACAAAAACCCAGTGAGGTGCATGATACTGCCTCTCTTTCCTAGGAAGTGGACAAAATCTTAAAGAGGTTAAGTGATTTGCCCTAAGTCACACAGCTGGGTTATGGCAGAGCCTATTCTATGTTCTAGTCTCTAAGAGTCCTCTTCTTTTTTTATTGTAGTTGTATTACTCTGTGTCAATATTTTAGGAGATACTAGTAATTAATATATTTCTCTTTATAGGCAATAAAAACATTTCAGCCGGGGTCTGCTGGCTAAGCCCTGTGGTGTATGTAGTAGAAAAAGTGTGTGTCTTGGTTTGGGTTGGAGGGCAGGCAAATTATTTAGGATATGATATCAGTAAACCTGGGGAGGAGTTGGGTAGTAAGACAGAAGTGAAGATAGTCAATAATGTATACATTATTAAGCTAGTTACGACAGTGGGCAACTGCACCTCAATTATGCTGCGGAACTCTGGGAGACAGTGCAGGGCACATTCAGTGTATCCCAATGGAGGGGTGAGAAAATTGGGGTATTATTCAACTCCCTATACATCATTGATTCTGATAACATTAAGTCTCCGAAACTCCCAGCTTGCTCTGTGCACAGGCCACGCGTGTTCCCTGGTCAGAAAGAAAGAAAGAAAACCAAAATCTTCAGGCAGTGAGCTGCGTGTGTTCCCTATAATAACCTTCAGTGTCTAGAAGTGAATGCCAGGAAAATATGGACAGGAAACCAATAGCATCTGCTACAGAATGTAATGGGATGCAAATACTGCCTCTACCACTTCATTTTACGTTTAAAAAAATTCATTAGGGCTGGGCGCAGTGGCTCATGCCTGTAATCCCAGCACTTTGGGAGGCCGAGGTAGGTGGATCACCTGAGGTCAGGAGTGCAAGGCCAGCCTGACCAACATGATGAAACCCCGTCTCTACTAAAAATACAAAAATTAGCCAAGAGTGGTGGTGGGCGCCTGTAATCCCAGCTGCTCAGGAGGCTGAGGCAGGAGAATCACTTGAACCCGGGAGGTGGAGGTTGCAGTGAGCCAAAATCCCGCCATTATACTCCTGCCTGGGCGACAGAGTGAGACTCTGTCTCAAAAAAAAAAAAAATTAGGTATTTATTGTAAGTCCATCATACACTAAAGGGATTAGCAAACTGGTTTTGAAGACCAAATATGGCTAGCTTCATGGTTTCTTTATTTTTGAGATGGAGTCTTGCTCTGTCTCCCAGGCAGGAGTACAATGGTGTGATATTGGCTCACTGCAACCTCGGCCTCCTGGGTTCAAGGGATTCTCCTGCCTCAGCCTCCCAAGTAGCTGGGAGTACAGGCGTCTGCCACCACACCTGGCCAATTTTTGTATTTTTAGTAGACACGGCGTTTCACATGTTGGTCAGGCTAATCTTGAACTCCTGACCTCAGGTGATCCACCCGTCCCAGCCTCCCAAAGTGCTGGGATTACAGGCGTGAGCCACCGCACCTGGCCTAGCTTCATGTTTTTGTAAATAAAGTTTTATTGGAACATAGCCATGCCCATTCACTTATGCTTTTGCCCTACTACATGGCAGAGTTGGGTGTTTCTGATAAAGAACATCTGGCCCTCAAAGCCTGAAATATTTTGCTGTCTGACATTTTACAGAAAATGTTTGCCAACCCCTGAGTTAGGTATTTGGGATACTGAGATGAATAAGATTATTCCCCTGTCCTTAAAGAGTTTACAATCTAATGAACAAGACAAATGTGCAAGCCAATAAAGGCAGGAAATTATTACAAGTGCTACAAGAGCCATTTAAATAAGGGAACTGGGATTTCTAACTAGTTGGAGAGATAAATCAAGAAAATCAGCCAGGAGCAGTGGCTCACCCCTGCAATCCCAGCGCTTAGGGAGGCAGAGGCAGGAGGATAGCTTGAGTCCAGGAATTTGAGACCAGCCTGGGCAACATAGTGAGACCCCATTCCAAAAAACAAAAAAGAAGATAAAAAAGAAAATCTTCATAGAAGAGATGACAGACACTTTAATAGAGTCCTGAAAGATGAGTAGGTATTTTCCAGACATAGAGGAGTAAAGACATTCAACACAGAGAAGACAGAAATAGCAGAAATGTCCCAAGGATCAATAATGACATGAATTTAGGGAACTGGTATCATATTTGGAGGTGGGGAGATAAATGACACAAAAAATAAGTTTGGAAGTAAGGAATTAAATTTTGTCTTTTCCTTAGAAAAATGACTGGCTCTCAGCCGGGCACGGTGGCTCACGCTTGTAATCCCAGCACTTTGGGAGGCTGAGGCGGACGGATCACAAGGTCAGGAGTTCGAGACCAGCCTGGCCAACATAGTGAAACGCTGTCTTCACTAAAAATACAAAAATTAGCTGGGCGTGGTGGCAGGCGCCTGTAATCCCAGCTACTTGGGAGGCTGAGACAGGAGAATTGCTTGAACCTGGGAGGTGGAGGTTGCAGTGAGTCAAGATCACGCCACTGTACAGAGCTAGACTCCGTCTCGAAAGAAAAGAAAAGAAAAGAAAAGAAAGAAAGAAAGAAAGAAAGAAAGAAAGAAAGAAGAGAGAGAGAAAGAAAGAAGGAAAGAAAGAAAGAGAAAGAGAGAGAGAGAAAGAAAGAAGGAAGGAAGGAAGGGAAGGGAAGGGAGGATGGAAGGAAGGAAGGAAGGAAAGAAAGAAAAAGAAAAAGAAGGAAAGAAAGAAAAATAGAGAAAGAAAGAGAGAAAGAAAGAAATGTGACTGGTTCTCACAGTCAGTGTAGAGGCTAGGTTTAAGGTAGCAATAGTGGAGTGGATAACGCCAAGCCACTGTAGCAATCCAAGCATTAAATGGTGCTGGTTTGAGACCAGTTAGTAGCAGTGGACATGGAAAGGAAAGGCTATGTGATTCCAGTGCAGGCTGGTTTAGGCGCCCCTCTTTGCCCAGAGCACATTTACCCCTGGCTTGGTATGTGTTGCCCTGTGTGGCAACACAGACTCTGAGATCCTTGAGGACAGGAACTATGTAAGACTGATCTCTGTATCTTCAGCACTATCTTTAGCACTTCAGGATTCAGCATAGAATTGCTGTTCACTGAAGGCTACTTTCTTGGAAAAATGTAGTGAATTAATATACCTCAAATTTATGGCTGTGATGATTTGTCTTTAAGTTATGGGGACCTAGGTGGATATAGAATGAGGAAGAGGGCATGGGAATTCTGCAAGACTTCTGGTTGGCACAGAAGGCTGTTGCAATCTGACAGGATGTCCCTGTTTGAACAATAATGCTTGCTTATTTCAGCTCCTTCAGGAGGCAGGCATATGATTATAAATGGCAAATGCCTGGCAAATTCAGAGCTGACTTATAATTACCTGGTGGTACTTTTTTAAAATATATTTTTTATCCTTTACAAAATGGCTTTTTAAGTAGTTACAAGTACAACGTCTGTTACTTGTAGAAAATTTGGAAAACATGCCAGGCGCGGTGGCTCACGCCTGTAATCTCAGCACTTTGGGAGGCTGAGGGGGGCAGATCACGAGGTCAGGAGATCAAGACCATCCTGGCTAACACGGTGAAACCCCGTCTCTCCTAAAAATACAAAAAAATTAGCCGAGTGTGGTGGCAGGCGCCTGTAGTCCCAGCTACTCAGGAGGCTGAGGCAGGAGAATGGCGTGAACCCGGGAGGTGGAGCTTGCAGTGAGCCGAGATTGTGCCACTGCACTCCAGCCTGGGCGAAAGAGCGAGACTCCGTCTCAAAAAAAAAAAAAAAAAAAAAAATTGGAAAACACAGAAGTGTAAAGAAAAAACATAAAACCAACCATAATCCCACAAACTGACTATAGATGTTTTTCTTTTCTTTTCTTTTCTTTTTTTTTTTTTTGAGACAGAGTCATGCTCTGTCAACCATCCTGGAGTGCAGTGGTGCGATCTCGGCACTGCAACCTCCCTCTCCTGGATCCAAGTGATCCTCCTGCCTCAGCCTCCTGAGTAGCTGGGATTACAGGCGTGCACCACCACACCCAGCTAATTTTTGTACTTTTAGTAGAGACGGGGTTTCACCATGTTGGCCAGGCTGGTCTCAAACTCCTGACCTCAAGTGATCTGCCCGGCTCAGCCTCCCAAAGAGCTAGGATTACAGGCGTGAGCCACCACACTTGGCCTACAGATGTTTTTCTGTAGTATATCTATGTAATCTTCTGGGTAGATAGGTATATTTTTTATAAAATTGGAATCATACTGCCTGTGTATATATGCACAAAACTTTCCATCCTCCCAGCTCTCTTATTCCCACTAAGACTTTCTTTAACCTCAAAGGAGATCCAATCCAATCTCTTGGCTTCTTCCTCCTAATCTATTCTCCTTTCCTGCCATCCTGCCATAATCAGCCTAGATCTCATGAGCTATGTCTATCTGTTAGCAGCAGTGAATCCATATGGGTTTGCAGCAAGCTCAATTCTCACTTCCTTGGAGGAAAGAATTTGGCCAAGGGGCATATGACAGAGTGAGAGACTGACTCAAGTTTTAGAGCAGGAATGAAAGTTTATTAAAAATTTTTAGAGGAGGAACGAAAGGAAGTACACTTGGAAGAGGGCCAAGTGGATGACTTGAGAAATCCAAGTGCCCCATCTGACCCCTGACTTGGGGTTTTATACATTGGCATGGTTCCGGGACTTGCATCTCTCCTCTCTTGATTTTCCTTGGGGCAGGCTGTCCACATGCACACTGGCCTGCCAGCACTTGGGCAGGCCGCATACACTGTATTTACAGAAGTTGTGCATATGCTCATTTAAGGCGTTTTTCCCTTACCAGTCTAGTGTTCCTAGAGGAAGTTCATACACAAGTTAAACTCCACCATTTTGCCTCTTAGTGCACATGCTTGAGCCCACTCATCCAACTCCTGAGATCTTCCCAGGAAGCTGCTGATCATCAGCTTCAAGTGTCTTCTATCTGTTGGGAGACTGCCTTTCCCTGGCACCATCTGCTACCAATAATTATTTTATTTAATTAATTAATTTATTTTTTGAGACGGAGTCTCACTCTGTCACCCAGACTAGAGTGCAGTGGTGCAATCTCAGCTCACTGCAAGCTCTGACTCCTGGGTTCAAGTGATTCTCTTGCCTCAGCCTCCCCAGTAGCTGGGATTACAGGAATGTGCCACCACGCCCAGCTAATTTTTTTTTTTTTTTTTTTTTTTTTTGTATTTTTAGCAGAGAAATGGTTTCACCATGCTGGCCAGGCTGGTCTCAAACTCCTGACCTCAAGTAGTGATCCACCCACCTCAGCCTCCCAAAGTGCTAGGATTACAGGCATGAGCCACCGCACCTGGCCTTCAATGATTATTTGAGAGAGATAGTTTAACAATCTCCTGACCATCATCACCTGACATTCCTGGGTGGGGGGCTTTCCTGCCCTGCTCTTGTCCGCCTAACTACCTACTCTAACATATAGGCTAACCAGCTACTCTCAACTCCTTCCTTCCTCCACCTACCTTATAAATCTCTCTCACCTTGGGTAATTCCAGTAATGTACCTCCTGTGTTCCTAGACACAGGTTGCTGAGAATTGCTGGGGGAAAACAAAATCCCTCAACCATTCAAAACAAGAAAAGCCAGTGCTACCAATAGTTTGTATGTTTAAACTCAGCTGGACCCTTATTGCTACTTCCATCCCTTTTTTTTTTTTCACTTCACAGAGCCCTTCCCTCTTGCCTTTTACACTTCATTACCTTCTTAAAGTTCACCATCTAATTCTATGACCTCCCCTTCCCCCTTCATATCTGTTAATGACCTAATTTACATAGAAATAGAGTTCACCAAGGAGAATGCCTCTTAATTTCCTGCATTTGATCTTGAAGTATTTTCCCTAGGCCTTGGCTTTCTCAAGCCTCTCTCATTTTTCCCCATTCTAATTATTGATTCTTAATCTTTTTTCCTGGTTTCTCTTCTTTTTCCTCTTCTTCCAATTTTGCTGTCCTCTAGGGTTCCATCCTGAACCATACACTCTATCCACATTCCCTGATCTCAGTGCTTCCCATGCCTTCAGCTACCTTCTCTCTCCTTTTTTTTTTTTAGAGATAGGGTGTCACTCTGTCGCCCAGGCTGGAGTGCAGTGGCACCATCAAGGCTCACTGCAGCCTCGACCACCTGGGCTCAAGAGCTCCTCCAATTTCAGCTTCCTGAGTAGCTGGAACTACAGGTATGTGCCACCATGCCTGTTTTTTTGTTTGTTTGTTTGTTTGTTTTTTTGTGGCAGAGACAGGGTCTGGCTATGTTGCCCAGGCTGGTCTTGAACGCCTGGCTTCAAGTGATCCTCCTGCCTCATGCCTCAACCTCCCAAAGTGCTGGAATTATCGGCATGAACCATCACTCCCGGCCAGCTACCGCCTATGGATTAAAACTCAAATGTGTAATTCCAGCACTGGTTTATTTCTTGAGCTCCAAATTAGGATATCCATTTGCCAGCTGAATGTCTTTTTTTTTTTTTTTTTTTGAGACGCAGTTTTGCTCTTGTTGCCCAGGCTGGAGTGCAGTGGCATGATCTCGGCTCACTGCAACCTCCACCTCCTGGGTTCAGGCGATTCTCCTGCCTCAGTCTCCCAAGTCGCTGGGATTACAGGCATGCGCCACCATGCCTGGCTAATTTTTTGTGTCTTTAGTAGAGATGGGGTTTCACCATGTTGGCCAGGCTGGTCTTGAACTCCTGATCTCGTGATCTGCCCGCCTTGGCCTCCCAAAGTGCTGGGATTACAGGCGTGAGTCACCGCTCCCGGCCACACACATATATCTTACAATGTAGAATATTCTTGTCACAATACACTGTGGATGAACTCATTAAGGATGCTGTGAGATAATTGCTACCTGAATTAGAATGTGTAATTCACTGTGGAACATAGTAAAGGTAAGATTAGCTCTATCTGGGGGTGGGCACAGGTGTGGGTGTCCAAAGAAACTCTCAAAAAGGAACTGATAGTTGTTGTTGTTGTTGTTGTTGTTTTTGAGACGGAGTCTTGCTCTGTTGCCCCGGCTGGACTGTGGTGGTGCAATCTCTGCTCACTGCAACCTCTGCCTCCCAGGTTCAACAATTCTCCTGCCTCAGCCTCCTGAGTAGCTGAGATTATAGGCGTGCACCACCATGCCCAGCTAATTTTGTATTTTTGGTAGAGACGGGGTTTCACCATGTTGGCCAGGCTGGTTTTGAACTCCTAACCTTAATTCAGATCATTTTCACAAACATTCAACACGGGCTGCTATGCCCCAGGCAGTATTGTTATATTGGAGATAGAGAGGTGAATAAGTCACTGACCTCAATGAGATTTTAGCTAGAGAAGCTACTTTTTCCTTGACTATCATTTATTCAAGAGAGTGGCTTGGGAGAATTAGCTCCTTAATCTCTAAGAGCTCCTCTCAGCCAACCCAAATAAGTACAAAGCATAAGTAAAAACGATTTCTGGCAATCCAGCTTCCCTAGCCTTCCCTGACCCTTTTATTCAGATTGCCTGCTGCTGCTAAGCAGATTGCCTGCTGCTTTCTGTTCCATGTTGTCTATGTGAGGCACTGTGCTAAGCTTGTGGATGCACATGTGACTGAGTCCTCAAAGAACCCAAGAGATAGGAGAACCAGGCACTCAATGAGTTGATGCAATAGGTTGTCCCAGACACTGTTACATGTTTGTTCAGGTTGTAGATGGGGCTGTAAAGAATGAAAGGTCACTTCCATCTGTGAAGGAGGGTGTTTGTAAAATGTTTAAAGCCCAAGGTAGCTGAGATGTGGGTCTCCAAGGGGACACTGGAAGGAGAAGACAAAAGATCAGTTCATTCCTCTTTTCTTTCCTTAGAACACTCACAGAACCTAAATCTCCTAAAATCTTTTCTCTCCCTTTCTCAACTCTCTTTTGCCTGAAAATCATAGCTTTTCCTAAACTTGATGTTTCACTTTCTTGCTCTGTAGCTAGTGGAAAGGGTGAAAAAAAAAAAACAGGACTGTGAACAAAACAGGCTATGCCTTATTTTGCTTCTCCCAAATATAAGCATGATCTTGTTTCCTCTACGCCCAGCAAAGGACAGTCAATGTCTTGTAGGTTTCTGTGTTTTCCCTTAATAAAGCAACACTCTAGAAATGTTGTTTTATTTGATGCTCGACTACCAATTAAGAAACATGGCAGCAATAACAGCAATAACAAAAAGCAGTTGGTGTGAAGTTTAGGAAGAGAAGACAGCAAACCAACAACAACAGAATGCATTATGAAGTAATTCGTACCTACACTCTTGGCTGTGAAAAGTTGGAAATCATTTTTGCTAGAAACTAAGGGAAAAAATTAGTGGTCTAAACGCTGTGTAAAGGAAGGAAACTTCCTATTGAGAAACACAAGCCACTCTTGTTCTTCCTTTTTAAAAACAAAACAGGCTAGGCACAGTGGCTCACGCCTGTAATCCCACACTCTGGAAGGTCAAGGGGCGGGGGGTGGATCACCTGAGGTAGGAGTTTGAGACCAGCCTGGCCAACATGGTGAAACCCCGTCTCTACTAAAAATACAGAAATTAGCCGGGTGTGGTGGCGGGTGCCTGTAGTCCCAGCTACTCAGGAGGCTGAGGCAGGAGAATCGCTTGGACCTGGGAGAGGGAGGTTGCAGTGAGCTGAGATGGCACTACTGCACTCTAGCCTGGGTGAGACTCTGTCTCTAAATAAATAAATACATACATACAAAACAAAACTTGGCTAAATGATTATTCAGTTACAAAAGTTAGAAACCTTGGTATTATCTCTGATTCTCCTTACTCCCTCCTCATTTAATTCCATTGCTTAGTGAGTTTTAAAATCTTATCTCCAAAATGTTTCTCAATAAATATACAGAATAGTATCTTTCCTATTCTTCATCCATGCTGTCATTGTCCAAACTGAAACTCTCTATTGCTTGATTAGCTTTTTAAAATTCTCTTTGTCTTCTTATCTCATCTTGCTCCTCTCCATTTTGTCCTCAATTTTGCTGCCAGAATGGTCTTTCAAAAATCATGTCTTTAGTTTAATATTTATTGATATTCTGAATGGCGGGATGAATCTGTCCCAGCTCCTGTCCTTGATGAGTTTTTGATGTTTTATGGTTAACATTGACTCTACCTTTCAGTTCTGAGTCTAATCCTCTTTTTCTGCTATGCATCAGCTGCCACATCAGTTCCACAAGATGCCAGTCACTGAGGAATGTAGGAACTACAGCCGATGTGTCTCCACCATGTGTCACTTTAGCTAATTATTTAAAGAATGTAGTTTGACACTTTGTGTAGAATGTAGAAAAAGTGCTGTGGAAATGGACATGGTTTTATGAGTCAAGAATTGCACTTGATCCTGGCTTTCCCTGATGACCTGTGTTTTGACATTTGAAGCTAAGTAGAACCTGCTGATGCCTGGTGACCCTGATGAAAGTTAAAACTGATTTAGAAGTTGATGATGTTGCCTGTGTCATGTCCAAGACATTTATTTACTACACTTAATCTTAGCCAAATGACTGAGAAGTGATCAAGACATTTATACATAAACAATGCAGATATAGCTTGCTGCTGTGGTGAAATGGATCTGGCATGCAAAGACCTAGATTCTAATTCTGGTTCTGCTGTTTACTAGTTGTGTGACTTTTGGCAAGCCACTAAATAACTTTGTGTTCTAGTGTCCTCATATTTAAAATGCGTGTGATAGTACAAATCTTGAAGGATTGTTGAGGGGACTAAAGGAAACAATGTACTGATGGGAGTTTAGCACAATCCTTGAAACTTTTTGGTCAGTTTCAATGGAACACATAATTGAGATCAAACAATAATTATTAAGCACCTTCTGTGTGCCAAGAACTGGGCTAGTTTCTAGGGCTACAAAGATAAGGCCTGGTTCCTGCTGTTAAGAAGCTAATGGAGGGATACTAATGAACACTATGTAAATTTTTTAACTCAATCTGAGTCATGATGTTTCAAGATCCCCACAGTTTGCTTATCCCAAAAGACATCCGCAACATGAGCTATTCTGCTGATTAGTCTGGAACATCAAGTTTCTATAGGAAGTGTATATAGTGTGTTTCTTTTTTTTTTTTTTTTTTGAGAAGGAGTCTCGCTCTGTCGCCCAGGCTGGAGTGCAGTGGCGCAATCTCGGCTCACTGCAAGCTCCGCCTCCCAAGTTCACGCCATTCTCCTGCTTCAGCCTCTCCGAGTAGCTGGGACTACAGGCGCCCGCCACCACGCCTGGCTAATTTTTTGTATTTTTAGTAGAGACGGGGTTTCACCGTGGTCTCCATCTTCTGACCTCGTGATCCGCCCGCCTCGGCCTCCCAAAGTGCTGGGATTACAAGCGTAAGCCACCGCGCCCGGCTATATAGTGTGTTTCGAGGAGGCCATGTAGCATAATGAAAAGACAGGTATGTGTTTATATGGACTCAGATGCTCGTTAATTCACTAATTAATACTCTTAGGTACCTGGGTAAGTTTGTTCATTTCTTTGAATCTCAGTTTCCTTATTTGTAAAATGTGGAGATTAAAATACTCACAGAGTTATTGTGACGATTAAATGTGATAAGGTATATAACATTCCTGGCACAGTCCCTGGCGTAGGGTAGATAATAAATGGTGAAATTAATAAGAAAAAATATATCCAAAAGGAAAGAGAAATGGCTTTATACCACACTCAGTTGCATGCATGTTTCATGTCCTGGTTAGCTGCTGAATAGGAACCATGTCTCTTAAACCAAGCCTTGCCTTTTCTTTCATTCTTTTTTTTTTTTTTTTTTTGAGACGGAGTCTCGCTCTGTCGCCCAGGCTGGAGTGCAGTGGCGCAATCTCGGCTCACTGCAAGCTCCGCCTCCCGGGTTCATGCCATTCTCCTGCCTCAGCCTCTCCGAGTAGCTGGGACTACAGGCGCCCGCCACCACGCCTGGCTAATTTTTTGTATTTTTAGTAGAGATGAGGTTTCACCGTGGTCTCGATCTCCTGACCTCGTGATCCACCCGCCTTGGCCTCCCAAAGTGCTGGGATTACAAGCGTGAGCCACCGCGCCCAGCCTTTTTTTTTTTTTTTTTTTTTTTTTGAGACAGGGTCTTGATCTATTGCCTTGCCTAGGCTGGAGTGCAGTAAGCAGATCTCTGCTTACTGTATCCTTGACCTCCTGGGCTCAAGCAATTCTCCTGCCTCAGCCCCCTAAGTAGCTAGTACTACAGGCATGCCCCACCACAACCTCACTAATTTTTAAATTTTTTGTAGAGACAGGCTCTCACTTTGTTGTCCAGGCTGTTCTTTGTTGCCCAGGAGTTTCACTTTGTTGCCCAGGCTGGTCTGGAACTCCTGGGCTCAAGCTGTCCTCCCACCTTGGATTCCCAAAGTGCTGGGATTACAGGCATGAGCCACTGAGCCTGGCCTGGCTTTCCTGAAGATGCCAAACGTCTACCTTATTCCCAGAAACCTTTATTAAATTGTAATCTATAGAAAAGAGGCTATCCCAAGGAAAAGAAAGGAAAGGAGAAACAGGATGCTCATTTTTTTTGGCTGCTATCCCTTTCAGATATATTCTTATTTAGTTCTTTTTCAAATTTCTTGTAGAGATATATTCTTATTTACTTCTTTTTCAAATTTCTTGTAGAGACAGTGTCTCACTCTGGCATCCAACTCAGGCTGCAGTGCCGTGACGTGATCTTGGCTCACTGCAGTCTTGACCTCATGGGTCAAGCGATCCTCCTGCCTCAGCTTCCTGAGTAGGCAGGACTACAGATGTGTGCCACCATAGCCAACAAATTTTTTTAATTTTAAATTTTATTTTTTTTGTAGAGATGGGGTCCCGCTATGTTGCCCAGGCTGGTCCCAAACTCCTGGCCTGAAGCGATTCTCCCACCTCAGCTTCCCAAAACACTGGGATTACAGGTGTCAGCCACCAAGCCTGGCCCGCACCACATTTCTTTGGGAAAATTCTAAGAACTAATATTTATTTATTTATTTATTTATTTCTCCTGTTGCCTGTATAACTGCAGAATAAGAGCTAATATTAATTGAGTGCTTACTATTTACCAGGCTCTGTTCTAAGCTCTTTACCCATAGGAGCTCACTTAATCCTTGAAACAACCTTTGTAGACAGCTACTATTGTTACTCACATTTTAAAGAAGGGGACACCGAGGCATAGAGAAGTTAGCAAACTTGCCTAAGGCCATATGGCTACTAAGTGATGAATCTGGATATTAAAACCCTGGTACTATGGCACCAGGATCCACATTCTTAACTACTAAGCTTTGAGCCTCTCCTCAACTAGAAATAGAAACTCAGCTCAGCACAATGGCTCACACCTGTAATCCTAACACTTTGGGAGGCCGAGGTGGGTGGATCACCTGAGGTCAGGAGTTTGAGACCAGCCTGGCCAGCATGGTGAAACCTCGTCTCTACTAAAAATACAAAAGTTAGCCAGGCATGGTGGCTCGCGCCTGTAATCCCAGCTACTTGGGAGGCTGAGGCAAGAGAATCACTTGAACCCGGGAAGTGGAGGTTGCGGTGAGCCGAGATTGCGCCACTGCTCTCCAGCCTGGGCGATAAGAGTGAAACTCTGTCTCAAAAAAAAACAAAAAAACAGAAAAACAGAAACTCATTCATTTCTTTTTTTTTTTTTTTAGACGGAGTCTCACTCTGTCGCCCAGGCTGGAGTGCAATGGTGCAATGTTGGCTCACTGCAAGCTCCACCTCCCGGGTTCACGCCATTCTCCTGCCTCAGCCTCTCCAAGTAGCTGGGACTACAGGCGCCCGCCACCATGCCCGGCTAATTTTTTGTATTTTTAGTAGAGACGGGGTTTCACCGTGGTCTCGATCTCCTGACCTCGTGATCCACCCGCCTCGGCCTCCCAAAGTGCTGGGATTACAAGCGTGAGCCACCGCGCCCGGCCTCAAACTCATTCATTTCTATACCATCTAACTACTGACCCACTGGCATCTGAACCCATACTCTCTGCTCTTCCTTCTTGTTACTTTGGATAAAGTGTCTCTGCTACTATCAAAAGTCAACCTTTGCACTTGGGCTTGGGGTCTCAGTCTTTTCCTTTCTTTCTTTTTTTTGTGTTTTTTCCAGTGTTTTGCCAACACAAAAAGAGATCTCAATCTTATAAAGGGCTTCACTGCTGCTATCTCTCTTTTCTCTAGGATGTCCCCAGTTTTTCCCTCTCTTGAAAATCAGCAAAATAATATTCTCTAGTGTCTTCAATCTAAATAATAATTTAAAAAAAGGACAAAGAAAGCCCTTCCCTTGACCACACCTCCGTTTCCAGCTAGTGCCTCATCTTTTAGTTTCCTTTTTAGCTCTCTCTTGATATTTGCACGGCTTTTTCTTATCCTCCATATCTAAGTTTAAAGCCACTTCCTAAGAGGCCTGCCCTAACCACCCAGTATAAATTACCTACCCATTGACTTCCTATTAAAATAATTTATTAAATTATTTGCAGTGTTAATCAGTATTGGATATTTTTCTTGTTTACTTGTTTAGTGTTTGCTTTCATCACAGAATTTAAGCTCTGAGAGAGCTTATTCACTGCTGTATTCCCAGGATTTCCAACAGTGCCTAGATATATTAGGTGTTCAATAAATCCTTTTTTTTTTTTTTTTTTTTTTGTGAGGTAGAATCTGGCTCTGTCACCCAGGCTGGAGTGCAGTGATGCAATCTCGGCTCCAAGGTTCAAGTGATTCTTGTGCCTCAGCTAGGACTACAGGGTGCGCTGCCACGCCCGGATAATTTTTGTGTATTTAGTAGAGATGGGGTTTCACCATGTTGGCCAGGCTGGTCTCGAACGCCTGACCTCAAGTGATCTGCCTGCCTCGGCCACCCAAAGTGCTGGGATTACAGGCGCGAGCCACCGCGCCCGGCCAATAAATACTTAAATTGCCCTTGTAGGCTGTTAGTGATCTATCCCTACTTCTTTGACCTTATCTGCCACCACTTTCTCCCTGGCTCACTGCTCCACGCACACTGACCTCCTTGTTGATCCGTCAAGATGCCACGCTCACTCCTAACATTTGGTCTTTGCATTTGCTATTCCTTCGTCTTGGAAGGCTCTTCCACCAGGCTCCCTCCTTCACTTTCTTCAGGTCTTTCCTCAAAAGTTACCTTTTCATTCAGGCCTTCCCTGTTTGGGAATTTAAAATAGCAGTCCCAGCGCTCTCTCCTTCCTTGCTTATGTTTTTCTCCATAGCATTTATGATTTTTTTAATGTACGATATAATTTACTATTTATTTTACCATTCCCCTCACCTGTCATGAAGGCTCTGTTGTACCCCAGTGCCTAGAAGAATGCCTAGTACAAAACAGCGAATATTTATTAAATGAATGGATTTGTGGAATGAATGCATAAATGAATATCAGATATGAAATCTTTCGGAAGTGGAAGGTATCATGGCCAGTAAAATTATTTATTAATATGTTCATAATCTTTTTTCTTTACTCTAATCCCATGACAGATTATAAATAATCTTAATAGCAGTATTCACGTTTGCATTCTCGTATCCCTGGCATGGAGTCCTACACACAATAGGCGCCCTAAGAAAGCGTGTTTGACTTGATCGCTGGAGCATCTGCCGGCGCCGCCCAGGACCCGCCCAGGACCCGCCCCTCCCCCTGCGGCCCCGCCCCCCGCATGCTGATTGCCATATAGGCGAGTGACGTCAGGCCGTTTGTTGTCATTGGCGGCTCCCAAGATGGCGTCCATCATGGAAGGGCCGCTGAGCAAATGGACTAACGTGATGAAGGGCTGGCAGTACCGTTGGTTCGTGCTGGACTACAATGCAGGACTGCTCTCCTACTACACGGTGAGTCCTTGGAGGGCACAGCTCCAGGCGCCTCGGGGCCGCGTTTCCTGGGTGGAGGTGGGGGACCGGGGTTTTAGGTGGCTGAGTTGAGGTTGCTAGTCTGGGGGTGCCGCCGTACGAGAGGGTTCCCTTGTTGGGGAGGGTTTTACGTCTCGGATAGCCAATGAGGGTGAGGGAGAGAGGGGCGCAGCCAATAAATAGAAACTAGCTGTCTGATTTATGGGTTGGGGGTGAGCCAAGTTTCTTTTTTAGGGTCCGCTATTAAGCGGTAGTGGGGTCCGGCATGGTTGTGAGCGGGTAAGGGTGATCGTAGTCATGGCTTAAAAGGTCCAGTCGTGCGGTTCATGCTGTCTTCATATGTTGTCATGGACTTTACACTGTCCCACCAAGGCCCCGTAGCCGGCCGCACCCCTTAGCTTCCCTCCAGAGATTGAAGAGCTCTGCTTCCTCGGAGGAGTGGCCAGAGGAGCCGGGACAGGTCCAAAAGTGACCAGCTCTTGGGCAACACCAGGGGGTCCGAAATCCCTCCAGTCGGTTCAGGTTGTGTGTCTCATTCAAGGGACGCACCCTTCTATTTAGCGGGAGGCGAGCTCAAACGACGCCTTAACTTTTGAGAGCCGAGGATTTCCTACACGCGAGACTCTTGTCAGCGAAGAGAGACAAGTGATAGTGCAGTGTCCCCTTACAGTTATATTCTGGGTTCAGGACTTCACTGTTGTTAACATGAGTTGGTGGCCGTGGACAAGTAGATGAATTGTTATGAATCTTACGTGGTTTTGTGTGTGTGTGTGTGTGTGTGTGTGTGTGTGTATGGTTTTTTTTTGAGACGGAGTCTCGCCCTGTCGCCCTC
Organism: Symphalangus syndactylus; assembly: GCF_028878055.3. Classification (NCBI taxonomy): domain Eukaryota; kingdom Metazoa; phylum Chordata; class Mammalia; order Primates; family Hylobatidae; genus Symphalangus; species Symphalangus syndactylus. The sequence continues at coordinate 126,483,529 of NC_072441.2, read as the reverse complement.
GCTGGCGTGCGGTGGCATCATCTCGGCTCACTGCAACTTCCGCCTCTCGGGTTCAAGCGATTCTCCTGCCTCTGGCCTCCCTAGTAGCTGGCATCACAGGCATGCGCCACCACACCCTGCTAATTCTTGTATTTTTAGTAGAGACGGGGTTTCACCATGTTGGCCAGGCTGGTCTTGAACTCCTGACCTCAGGTGATCCACCCGCCTCGGCCTCCCAAAGTGCTGGGATTACAGACGAGCCACCGCGTCCGGCCTTGAATCTTATGTGTTTTTTTTTTTGTTTTGTTTTGTTTTTTTTTTTTTTGAGACAGAGTGTCGCTCTGTCACCCAGGCTGGAGTGCAGTGGCGCAGTCTCGGCTCACTGCAAGCTCCGCCTCCCGGGTTCATGCCATTCTCCTGCCTCAGCCTCTCCGAGTAGCTGGGACTACAGGCGCCCGCCACCACGCCCGGCTAATTTTTTTGTATTTTTTTTGTTTTTAGTAGAGACGAGGTTTCACCGTGGTCTCGATCTCCTGACCTCGTGATCCGCCCGCCTCGGCCTCCCAAAGTGCTGGGATTACAAGCGTGAGCCACCGCGCCCGGCCGAATCTTATGTTTTGACTATCCCCTCCACCCTCATCGCATTCGATATGGAGAGTAGGTGGTATTAGGGAGATAACTTACTTAGAAAGGTATTTTCTATGAATGGTGTATAGTTGGCGATAGCCGATATGCGGGAAGAAAATACTTAAGAGGACAAAACAGAATGCCCAGAAAGCTTTAGAAAATAATAGAAGACAGAAAGAAAAACATGGTTATGGAAGAAGGATTAAGGTTGATGAGAGAAAGGGGACACTGAATTTATTTGTTCATTTAAAAAATAGCATTGAGCTGTTATGTGCGTTTTCATGCCAGCAAGAATAGACAGTAAAAAAGACATTCACTGTTCCTCTTCTCTGGAGCTTATATACTAGCTTGGTGAGTCCTTTAATTCATTTCACTCCTAATAACTCTGCAAGGTGGTTATTCATTATCTCCATTTAATGTCCCCAGTTACAGTTTTGAAATCTGAGTCTCCAGGCTTTTAAAGCAATTTGCTCAACATCACATAGCACTAAGTGATGGAATCAGGATGCCAAATTATTGACTTTTTCTACTAAACTTCACTTTCACTACAGGAAGGAGAAAAGTGTAAGTTGTGAGTTACTAAAGGCAAGCTTGCAAGAGTAAAAGTATTACTTTCATCATCCTTCAACTATCAGCTTTCTTTCTCTACATAGTTTTTAAAGGGAAAAAGACTAAACCTTAATGAGTCTTAAACACATTGTTCAAGATTGTCTTTAGGTAGGCATGAAAGAGAGGCAACTGAATATTATATCCTGAAAACTCTGGAATTATGAAAGCCGTGGCTTAGATAAAGGAAAAGTAATATTGGGTTTAAGTAGATGTGATCATCAGCAAATCCCATAAACTCTATTCAAGATAAAGTGATTTCAGTGAGTGACACTATGCAGTTGAGTTACTTTACAAATCCCAAATTTGTGTGGATCTGAATTTAGGACCATACTGGAGAGGCCCCCAGCTGAGGTTCTTGGGAATGCCTAGCCCAGAAAGAATCTTCCTTTTTCCTGTTTTTCTTCCTTTCATGTATCCTTTTTCTGCTTTGTTGCCCTTTTAGTTTTTGAATACTTGGACAAATATCTCCTTTCTTACTGGCTAAATATAGGGTTTAAAAAAATACTTTTTTTCCCCCTCAATAGTTATCTTTCTTTTTGAGACTAGATTCCCTAAAATATTATGCTTGCCAGAGGAAGGAAGTATCATATTTCTCACTAACGGCTGTTTAGAAGATTTTTTTTTCTTTTCTAGTTCCTTGATATTAAAGTATTTGCTTACAGAGAAACAACAGACAATTGTTGTACTATCTTGTGAAAATAAAATGATACCCAATCTCAAATTAGAGGAGGTCTAGTGAAGAGGGGAAAAGGATAGATATTTACTTAAAAGGGAAGGTAGGAGACACATTGGATATTGGCAATGAATTCTACACACATGACATTATTTCAGTCCATTCGGATTCTGAAGGATTTGAAGGTACATATTAATGATTTGCATGTGGCTAATAACTTGGAGCTACATCTTCCAGGAAGAATATCTGAATTAGTTGTGTTGCCTTCCAAGCAAGGCAGTGAATAGCATAACTTTGTTTCTTGTTTCCAAAATCGCTTGGCCTGTAGTCTGTCTCTGTGCTTATTAATATATTCTAGGGTGGTCCTGAAAACCCTGAACTAAACCAAAGTGACATTGCTTTAGAGTTGGCCTTACTGAGAATTCTTCTCGAGGAAATCTCAGGATTGGGTTAGGATCATTGTGATTGCTGTGAACTGAATAGATTTACACAAGCCTCACCTTAGTTGAATTTTTATTAGATGAAATGGCCAGAGAGAACTAACGATATAAATTTGGGAACACTATGTGAGCAACCAATTGTTTATGTGGCTCATGATCACAAAAGAAGATATGGAAGGAAGGAAATTAGGGGAGGTATAGATCTATGAGGAATTAGAAGTTTAGAAAGTTAGAGGAGTTTGTGCCTTTTGTTAATTTATGAAAGGTTACTGAGTACCTATTGTGTGCCTGGCACTTTGTTAGGAAGTGGGATTAAAGTGGCAAATAAGATGGGAATTGTTCATGCTCTCATGGTACCTATAATATGTTGGGGGATATACCAGATAAGAGCCGTGATAGAGGAAGCACAGGGGGATACATAGGTGGGCTACTTGACTCGGTCTTGGAGGATTAGGAAAGGTTTCCTTGGAGAAGCAGGTTTGTTTTGACTAGGATGATGAGTAGAGATTAGCCGTATGAGCAGAGAGGGAAAAGTGCTTGAGACAAAGGGAATAAAAGTTTTTTGGAGAAGACAAGAGTAAGCAGCTTGTCCGTTCTGGAGGTTGGGCTGTGAGGTAGGTAGTAGTGAGAGATGAACTGGGGAGCTAAGCAGGAGGACAGATAATGAAAGGCTTTCTTGGCAAACCATGTTAAGGAATTTGAACTTTATCCCTAGGGCAGTGGAGAGCTATTTCAGTGTTGTAAGCACTTTTTATTATTATTGAAAAATCTTTTATTATAGAAATTAAAAAAATTTATTTATTCATTTATTTTGATAAGACTGGTTAATTTTGTATTTTTGGTAGAGATGGGATTTCACCATGTTGCTGAGGCTGGCCTCAAACTTCTGGGCTCAAGCATTCGCTTGCCTCGGCCTCCCAGAATGTTGGGATTACAGATGTGAGCCCCTGTGCCCAGCCTAGTATAGAAAATTTTTAACATTCATAAAAGTAAAGAGGACAGTAAAATGAATTCATTTCATCCAGCTTATACAAGTATCAGCATATGGCCAGTCTTCTTTTATTAGTACTCCCATTAACTCCTTCCTCCTCTATTGAATTATTTTTAGAGCAGATCCCAGACTATTATTTCTTTGTGAATATTTCAGTATGTGGCCAGGCATGGTGGCTCATGCCTGTAATCCCAGCACTTTGGGAGGCTGAGGCGGGGAGATCACGTGAGGTCAGGAATTCAAGACTAGCCTGGCCAACACTATCTCTGCTAAAAATACAAAAACTTGCCGGGGGCAGTGGCCAGTGCCAGTAATCCCAGCTACTTGGGAGGCCGAGAATTCAGCCTCTCCCTTCAAGGAGAATCACTTGAACCAGGAAGTGGAGTTTGCAGTGGGCCAAGATGGTCCCACTGCACTCCAGCCTGGGTGACAAAGCGAGACTCTGTCTCAAAAAAAAAAAAAAAAGAAAGTAAGTTAAGGTCCCTCTATTTTCAAAAGAATGTTATCAAAACACTTTTATTACAGCTAAATAGTAGTATTTATTAATATCAAATATCCAGTCTGTTCAATTTGCTAGAATGTCGCAAACATTTCTTCCTTACCAGTTGGTTTGAGTCAGAATTCCAAAGAAGAGCTGCATATAAAATTATAGAGTCTCTTATAATCTCTAGTTCTCCCTCTTTTTTTCTTGGCCATTTGTTTGTCTAAGACACCAGGTCATTTACTCTGTAGAATTTTCCGCATTTTGGATTTTGTTGGAAGCATCATTTTGGTATGTTTAAACATGTTCCTTTGTCCTCTGTATTTCCTATATAAATTGATAATTTGAGCTGAAAGCTTAATCAAATTTATTTTTTTTCTTTTGGGTAAGAATATAGGTGGAACCTATCAAATCAAGAGGCATGTTAGCTTGTCTCTCTATGATGTTAAAATTGATAAGTAGGTCAGGTGAAATGTGTTTTGTTTTTTTTTTTTTTTAAAGAAAATGGTTGCAGAGAAGTAATCAGGAGGTCACTTTTGTTGGGATTTAATTTAGTGACTGGATGTGAGTGAAGGGAAGAGTCTGAAGACATCCAGGTTTTCAGCTTGAGCTGGTTGAATGATAAAAAGGAAGATAGGAAGAACAGATTGAGGGAGAGAAGTGGTTGCTTTGGGGCATGTTGAAATTGACATAAAGATGTGTTATAGTCTAGAGCTTAGGACAAAAATCTGGGCTGCATATCCTCTTATCATCAGTAAAACATAAAATAAATCTGGGCTGCAGGTAAATATTAGTTTTTCACATATGGAGAGTTGAGAGAGTGAGTAGAACAGAGATCTTTGGATAGGACTCTGGAAAATACCACTGGATTTAGTTATCTATTGCGTTATGACAGATTACTCCAAAACGTAGCAATTTAAAACAACAGTTTGTTACCTCATAGTTTCCGTGGGTCAGAACTTTGAGTTCTGGCTCAGGGTCTCTTATGAAGTCATAGTCAATATATTAGCCAGTGCTGCAGTCATCTGAAAGGCTTGACTGGAGCAGGAGGATCAGCTTCCACATGACTCACATGGCTGTTGTCAGAAAGCCTCAGTTCCTTGCTGGCTGTTGGAAGGTGGCCTCATTCCTCACCAGGTAGCCTCTCCATTGAGCTGCTGAAGTGTCATCATGACAGAGCAGCTGGCTGTGATCCAAGTGAGAGCAAAGAGGAAGCCTCAATCCCTTTTATGACCTAGTCAGAGACCACCATTTCTGCCTATTCTGTTCATTAGAAACAAGCCATTAAATTCCACTCATGCTCCTGGGGATGGGAATTTCAGACATGAGGAGGGAAATTAGGCTTTATCTTTTGAAAAGAATTGTGGACAAATTTTAAACTACCACAATCACAATTTAAGGGATTGGCAGAGGAAAAAAGCTCACACAGGAGAGTGAAAAGGGATGCCAGAGATGTAAGAGAAAAACTAGAAGAATGTGGCAGTCATGGATGGCAAGGTGGAAGTAGTAAATTGGCTTGAATACTGCTGAAAGGATTAAATAGATGAGATCTAAAGCATATCCATTGGATTGATGAACATCATTGATGTTCCTAGGGAGAGCAGTTTCCATGGAGTGGTAGGTATGGAATGCAGGTTGGAATGGCTTGAAGAGTAAAGAGGAGGCAGGAAGTATATGAAGTGAATGGAGGTTATTCAAGATGTTTCATTGTAGAAAGGGCAAAGAGGACATGGAATGTGGAATGGAGGGGAACAGTTTCTAAAATAGGAATATGCTTAAATGGTGTAGGGATGGGAAGCAAGGTCCATGTTAAAAATGAGGATACAGTCAGGACACAAGGAATATAGTAAAGATTTAGGACAATGACACTGGGAACTGGAAAAAGGAATAGCTAAATATGATTTGTTTAGTCATTACCCACAAATGTTTAACCCTCTTTCTTGATTTGTATTGCTTTTGGAGAGAGGGTTAGAAACTGAATTAGTAAGTTACCTGGGCTACTCAAGATATTCCTTGTAAAAGGAGTCATTAGAGAAATCATATGTTCTTTGCTGTTACACACTGTCTGGAAGAGACTTGTAATGACTTTGCATTTTAAAACCACTGCTAGTCAAAACACATTTAAGTGTTATTTGGCAGTCTTTAGCAATGTTTAGTAGATGATAAAAAAAAACTACCATCTAATTATTGGATTTTAGATTTCTGAATAGCTTAAATGTATATATTTCTCTTGCAAACATGTTAGTCTCAGATTCTCCTAGAAAGATACCAGCACCACTCCCATCAAATATTTAAAAGCAAATTTATTCTTTTCTAAGTAAATCATTCTGGAATATATCAAATATGATATTTATTGAGCTTATATATGGTACTTTTTTTTTTTTTGACGGAGTCTCGCTCTGTCCCCCAGACTGGAGTGCAGTGGCGCAATCTCCACTCACTGCCACCTCCACCTCCTGGGTTGAAGCAATTCTCCTGTCTCAGCCACCCAAGTAGCTGGGATTAAGGCGCCCACCACCACGCCTGGCTAATTTTTGTATTTTTAGTAGAGATGAGGTTTCACCATGTTGATGAGGCTGATCTTGAACTCCTGACTTCAGATGATCCACCTGCCTCAGCCTCTCAAAGTGCTGAGATTACAGGTGTGAGCCACCTCGCCTGGCTATATGTTACATTTTAATAGTCCAAATCTAATAGAGTAGCTTTAGAATTATAAAAGGAACAAAAGAAAAATTGTATCTAAATCTAAATGGGCCGGGTGCGGTGGCTTATGCCTGTAATCCCCCAGCACTTTGGGAGGTCAAGGCGGGTGGATCACTTGAGGTCAGGAGTTCAAGACAAGCCTGACCAACATGGCGAAACCCCGTCTCTACTAAAAATACAAAAATTAGCCGGGCGTGGTGGTGCACCTCTGTAATCCCAGCTACTTGGGAGGCTGAGGTAGGAGAATCGCTTGAACCTGGAAGGCAGAACCCGTGAGCTGAGATCATGCCACTGCACTCTAGCGTGGGCGACAGAGTGAGACTCTGTCTCAAAAAATAAATAAATAAATAAAAATAAAAATAAATCTAAACACCCTGAAAAGACATAAAGAAACTCCCTAAGATAGTGAGTAGTATCAGTGGGAAGAATTATTTGGAAATTTTTTCTTTTACTTTCCTTGAATACTTTAGACAGTCTTGATTTTTCCCTTTTCTAAAACTCCTGAGCCTTGCTCATGTAATTCTTCTGGGCATTAATCATTTTACATCTGCTACAATTAACTAAACGTATCTCTAGTACATGCTTTATCTGTACAGCAAGCTTGTAAACTCCTTGATGGCAGTACTGAACATTATAATAATCTTCAAGCCCGACAATGAGGCATATTATTCTCCTTGTGAATAGAATATGAATGGCCCTTCTAATTCGAATTATAGGTGAGTGAGGCAGAAGGCTGTTTGGAATTCTTGTTTACACAGCCTTGTAAGTTTTACAGAATATACTAATAGCAAATATGTATGTTTCCACAGTTTGTGTAAAACCTGATTGAGTTTATAGTAACAACAGAGGTTTTTTGTTTAGTCATCCAGAGCCTGTGGAACTAACTGTGTGCGATCTTTTGCTTCCTGTGTTGTAGCAGACAAGCAGTCAATTCTTGCTTCTGCTGCAAGCAGTTTTCTTGATGGTGATAATTTGTAGAAAGATGTAGAGTTGTTCTTAAATATGCCACTCCAAAAGTGGCAATTGTATGATTAGATTTTCTTTTTTTAATGTAATTTAATTTATTTTTAACTAATCTAGACCATGCCAGTTGGAAGGATTAGATTTTCAAATAGGTAATCCCGATCAAAACTAGAACAGTGTACAAGTGATTTAGATTAAGGATTGAATTTCTTTTACTGTTTATAGAGAAATACAGACAAATAAATGGCCACCCTAATCAGTTGTTTCCTTCTCATTTATTTAATTGTAAAGGATTATCTTCTTCTTCTTCTTTTTTTTTAATGGGGTACTGCTCTGTCATCCAGGCTGGAGTGCAGTGGCATGATTTTGGCTCACTGCAACCTCCAGCTCCAAGACTCAAAATCCTCCCACCTCACCTCAGCCTCCTGAGTAGCTGGGACCATAGGCATGCGCCACCACACTGGCTAACTTTTTGTATTTTTGGTAGAGATGGGGTTTCACCATGTTGGCCAGGCTGGTCTCAAACTCCTGAGCTCAAGCAATCCACCCTACTCGGCCTCCCAAAGTGCTGTGATTATAACTGAGCCACTGCATTCAGCCCAGGATTATTTTAAAAATGGAATTTACTTGCAGAAGTTAAGTTTACATGTTACATGGGATCATATAAATGGAATTATATTCAAGGAAAATATTTCCAGGTATTCATAATTAATTTTTTTCTATTCACATGACAATGTTAAAATTATTGTAAAAGTTGATTCTCTATTTCTTGGAGTTTTGTTCCATTGAGGCCCCATGATAAGATTGTCTACTTATTTCTTGTATTTTATCTTAGTATTGTTATGGCACAGCTGGGTGAAAATACACTGGATAAAAATGTGATCTGTCATTCTGGCAGCTATCTCTTGTCTCTCAATCCTCTTCTTTCCTCCATCACTCATAAGAGATGCCATGCTTACCAGAGACAATAGTTCATTTGGTGGGAACACTCTCAACTCCTTGTTCTCCCACCTGTTTTAATATATCTATTTTCCTCTTTATACTTGCTTTTACCTTTCCCTATCATAGTAGAAGAAGTAATCCTGTGTTCTGGATTCCATTTGCTCACAAACTTTTCGGGGATCTCAGTCTATAGATTTTCTCCTCTATCTGCTTTCTCTTCTCTCTCTATTTAACTTCTTCCTCACTACAGATTTTTCTTATTTAAGAATATTATTATTATTATTATGCAGTATAACAAACAGTTGTAATCATTTTATACAGACATTTTTAGATAGTCTGTTTCTTTTTATTCTTTTTTTTTCCCCCCTACGACCAAATCTCACTCTGTCACCCAGGCTGGAGTACAGTGTGCTATCACAGCTTACTGCAGCCTCGACCTCCCAGGCTTAAGCAATCCTCCTGCCTCTGTCTTCTGAGTAGTTGGGATTGCAGGCATGTGCCACCACACGAGCTAATTTTTGTATTTTTTTTTTTTTTTTGTAGAGTTAGGGTCCCACTGTGTTGCCCAGGCTAGTCTTGAACTCCTGGACTCAAGTGATACTCCTGCTTTGGCCTTCCAAAGTGCTGGGATTACAAATGTGAGCCATGACACCTGGCCATCTTTAATTTTGATGATGTCCAGTTTATCTGTTCTTCTGCTGCTGCTTATGCTTTTGGTGTCGTATCTGAGAAATCATTGCTTAATCCAAAGTCACAAAGTTTCGTATCTATGTTTACTTCTAAGAGTTGTTCATTTTAGCTATATTGGGCAGGTCTGATCCATTTTTGTTGTTGGTCATGGTTTTTTTTTGTTTGTTCATTTTGAGACAAGGTCTTTCTCTGTTGTCCATCCTGGAGTGCAGTGGCACAATCATAGCTTATAGCAGCCTCAACCTCCCAGGCCAGGTGATCCTACCACCTCAGCCTCCTGAGTAGCTGGGACTACAGGCTTGTGCCACCATGTGGCTCATTTTTTTATTTGTAGAGGATGGGGTCTTGCCATGTTGCTCACACTGTTCTCCAACTCCTGGGCTGAAATGATCCTTCTGTCTCAGCCTCCCAAAGTACTGGGATTATACGTGTAAGCCACTGCACCTGGCTAGTTTTTTTTTTTTTTGATATCGAATGAGGTAAGGGTCCACCTTTATTCTTTTGCATGTGGATATCCAGTTATCTGAGCATCATCTGTTGGAAAGACTTCTTTCTCCGTTGAATTGTTTTGGCATTCTTGTTGGCAGTTAACTAACCATAAATGTGAAGATTTGTATTTGGACTGTCAGTTCTATTCCATTGACTTATTTGTCTGTACTTACGCCAGTACTATACTGTCTCAATTACTGTAGCTTTGTAGTAAGTTCTGAAATTGGGAAATGTAAATCCTCTAACTTTCTTTGTTCTTTTTCAAGATAGTTTTGGCTATTCTGGATCCTTTGAATTTACATATGAATTTTAGGATGGACTGGCTTTTTCATTAATGTATTAACATGTTCATCTCTCCTACTTTGAAAAATGTCTCTCCTAATTCTGTTTTTTTTTTTTGAAAATATCATCCTAACCTGTCTTCCTCAATATACATTGTATATTGAAATCCCTGTCTCTGTTACTCCATCTTGCATTTACTCGACAGCACTCTTTTTTACCTCCACATTTCACTGAAAATTCCAGCAGAGGTCCCCAGTGATAGCTTTGTTGCTAAACCCAATGGGTGCTTTTTTCGCTCTTAATCTTAGCACTGTCTCTACAGTATTTGATGACACTGGTTACTCTTTTACAGCTTTAAAAATTGTTTTACTGTTCTTGAAGAGATGACATTGTACTCTTAATTATTTTTCTACCACTGTACTAATGAAGGCCTACTCTTTGGAAAGGACTATTGCGGTATTTGGAAGTCTTTGGAAAGGACTATTGCAGTATTACTGTAAATTTTTAAAAGAAGAGTCAAACTATAGTGAAAGGTCTATACAGTAGAAGGAAGGAAAGGCACACCTGAAATCCTACTTATCTGTGTTTTGGAGAATAGCTTTCCTAACAACTCTTTATGCACAAATACACATCTGTATACTTTATATAAATGGAATCATTTTATACATGATATTCTACAACCTAAAAGCATTTTAAGATTTTTCTGTGTAAGTTATTGTACCATTTTGTATTGTATTTCTTCAAGAGGCAAATGAACAAAAGATAACATTTTTTCTTCATCTTTATTTAATAAGATCTCAGTCATCTGGCTTTGGGAAATTAAAATTCCTACGCTGGCCTGGTGCAGTGGCTCGCGCCTGTAATTTCAATACTTTGGGAGGCTGAGGTGGGAGAATTGCTTGAACCCGGGAGGCGAAGGTTGCAGTGAGCTGAGATTGCGCCACTGCACCCCAGCCTGGGCGACAGAGCGAGACTCCATCTCAAAAAAAAAAAAAAAGAAAAGAGAAAAAGAAAAATATCTAAATTTTTTATTATGACTTTACTATGACTTCGTGATCTGCTTCAATTTATCTTTCTTTTTTTCTTTTTTTTTTTGAGATGGAGTCTTGCTCTGTTGCCCAGGCTGGAGTGCAGTGGCGTGATCTCGGCCCACTGCAGCCTCTGCCTCCTGTGTTCCAGCAATTCTCCTGCCTCAGCCTCCTGGGTAGCTGGGATTACAGGTGCGTGCCACCATGTCCGGCTAATTTTTGTATTTTTAGTACAGACGGGGTTTCACCTTGTTGGCCAGGCTGGTCTCCTGACCTCAGGTAATCCACCCTCCTCGGCCTCCCAAAGTGCTGGGATTACAGGCGTGAGCTACCATGCCTGGCCTTAGCTTAACACTCTCTATCCACTTTAGCTTTTCTTCTGTTCCTTTGAAGTTCTTCAAACTTGTTCTTGCCTCAGGGCCTCTGAATGTTTTCTGTCTTCTTGGGCAGGTCTAGCATGGTTGATTACTTCTTATACAGGTTTTCATTCATATGTCACTGCTCTGAGAAGCCTTTCTATAACAAACCATCTAAAGTAGGCCTCTCACCCTCAGTCGCTATCATAATCATCTCATTTGATTTTTCATGGCATATATTGTTATTGCTGTATTTTGTTTCTCTTGCTTATTGTCTGTTTCTGTCTTGTATGAATAGAATGTAAGTTCCATTAGAACAGAGACTTTATTTATCTTCATCATTTTATCTCCAGCATCTAGAGCAGTGCCTGGCACTTAGTGGCTTTTCAGTAAATATAGTCATGGGTCGCTTAACAATGGTGCAGGAGTGTGGGGAGATATCTTCTGAGAAATTTGTTAGGTGATTTTATCATTGTGTGGATGTCATAAAGTGTGCTTACGCAAACTGAGATCATATAGTTTACTACATACCTAGTCCATGTGGTAGGCTGCAACGCTGTACAGTGTGAAACTGTATGGGCAGGCCAAAGGGAAAACTTCTTGGCCTTTGGAGGTTCGCTGAAATGCAACTGACAAAAGGCAGATTCATAGGGGAAAAGGCATACAAATTTACTAATGTGGCTCGGTGCGGTGGCTCATGACTGTAATCCCAGTGCTTTGGGAGGCTGAGGTGGGTGGATCACCTGAGATCAGGAGTTTGAGACCAGCCTGGCCAACGTGGTGAAACCCTGTCTCTACTAAAAATACAAAAATTAGCCGGGTGTGGTGGTGTGCACCTGTATTCCCAGCTACTTGGGAGGCCGAGGCAGGAGAATTGCTTGAAACTAGGAGTTGGAGGTTGCAGTGAGTCAAGACTGTGCCACTGCACTCCAGCCTGGGTGACAGAGCCATATTCCGTCTCAAAAAATATATATATTATTAATGTGCATGGGGGAGGGGAAGTTATGGAGTGATTACCCCAACCCGTAATGGAGTACAGTAATTTATATACCCTTTTTCACAGGGGATGGAGGAGATGGGGAGTGTAGACAATTCTTTTAAAGGGTACTAAATGATTACTGGGGGGAGTGAATGAATCAAGGAGACAGAAAAGTCCATCCAGGTGTAGTTGCGTTTCTCAGTCTTCTTTTCTGAGATAGATAATGAGATTTCAGAAAGGGGATAGAAGGCAATTGTGGTTTTTTTGGTAAGATGCTTTTTTGGTCAGATAAGGAAATGACAGAGAGTCTCTCCCAGCACTGGGTCAGGGAGAAACAAGACAAGGTTAGAGGGACCTTGATCCTAAGGTTTATTTCTAAGGCCTTTCAATTTTCAAAAGCACCATGCCCAAGTGCCATATTTTCTGGGTTAGTCGTTTTCTGCACTACAACATTACTGTACTGAATACTGTAGGCAATTGTAATATAATGGTAAATATTTGTGTATCTAAATGTATCTAAGCATAGAAAAGATACAATAAAAATATGGTATAAAAGATAAAAAATGGTACACCTGTATAGGGCACTTACCATGAATGGAGCTTGAAGGACTGGAAGTTGTTCTGATGAGTCAATGAGTGAGTGGTGAGTAAATGTTAAGGCAGGGGACATTACCATACACTACCATAGACTTTATAAATACTGTACATTTAGGTAACACTGAACTTACAAAAAAAATTTCTTCAATAAATTAACCTTAGCCTACTGTAATGCTTTACTTGATAAACTTTTAATTTTTTTTTTAACTTTTTGACTCTTTTGTATTGACACTTGGGTTTAAAACACAAGCACATTGTACAGCTGTACAAAAGTATTTTCTTTCTTTGTGTCCTTATTCTATAAGCTCTTTTCTATTTATAAGTTTTCTTATTTTATGTTTTTCATTTTAAGCTTTTTCTTGTTAAAAATACAACTGCCCAGTGGGTTCTTTCTGCCCACTGCGCAAACAAAATCAATTTGTGGAGACCATGGCATTACAGTAAAGAAAGTTTAATTGACACGAGGCTGGCCTCACTCTGAGGTTAGGGGTTTTTCAAAGATAGTTTGGTGTGCTGGGGCCTACGGTATGGGGAGTGCTGATTGGTTGGGTTGGAGCTGTCCTCTTATGCTGAGTTGCTTCTAGGTGAGGCCACAGGAGCAGTTGGCATGTCCATGTGGAGCCATCAGTTGTCAGACATGCAAAAAACTTGAAAAGAGATCTCAAAAAGGCCAATCTGTCTGGGCACGGTAGTGCATGCCTGTAATCTCAGCACTTTGGGAAGTAGCAGCAGGAGGATCATTGAGCCCAGGAGTTTGAGACCATCCTGGGCAACATAGTGAGACCCCATCTCTACAAAAAACTAAAAAAATTAGCCAAGCATGGTGGAGTGTACCTGTGGCCCCAGCTACTTGGAGGCTGAGGCAGGAAGATCGCTTGAGCCCAACAGGTCGAGGCTACAGTGAGCTATGATCATGCCACTGCATTCCAGCCTAGGCAACAGAGCAAGACCCTGTCTCAAAAAGAAAAAAAAAAGACCTTAGGTTCTTCAATAGTGATGTTATCTGCAGAAGTAATTGTGACCACCAGAATAATGGCTGACAATCATTTATGTCTATGCCTTAGCAGAATTCAGGCTCCTCTAATCTCCTAGCCTGGTGGTCTCTCATTAGATTTACAAAGGCAGTTGAGTTTTGGGAAAGGATTATTATCATTTAAACTATAAAAAATGTCTCCCAAAGTTAGCTTGGCTTAAGCCTAGAAATAATTGCAGCTTGAAAGCTAAAGGCAAGGGGGCGTTGGCTAGATCAGGTTTCCTCGACTGCCATAATTTTCTCACTGATAGAATTTTTGCAAAGGTGGCTTCAAGAAGTAAGATACAAACACATTAGCAGAGGTCTACATAGGCTCAGTATCATCGGTATCACTGTCTTCCACCTGTGCATCTTGTCCCACTGGAAGGTCTTTAGGGCAATAACTCACATGGAGCTGTCATCTCCTGTGATAACAATGCTTTCTTCTGGAATCCCTACTGAAGGACCTGCCTGAGGCTGTTTTACAGTTAACTTTTAAATATATGTATATATACACATATATATAAATAGAAGGCATACACTCTAAAATAACAATAAAATACAGTATAGTAAATATATAAGGTAATGTACTTATCAAGTATTATGTACTGTACATAATTGTATGTGCTATGTTTTATACATCTGGTAGCACAGTAGGTTTGTTTATAACAGCATTGCCACAAACATGAGTACAACATCATTAGGCAATAAGAAATTTTCAGCTCCATTATAATCTTACAAACAGTTCTGTGAAGTAGTTGGTATTATTTCCTTTGGACAGTGAAGACATTGAAATTTAAGAGGATCACATAGTAGTTTCTATGTGTGTGATCAAGGTCTAACTTCAAATAGAATGTTCTTTCTGGGATACACTAGATTAGTAGTGATTAGAATGATGGTAAACCTGTTATCACTAGTTTGCTGGCAGATGATAAATAATTTACGTCATTATCACAATTAAATAAACTTCTTTCTGCAGAGGCCTTTGTAAACTACAATGATCTATTGTAATGCTAGGTTAAGCAAAGACTCTTCCTCTTATCTCAATGGAAAGCCTGCGATGGGGGGAGAAGTGGCGGGGACTAGATACTAAAGTCTCAGAATTTGTGAGTGATGGGTTTTTTATATTTACGTGGCATAAGTATAGAAAGGCAGTGGCAAATTATCAAAGAAGATAGGGTCTACCTTGGAATTTTATCACCTGGAAGAGGAGTAAGTTTAAATTTCTGATAGGCAACATCCTCTGTGACTAGTTAAAATGAAAGTCATTTTAACTCTTCTGCCTTCATTTCTTTTTGGAAACCCATATATTTTGAAGTAAAGTTAGACTTGATTAAAAAAAATGAGAGTTTTTAAAAAAATACTTTTTTTTTTTTTTTTTTTTTTTGAGACCGAGTCTTACTCTGTCATCCAGGCTGGATCTTGGCTCACTGCAACCTCCGCCTCCTGGGTTCAAGCGATTCTCCTGCCTCAGCCTCTCAAGTAGCTGGAATTACAGGTGTTCGCCACCATGCCTGACTAATTTTTTTATATTTTTAATAGAGACATGGTTTCACCATGTTGGCCAGGCTGGTCTCGAACTCCTGACCTCAGGTGATCCACCCACCTTGGCCTCCCAAAGTGCTGGGATTACAGGTGTCAGCCATCTCACCTGGCCACTTTTATCTTTATTATAAAAGTAAAATAAGGCCAGGCGAGGTAGCTAACACCTGTAACCCCAGCACTTTGGAGGCCAAAACGGGAGGATGGCTTGAGCCCAGGTGTTCGAGACCAGCCTGGGCAATGTAGGCAGACCCCTGTCTCTACAAAAAAATAAAAAATAAAAATTAACCAGGTGTGGTGATGCACGCCTGTGGTTCCAGCTACTGGGTGGGGATGGGGGATGGGTGCGAGGTAGAAGGATCAATGAGCCTGGGAGGTAGAGGCTGCAGTGAGCTGTGTTCCTGCCACTCCACTCCAGCCTGGGCAACAGAGCAAGACCCTGTCTCAAAAAATAAAATGAAGTAAATTAAAATAAAAAATAAAATAAAATAAAATAAAATAAAATAAAAACAGGGTCTTGCACTCTGTCACGGGGGCTAGAATGCAGTGGCATGATCATGGTTCACTGCAGCCTCAACCTCCTGGGCTCAAGCAGTCTTCTTACTTAAGCTTTCAGAGTACCTGGGACCACAGGTGTGAACCACCACACCAGCTAATTTTAAAAAAACCATTTTGTAGAAATGGAGCCTCACTGTGTTGCCCAGGTTGGTCTCAAACTTCAGGGCTCAGGTGATCTTTCCACCTCAGCCTCCCAAAGTGCTGGGATTACAGGTGTGAGCCATCTTACCTGGCTTGGAAATAATTATTAACAGTTTTTCATTGCAAACATTTTTCCTGAGCCCCAAGCTCCAGATTTGAACAAGGAGCTTTTGGAGCATAGCCCCATTCTAAATTGGAGTCTATAGGATGAGACTTGGAATTAGGACTAAGCATCTGAAATTTCATGGGTCTAGCTGTTGTTCTTGCTAACCACATTTTTGTGTGTTGCACAAATTTTTCTATCTTCTATACATTTTTGTAGTGTTCTTCTTCTTGTTCCCTTTTTATAATCTTGTTATTCTGGGCCCTCTATTAGTCTTTGCTAATAGGGAAAAAGGTCCTTGGGCAATTTTTGATAGAGGAGTGAACTTGAATGTTAATAATGGATTGTCATTTCACAGTTTTGTGGGAGAAGTACTGATAGTGGAGGAGCATAAAACAGAGTTTAACACTCCCTCATTATTTCCTTTAATCAACTCTGAATAAACACGAGTCAATATTTAGTATTTTGGGTGGTATGTGAAAAACAAAAATAGAAAATCTGTGTCGAGGTTGTAGGGAAGTTGAAACTTTCCCTCTGAAAGTTTGAATCCAAGTCGGCTGAAGTGAGTTGACAGTCGCCAGATTAACAGGAGAAAAGGTATACAAATTTATTCACGTGCATAAACATGGGAGCCATACAAAATATGAGACTCAAAGAAGGGCCAACTGAAGTTTTATACCGTACAGAAAGGAATAAAGGGTTAAGGGGATCCTGGGGTTGTGGGGAAGGGGTTGCTGCAGTGTATGAGAGAGTGAGGGGAGGAAACATGGTGTATTAGTCTGTTCTCACACTGCTGACAAAGCCATACCTGAGACTGGGTAATTTATAAAGAAAAAGAGGTTTTATTTATTTATTTATTTATTTATTTATTTTTTATTTTTATTTATTTTTTTTGAGACGGAGTCTCACTCTGTCGCCCAGGCTGGAGTGCAGTGGTGCAATCTCGGCTCACTGCAAGCTCCGCCTCCCAGGTTCACGCCATTCTCCTGCCTCAGCCTCTCCAAGTAGCTGGGACTACAGGGAAAAAGAGGTTTAATGGACTCACAGTTCCACGTGGCTGGGGTGGCCTCACAATTGTGGTAGAAGGCGAAAGGCATGTCTCACACTGGGGCAGGAAAAGAGAGAATAAGAACCAAGGGAAGAGGGAAACCGCTTAAAACCATCAGATCTCATGAGACTTTTTCACTACCACAAGAAACAGTATGGGGGAAACTGGCTCTATGATTCAATTATCTCTCACCAGGTCCCTCCTACAACATGTGGGAATTACGGGAGCTACAATTCAAGATGAGATTTGGGTGGAGACACAGCCAAACATATCTCATGGCCAGCAAGGGCTGGGCCATCTTGTTATGCAGGAGAAATCTCTCAGTAGATCATTTTACCTATGGGAAAAGTTTCTGTGTCAGACTTTGAAAAGTGTGTCAAGACCAGAGTGTGGTGGGTCATACCTATAGTCCCAGCCACTGGAGAGGCTGAGTTAGGAAGATCCCTTGAGCCCAGAAGTTTGAGTTCAGCCTGGGCAACATAGATAGACCCCATCTCTATTAAAAAAAAAAAAATGTCAGAACTTTGGTCTCCTTTTCCTGTGAGGTAATCTTGCTAGATTAGATAAGGCAGATAAGGAGGTCTCAGAAAAAGGTGTTTGCACCTTGCTGTTACTCCATTAATGTAGATTACCTCTACAGATACAAGTCTCCCCTACCAAAGTACAACTTTTCAGAGTTATTCTCGTGTCTGCAGCCCCTCTGAGAATAGCTATCTCAAAATATGCCAAAGAAGTATATTTTGGGGTGGTATATTTTGATTTCCTTCAAGGTGCAGCATATATTACTAACATGCTATCAGTAGTTTGCAGAACTTGGGCTACTATTTAGTTTTTAATATTTAACTTTATAAGGGATGCAAAAACCCTAAGTCATCATGGCTGTGCTTAATTGAGCTCCGTGAAAGTGGCTCTCTCCACTGACCTGTTGTCCTGAAATTCTGACTTGAAGATAGAATTGTCCTTTTTTAAAAACAGTGAAAAACCTGAGGCTCGACAATGTTATAGGCCACTAGATCAAAGTCCATATGTCCACAATCCTTTGCCTGCAATTTTGAAATCCCTACAGCCCTGAATGAAAAAGATTTTTCCCCCTAAATTTATAATATACTCATTTGGAAGTAAAGCCTATCTTGAACTGATATGTGGCTATTTATAATCTTTATCATGCTTAGTATAAATATTTTTTGTTGTACTATAGATATATTAATATGCTTGGTTGTGGAATTAATATGCTTGGCTACCCTAGACCTCACTGCAGATGACACAGTTTGTATATGTGTGTGTGTGTGTGTGTGTGTGTATGTGTGTGTGTATATATGTCCTTTCTAAAATCAATCCATCCTGCCTTCCTTCCTTCCTTCCTTCCTCCCTTCCTCTCTCTCTCTTGTTTTTGTTTTTTTTTTTTTTGAGACAGGGTCTTGCTCCATTATCCACGCTGGAGTTTAGTGGCATGATCATAGTTCACTATAGCCTCAAACTCCTAGGCTCAAGTAATCCTTCCACCTCAGCCTCCCCAGTAACTAGGAATATAGGCATGTGCCACCTCTCCTGGATGCCACTTCATTCTTTTTTTTTGTTTTTTCCCTTTGAGACAAAGTCTGGCCCTATCACCCAGGCTGGAGTGCAGTGGCATGATTCAGCTCACTGCATCCTCTGCCTCCTAGGCTCAAACCATCCTCCCACCTCAGCCTCCCAAGTAGCTGGGACTACAGGTGCACACTGCCACACCAGGCTCATTTTTGTATTTTTTGTAGAGATGGGGTTTCACCATGTTGTCCAGGCTGGTCTTGAACTTGTGAGCCCAAGTAATCCTCCTGGCTCGGCCTCCCAAAGTGCTGGGATTGCAGGTATGACCCACCACGCCCAGCCCAAATTGTCTTACCTTTCTAAAATTGTGAAGACTGGTCACAGTGGCTCATGCCTGTCATCTTAGCATTTTGGGAGGCCCAAGGTGAGTGGATCACTTGAGGCCAGGAGTTCAAGGCCAGCCTGGGCAACAGAGTAACACTCCATCTCTACTTTAAAAATAAATAAATAAATAAAATTGTCATTTCCAAAACACATCTGATCCAAAGGTCTTGGGATAAGGGATGTGGACATGTATTTGTAATCTAGTGACCTAGGAATTTACATGCTAGAGATGTTTCAGAAGTCAGCGTTACCGCCCTCTGAGGCACTGCTGAGAGGCTTTACAGGGTGACATATTCCTCTGAATTCAGAAAGATCGCTGATTTTACACCCAGCCTTTGTGGTTGAGAAAAACCTTTAAGGAAGACTTAAATTAACCAGGTTTATAGTGACTGTGGTACAAATGTACCTTTGGATCCATACCTGGGTTCAAATCCTGTTTCTCTCACTTGCTATCTGTGAGTCTGTGGACAAGTTACTCCAACCTTTCTGTCACTGATTCCTCAGTTATAAAATGAGTATAACATGCCAGACATGGTGGCTCATGCCTGTAATCCACCACTTTGGGAGGCTGAGGTGGGTGGATCACATGAGGTCAGGAGTTCAAGAACAGCCTGACTAACATGGTGAATCCCCGTCTCTACTAAAAATACAAAATTAGCCGGGCTTGGTGGCGCATGCCTTTAATCCCAGCTACTCAGGAGGCTGAGGCAGGAGAATCAGAGGTTGCAGTGAGCTGAGATCACGCCACTGCACTCCAGCCTGGGCAACAAGAGTGAAACTCCGTCTCAAAAAATAAATAAATAAAAATAAATAAAATGGGTATGATAAAAGAACCAATATCATAAGATCATTGTGATAATTAAATAAAATAGTATTTAAAGCACTAGCACAGTGTCTGGCACATAAGTGCTCAGTAAATAACAAAAAGCTAAAGTTTATGGAGGTGTTTGACATAGTAATATTCACTAAATGTACACTGTGGTCACCATTATATGAATCAGTATTCCAATTTATTAATTCACAACAAGAAATATAACTTAAGAAGACTCTACATTTAGGCTGTCTAACTGATACATTTATTCTCTGAATGCAAACTCTTTGGGATGCTAAATTATAAGCAGCATCAGACCAAAGTTATATGTTATAGGTATTTAGTGGCATTAGATATTGACATCAAGATGCAGTATCTCCATGTTAGAGACATACATATTATCAGAATGTAACAGGTTTAATCTTTGGGTCAAAAAAACTTCTATCCTTGCCTTCTGATATTAGTTCTGGCCTTCTTTCTCTAGTTCTAAAATACTTAGTATAATGATCTCCAGGCTGTTCCATCTCTTAAAGATGATCTTGTATATATCTCTGTTCTGATATATGTCTCTTTTCTTTAAGGGAAGGCAGCCTTGTTCCCAGGATCTTGGAGAGACCCCCAAAATCACCGTTACCTTGTTTACTGAATATTTTTGTATACTGAATCAATAGACGTTAAATCTGATGCTCAAAATGAGACCATCTGTAACTGACAGGGAAAGGAGGGAAGGATGAGATAGTTAGTTATCTATGATAACTTGAAGGATGAGTGATGGGGAAAATTTCTCCGTTATTGTGAGTCTGTGACTACTTGAAGTTTTTGTTGGTGTAGCTTTCTGGAAGCATAATGACATTTAGGGCTATTGAGTGTCCCAAAGCAGTAACTGGGGAAGGGTCTGTAGTACATTAAATGCTATCGGGATGGCTTTAGGATTCCGTGCTCTCTTAAATAGAAAGGAGACTACATTCTGGGTGTGGTGGCTCACTCCTGTAATCCCAGTACTGCTCGAGGCCAGGAGTTTGAGACCAGCCTGAGCAACATAGTGAGACCCTGCCTGTATAAAAAAAATTTTTTTTAAAGAAAAAAAAGGCCAGGCATGGTGGCTCATACCTGTAATCCCATCACTTTGAGAGGCTGAGGCAGGCAGATCCCTGAGTTCAGGAGTTAGAGACCAGCCTGGGCAACATGGTGAAACCCTGTCACTACAAAAAATACAAAAATATTAGCTGGGTGTGGTGGTGTGCCCCTTTAGTGAGCTATGATTGCACCACTGCACTCCAGCCTAGGTGACAGAGTAAGACCCTGTCTCAAAAAAATAAAAATAAAAATCTGAACAGATGCAGTGGCTCACACCTGTCATCTTAGCACTTTGGGAGGCCAAGTCCAGAGGATTGCTTGAGGTCAGGAGTTCAAGACCAGACTGGCCAACATAGGAAGAATGCCTTAAAAAAAAACTACAGGAGTGAGTGGGTGTTGCTGCTATCGTTTCCTATTTTGTAATTGTTGTAATTAGTGTATCTGTGTAGAATTTTGTCAAGTACTATTTATTAATTTACTTTTATTGATGTATAATTTTCTTCCAGTAAAAAACACATATTTTAAGTGTATAATTAGATGAGTCTTTGCATTTATTTACGGCCTTGTCACTAATATCCCAATCAAAATATGAAGCATTGTTATCTTCCTGCAAAATTCCCTCCTGTCCCTTTCCTGTCTGTCCCATGCCTTAGAACCAGCGTCTTGTGATTCCTATCTTCATGGGTTAGTTCGCCTGTCAAGTTTTCCTCCTGTGTGCCAGTAGTAGATGGTCCAAGGTACAACACTGGCTATGTGTGCAACCTCATATGCACTTGGAAATGAACCAACATGTCTCTCAATGTGGAAACAGTGTTTATATTTATGTGTAAAGGAGAGGAACTGTTGTGACATTTGTCCACATTCATTGTCCTCAGATCTTCTACCATCAACATATTAAATGTTCTTTGCAAAGTACAGTGTAGCAAGGGTAGCATATTGAGTTGGGGGCGGTGGGGACAAGGATGAGTCAGAAACTACGTTTGGGAGAAGTGATGAGACATGCACATACGTTATTATCATATAAGATAGAAATAATAAGTGCCTTAAGAAAAGTAATATGGCATGCTGTGTATTAATAAGTTCAGAAGGAGACCTCACTTTTAGCTGTGAGAGATGCATAGCAAGTCAGTGAGTTTCTTGCTTGATCTTTAACACAATGTACTTTAAGCAAAGTAAAATTAACATTCAAATAAATTTAAGTGTCTTTATGTAACAGATTTGGGGAGGCATTCTTAGTGGTTTTTTTTTTTTTTTTTTTTTTTTTTTTTGAGATAGGGTCTTGCTCTGTCATCCAGGCTGGAGTGCAGTGGCGCAGTCAGGGGTCATTGCAGCCTTGACCTCCTGGGCTCAAGCAGTCCTCCTGCCTCAGCCCTCCAGTAGCTGGGACTGTAGGCACACACCACCATGTCTGGCTAATTTTTTTTTTTTTTAAATTTTAATAAAGAGGAAGTCTCACTATGTTGCCCAGGCTAGTCTCAAATTCCTGAGCTCAAGCAATCCTCCCACTTCAGCCTCCCAAAATGCTGGGATTGTGGCATGAGCCACCATACTCGGCCATTCTTTGCTTTATAAAAGGATTGTAGAATTAATTTAAATGGCAAGGAAATCTTCCTTACTGAATTTTAAATATGTTTGCACAAAACTTTTTCAGACACATTTACTTTGTAAATTCATATTTATATTTCCAATTAAACAGGTTTTTATTGATTGCACTATATACTGGCACCAAGCTAGATTTTATGAGTTAATTTTTAAACTTAATAAGATATTTTTAGTACTTAGTATATGCTAGGAATGAACTGAACTAATCTTCTAAAAGCTTGCAGTCCTGTTGGAGATACAATTAAGTAGTTACAATTAAGATATAATCAAGTAGTTACTTTTGTGCTTTTGATTTAGTGCTTTTTATTAGATATTATTAATCTCTAATTGTTTTATCATAATAATTTAAAATACAGTTGTAAAAAATTTGATTGAAGAGGACTGAAAGTTAACAGAACAGGGGAAAAGGTTTCCCCTGTGTTACTTGGGAGTGTTGAATAGCTTGAATTGGGACTGAATGGGCATATTTTGAGTGAATTATGTTTATTAGATGAGTAAGATAACTGGGAAAGTGGTCTGGGACCATTCATTGAGCAGAGATTTATCTATTTTTTTATTATTTTTATTTTTTTATTATTTATTTATTTATTTATTTTTTGAGACGGAGTCTCGCTCTGTCGCCCAGGCTGGAGTGCAGTGGCGCAATCTCGGCTCACTGCAAGCTCCGCCTCCCGGGTTCACGCCATTCTCCTGCCTCAGCCTCTCCGAGTAGCTGGGACTACAGGCGCCCGCCACCACGCCCGGCTAATTTTTTGTATTTTTAGTAGAGACGGGGTTTCACCGTGGTCTCGATCTCCTGACCTCGTGATCCGCCCGCCTCGGCCTCCCAAAGTGCTGGGATTACAAGCGTGAGCCACCGCATCCGGCCATTTATCTGTTAATAATACCTTCCAGGTCCCAGGCATTAATTAGGTTCTGAAAGATAGGGTGGGAATAATAGTAAGGTAAAGATAATTTTTTTTTTTTTTTTTTTTTTTTTTTTTTTGAGACAGGCTCTCACTCTGATGCCCAGACTGGAGTGCAGTGCACGGTAACCTCTAACTCCTGGGCTAACAGGATCCTTCCACCGCAGCCTCCTGAGTACCTAGGATTACAGGTGTGTGCCACCACACCTGGCTAATTAAAACAAATTTTTTTTTTTTAGAGACAGGTTCTCACTATGTTGCCCAGGCCGGTCTCCAACTCCTGGCCTGAAGTGATCCCCCTGCCTCAGCCTCCAAATTGCTGAACTTACAGGTGTGAGCCACTGTGCGTTGCCATATTAAAGCAGATTTAAGACTGACATTTAGCTAAATAGTTCTTAGTATATTCTTACAATTACTTTTTCCTAAGGATTTAAGAAATGGACCAAGCAGGAAGACTGCTGTGTGATTTGAGATTATTATGAGCTATTCTCTTGAGAATGCAGGTCATCTCATTGTTGGTCATTACCTTGCTCTGACTGGGACCTCTTTTATAAGGGAATTAATTCCATTCATGAGGGCTTTGCCCTTGTGACCTAATCACTTCCCAAAGGCCCACCTCCTAATACCATCACCTTGGGGGTTAGGATTTTAACATATGAACTTTGAGGGGATGTAAACATTCAGTCCATTGCAGTATGTATTCCTATAAATACATGTTTCTCACATTAAGTAAGCCCTAGAAGGGTATTTTCTAGAATAGTTTGTGAAATTAATTTTGGCAAGATAAGTTCTACTTTCTGATAGACTTATGTGACTCTTTCAGAAATTTCTTACCCTGGGAAAATAAAAATTGTTTCTGATTTTATTAATTTACTGATTTCTAGAAGGTTCTTTATTCTATAGCCAGCAAAAAGCTGCTTTTGGTTGCTTAACCCTGCCCTAGATTACTTCTAGCAGGGGCTTACAAATGTGTTGATTATATCACCAACTATTTTGATAACGTAACAGTTGGAGGTTAGGATCTGTTTCTCAGCTTCCTGGGAGCACCAGCTCAATGCCGAGATAAATATCTGTTTAGATCTACAGAATAAATTGATTTTCACACTGACAGTATATCGAAGAGAATCTAGATATCCTAAGGTGTTTGCTGCCTAGAGCTAGGCACACAGTATTGATTAGAATGTTTGGAATCAGCATTCCTTAGTGTTTCTTTACAGAAAAAGTACTGACTTTTAAAAAAGGTAAGTGTCAAGTGGGTATAAAGATGGTAGCTAGGGTAAAGGCCAAATTTTTTTTCCTTTGAGGCAGGTTTAACAGACTTAGTAACACACTAAAATCTATGAAGTTTAATTTGTCTTTGGGCAGCCGATTTTAGTTTTCTGACCAACATAATCAGAATAATAATAGAAGCTTCAAATTACTGGCTATTGAGGCATAGTACATAAAATTGAGGGTTATGTTAATGAAAATTTAAATGGCTAGCTGTACTTATGTGTCTCCTTCTTATCATTCATTCAATTTTTTTTTTTTTTTTTGAGACGGAGTTTTCGCTCTTGTCGCCCAGGCTGGAGTGCAATGGCGCGATCTCGGCTCACCACAACCTCCGCCTCCTGGGTTCAAGCGATTCTCCTGCCTCAGCCTCCCAAGTAACTGGGATTACAGGCATGCGCCTCCACGCCCGGCTGATTTTTTTTTGTATTTTTAGTAGAGATGGGGTTTCTCCATGTTGGTCAGGCTGGTCTCGAACTCCTGACCTCAGGTGATCCACCCGCCTCGGCCTCCCAAAGTGCTAGGATTACAGGCGTGAGCCACCGCGCCCAGCTATTCAATATTTTTTGAGTTTCCTCTGTGTAATAGGTCAATATTTTCCTAGAATTTAAGGCTAATAGGGATGATGAAATTAATTTCAGAATTGTTTAATTACAGATTTATAAAGTACTTGGCAGGCTCTTAATTATTTATCTTTGTTAATTTTATCATGAATGCACACAAGGTATTCTGGATCAGAGACATTTCATAATAATAAATGTGTTGGCCTGCTTTTGCCCTGGTCCTTACCCCTAGGATGATGCTATAAAAGCCAAGTCAATTGTCCTGCATGAGTAGCCAGACACTCTGTAGGTGGGGGACAAGGCAAAATTATTTTTCTCTCCTATGAAGGGGAAATAGGTAACTGTCCCCCTCCCCTCATGAAACGGTCACTTAGGAAAGGTAATAAGCCTAAATCCTAACTCCAACTCTTTGGCATATCTGGAGTTTTATCTCTTTTTACATACAAATATCTAGGGAGATAGCTGTACCCCTTTTCTTAGCACCTTGGAAGCTTAGCCTAGGGAACTGCTGCAGGCTGTAACCTTTCAGACTTCTCTGGGAAATGAGAGAGGGTTTTATTATCCTTCCAGACCAGTTGAAAACAAAAGATCTAATCCTTATGGCATGCAGAAATGTTGCCAGGACCCTAGAGCTTTTTAGAAGAACATTGAGAAATCCATGGACATTTTATGTCTTAGTCTGTTTTCTGTTGCTATAACAGAATACCACAGACTAGATAATTTATAAAGGAAAGAAGTTTATTTTGGCTCATGGTTCTAGCAGCTGGAAGAGCATAGTGTCTTCTTGCTGCTTCATAACATGGTGGAGGGCGTCACATGGTGAGAGAGGTAGATCAAGAGGGGTGAGGGAAATTGCTTTTACGACAAAGTCACTCCATCAATAAAGAGCACACTCCTGTGATAGTGACATTAATCCATCAAGGAGGACAGAGTCCTCATTAATCTATTCATGAGGATGGAGGGATTAGGTTTCTAACACATGAACTTTTGGGGGATACACTCAAGCCCACAGGATTTTATTTTCCCACAATATTATGGGAAAAAAAGGGTTTTATTATATCCTTGTTAGAAGTGAAAGGTTGGTTATCTGCTCTAGAGATTCAGGTAAAGCTTCCCTCCTCAGGGAACTGAGGGTAAGTAGGAATTAGCCAGTAAAAGGAGTGAGGGTAGATGAGTAAAGGCACTTCAGGCAATGAGAACAATCCTTGTAAAAGTCCTTAGGCAAGAAAGTGATTGGCTGGTTCAGGGAACTGAAAGATTAGTGTGGGTGGGGCCCAGGGATGATGGGGTATTTTGAGGTAGGCTGGAGCTAGGCCAAGCAGGGTCTCTAGAGAGAGCAAATTGATAAATGTGCATGTTATTTTAAGTGCAATATAGAGCCACGAAGTCCTTGTTTTTTCTTGCTTGCTTGTTTTGTTTTTTAATCGAAGAAGTAACCTGATCAGATTCATGTTTTGAAAAGACTCCTGGCTCCTGTGTGGAGAAAGGATTGGAGGAGAAGAAGAAGAGATAGAGAAGAATTAGAAGGTGATACAGACTGGGTACGGTGGCTCACTCCTGTAGTCCCAGCACTTTGGGAGGCTGAGACAGGTAGATCGCTTGAGCCCAGGCGTTTGAGGCAGCTTGGGCAACAAAGTGAAACCCCTTCTCTACAAGGAAAAAAAAAATTAGCTGGGTGTGGTGGCACGTGCCTGTATTCCCAGCTTCTCTGGAGGCTGAGGTGGGAGGATCACTTGAGCCTGGGAGGCAGAGGTTACAGTGAGCCAAAATTGTGCCACTGCACTCCAGCCTGGGCAACAGAGTGAGACTTTGTCTAAAAAAAAAAAAAAAAAAAAAAAAAAGCAGGTGATACAATATTGGGATGTATTGTAGAGGGCTGGATTGGGGTGGTTGATAGTAGAGATGAAGTTAAATGAAAGGTTTTGAGTGTTTATTTTTCTTTTTCAATTATGACCTCATGAAAGAAGATTTGAGAGTTTTTATGAGACAGAAATGAGGGGACTTTGATTGATTGGATGGAAGAGAGACAGGATCATGAGTTAGTTTTATACATGTTGAGTTTTGTTTTGTTTTGTTTTGTTTTGTTTTTGAGACGGAGTCTCGCCCTGTTGCCCAGGCTGGAGTGTAGTGGTGCAATCTCGGCTCACTGCAATGTCTGTCTCCCAGGTTCAAGCAGTTCTTGCTGCCTCAGCCTCCCTAGTAGCTGGGATTACAGGCGTGTGCCACCACACCCGGCTAATTTTGGTATATTTCGTAGAGATGGGGTTTCACCATGTTGGCCAGGCTGGTCTCGAACTCCCGACCTCATGTGATCCATCCGCCTCGGCCTCCCAAAGTTCTGGGATTATAGACATGAGCCACCGTGCCCAGCCCATGTTGAGTTTTAAATGCCTTTGAGAAAGCCAGGTGGAGATGTGCTGAGGGAGAGAGTGGAGAAAATGTGAAATAGCTCTTGCCAAGAATGGAGAGCAAGTCTACTGATGAATCATTTCCTGCTCTTCCCTCTGCCTGGGACTTTGCCCCCAGATACTTCACTTCACTCGGTCCTCTAATTCAAATCTCAGTTCTTGTATGAACTCCTTGAAGAGTTTTTTCAAGCTACTTAAGTTAAAGTAGAACCTCCTTTCCCAACAATAACTTTCTGATCATCACTGCTCTAATTTAAATGTGTCCCCCAGCATTCATGTGTTGGAAACTTAACTGCAACACTGCAACAGTGTTGGGAAGTGGGGGCTAATGGACAGTGTTTAGGCAGTCCCCTTGTAAACAGATCAATGCCATCACAAAAAGGACTTGCTCACTTGTACTCTTTGCCTTTCCACCCTCTGCTCTGCGATAAATAAGAAGCCTCTCACTAGATGCTGGTGCTTGGATCTTGGAATTCCCAGCCCCTTGAAAGTTGAGAAAATAAATTTGTGTTATAAATTATGCAGTCTCTGGTATTCTGTTGTAGTAGCACAAGATGCACTAAGACAATCACCTTCCTTTATTTTCTTAACATTTATCACCAGCTGAAACTATCTTCTTAACTTGGTTTTCTTAGGCAAAATATCTACTGACATCCTTTGCCCATTTTTAAATTGGGTTGTCTTTTTATTGTTGAGTTGTACGAGTTCTGTATATATTCTCGATACTATACCCCTACCCAGATATATATGATTTGCAAATATTTTCTCCCATTCTTTGGTTTGTCTTTTCACTTTCTTGGTAGTGTTTTTTGTTTGTTTGGTTTTGTTTTGTTTTTTTTAAGACAGGGTCTCATTCTGTTGCCCAGGCTATGGTGCAGTGGCACGATTATAGCTCATCATAACCTCAAACTCCTGGGCTCAAGGGATCCTCCTGCCTTAGCGTGATAGTGTTCTTTGAAGTACAAATGTTTTTAATTTTGATGATGCCCAGTTTATTAATATTTCTTTTATTGCTTGTGCTTTTGGTATCATGTAACCATTGCTGATTCCAAGGTCACAAAGATTTATACCTGTGTTTTTATCTAAGAACTTGATAGTTTTACCCTTTAAATTTAGGTCTTGGATCCATTTTGAGTTAACTTTTTCATATGGCATAGGGTAGGTATCCAGCTTCATTCTTTTACATATGGTTTAAGCATCATTTGTTGGAAAGACTGTTCCCTATTGGATAGTCTTGGCACTCTTGTAAAAAAAAAAATCACTTGATTATGTATGTATGGGTTTATTTCTATACTTGCAATTCTTTTTTTTTTTTTTTTTTTTGAGACAGAGTCTTGTCCTGTCCCCCAGGCTGGAGTGCAGTGGCGCGATCTCAGCTCACTGCAAGCTCTGCTTCCCGGGTTCACGCCATTCTCCTGCCTCAGCCTCCCGAGTAGCTGGGACTACAGGCGCCCGCCAACACGCCTGGCTAATTTTTTGTATTTTTAGTAGAGACGGGGTTTCACCATGTTAGCCAGAATGGTCTCGATCTCCTGACCTCGTGATCCGCCCGCCTCGGCCTCCCCCCGAAGTGCTGGGATTACAGGCTTGAGCCACCGCGCCCGGCCTTGCAATTCTATTCCGTTGATTCTATTCATATCCTAATGTCAGTACCACACTGTCTATTATTGCTGTGGTTTTCTGTTACATTTTGGAATTGAGAAGTGTGAGTCCTCCAGTGTTGTTCTTTTTTTGAAGTTTGTTCTGGCTATTCTGGGTCCCTTGCAAAACCACTGCATTTTAGCATCAGCTTATCAATTTCTACAACAGAAAAGGGGAGTTAGGATTTTTATAGGGATTATATTGAATCTGTAAATCAATTTAGGGAGTACTGCCATCTTAACAACATTAAGTCTTTCAATCTAAGAGCATGAGGTGTCTTTCTATTTATTTAGGTCTTCTTTAATTTCCTTATGTTGTTTTGTAGTTTTCAGTGTACAAGTCTTATGCTTCTATTAAATTTATTACTAAGTATTTTACCTTTTGTTGCTATTATAAATGGAATTGTTTTCTTAATTATATCTCCAAATTTTTTAAATCTAAACGTGTAGAAATACAATTAATTTTTGTTATTGAATTTCTGTTTGAAACTTTGGTAAGCTCATTTATTAGCTCTAATAGTTTGTTTTTGGTGTGGATTCCTTAGGATTTTCTTTTTTGTTGTTGTTTTTTGTTTTTGAGACGGAGTTTTGCTCTGTTGCCCAGGCTGGAGTGCAGTGGCACAATCTTGGCTCACTACAACCTCCTGGGTTCAAGCGATTTTCTAGCCTCAGCCTCCTGAGTAGCTGGGACTACAGGTGCCCACCATTCCCAGCTAATTTTTGTATTTGTAGTAGACATGGAGTTTCACCATGTTGGCCAGGCTGGTCTTGAACTCCTGACCTCAAGTGATCCACCTGCTGCAGCCTCCCAAAGTGCTGGGATTACAGGTGTGATCCACTGCACCCAGCCCCCTAGGATTTTCTATATGTAAGGTTATGTCTTCTTCAAATAGAGATACTTTAAACTCTTCCTTTCTAATCTAGATGCCTTTATTTCTTTTTCTTGCCTGATTTCTCTGACTGGTACCTCCAGTACAGTGTTGAGTAGGAGTGGCAAGATAAGACATTTTTGTCTTGTTCTTAGGTATAAAGCTTTTAATCTTTCATCATTACATATGAGGTTACCTTGGGCTTTTCATAGATGCCCCTTATTAAGTCGAAGAAGTTCCCTTCTGTTTCTAGTTTGTTGAGTGGTTTTTATCACGAAATGGTGTTAGATTTTTTTAAAAGTACCTTTTCTGTGTCTTTCGAGATGATCATGTGATTTTTGTTCTTTATTTTATTAATATGGTATATTATATTGATTGTTTCTTATACGTTGACTCAACCTTGTATTCTTGGGATAAATTCCACTTGGTCATAGCATATAATCCTTTTTATATGTTGCTGGATTTGGTTCGCTAGTATTTTGTTGAGAATTTTTGCATCTGTATTAGAAACAGATACTGTTTTTTACCTATGATTTTTTTTCTGGTTTTGGTATTAGAATAATACTAGCTTTATAGAAAAAATTGGAAAGTGTTCACTCTTCTATATTTTGGAAGAGTTTGTGAAGGTATATCGTTAATTCTTTAAACGTTTTATAGAACTCACCATCTGGGCCTGGGCTTTTCTTTGTGAGAAGTTTTTTGATTACTAATTCAGTCTTTAATTTTACTTATTTTACGTCTATTCAGATTTTCTTTTTTTTTTTTTTTTTTTTTTTTGAGACAGAGTCTCGCTCTGTCACCCAGGCTGGAGTGCAGTGTTGCGATCTCCGCTCGCTGCAAGCTCCGCCTCCCGGGCTCACGTCATTCTCCTGCCTCAGCCTCCGGAGTAGCTGGGACTACAGGCGCCTGCCACCACGCCCGGAGAATTTTTTTTTGTATTTTTAGTAGAGACGGAGTTTCACCGTGTTAGCCAGGATGGTCTCTATCTCCTGACCTCGTGATCCACCCGCCTCGGCCTTCCAAAGTGCTGGGATTACAGGCGTGATCCACCGCACCCGGCCTTCTATTTTTTCTTTAGTCAGTTTTGACAGTTTATATCTTTCTTGGAATTTGTTGGTTTCATCTAATTTGTTGTTCATTGTATTTCCTTAGAATTTTTTTGTTTTTGTAAGATTGGTAATGATGTTTTTTTCTTTCATTCCTGATTTTAGTACTTTGAATCCCTTTTTTTTCCTTGGTCAGTCTAGCTAATGATTTATTAATTTTGTTGATTTCTTAAAGAACTAACTTTTGGCTAGGCACAGTGGCTCGCACCTGTAACCCCAGCACTTTGGGAGGCCGAGGCAGGTGGATTGCTTGAGCTCAGGAGTAGCCTGAGAACCCCTTCCGAGTAGAACATATCAGTTCGATATTCCCACTTTGTGGGGGTAATCCTGTTTTGTCATCCAGCTGAAAAGACAGTAGCATTCATTTCAGAGTGGTCCTTTTACTGGGCCTTGTAGCTGGAGGCAGAGAGAGTGACAGTTACTGGGCTGTAGACCACATATCTATTTGTGCCAATTTGCTTAAAAAAGGACATTTGTTAGCAGGTTTCAGAACATTGGTAAGATAACACTCAGTAGGAAGATTGCTGGCATTATGTCAGCTACCTTTCTTTCATTACCAGAAGCTACTAGGATTCATCAGAAATAGCCTAATATTTGGTGAATGGCATTGGCTTAGACAGATTTGCTTCAGACCAGGAGGTAGCTGAAGATCACTGGCAGCTGGGACTTTCCTCCTTATCTCTCTGCTTCTCTTGCTGTGTAGGCTTGCTTTCTTCGTATAGAAGGCACAGGACCAGTGGCCTCTGTACCTCACAGCTTCATGAGCAGATAGGAAGGAGCTCTTCCCTTTGCGCTGGTTGAAAAACTTCCTGGGAGATGACTCTGTCCTGCCCTGTGGGGTAGTGGGTCCTGTGATTGGTCAGCTTTGTTTGTCAGAAAAGGCTGTGTCTGGTGGAAGCAGTCACACCAGCTTCCCTATAGCCCCACATTAAAGCTGAGTGGAGAGAGGGAGGGAGAGGGCCCTGTGCTATTGTGAAAGAGGATAGTTTGATGCTATTACAGCTCAGATAAGGTCTGGGAGAATGATTTGCCGGACAGGCATTTCCAACTGTGCAACTCAGCCACATTTTACATATGTAACACTGGGTAACTTACTTGATAACCCTAGTGTCACTTTCATTTATAATATAGGAATAATTCTTACCATGCAAAGGCTTGTAAGGTTTACAGTATATAAAGTGCCTGTTACATAAGGGGCAGCAATGAGTGAGAATCTGCTGCTTCTGCTATTGTTACTATTAATGTTGCTATTATCCCTTTCTCCAAGTCCTCATATTTAACAGTGTTATTTTTCTAAAACACACCTTTAAGAATGCTATTTCCCTCTTTGTAAACCTTTAGTAGCTCCTCATTAACTATTGAATAAAGTTAAATTTCCTTAACTACTCCATGTTTTTTTTCAGACCCTTTGGGATCTGGTCCCTGTAATCTTCTTTTCAGCCTCATTTTTAAAAATGTTTAATTTTAATTTTTTTGAAACGGTCACACTGTTTCCCAGGATGGAGTGCAGCGGCGCCATCTCGGCTCACTGCAACCTCCGCCTCCCAGGCTCAAGGGATTCTCCTACTTCAGCCTCCCAAGTAGCTGGGATTACAGGTGTGCACCACCATGCCCAGCTAATTTTTGTATTTTTAGTAGAGATAGGGTTTCACCATGTTAGCCAGGCTGACCTTGAACTCCTGGCCTCACTCAAGTGATCTGCCCACCTCAGTCTCCCAAAGTGTTGGGATTACAAGCGTGAGCCACTGTTCCTGGCCTTCAGTCTTATCTGTAAGTTCCTGTCTGCACCCTGTGCTCTTGTCTATACATCTACTCTCCTATGAATAGGAAAGTAAAGTTTTCTACATCTGTGCCTTCGCTGATGCTGTTCCCTTGTCTTGGAATGGCCTTTCCCCCACTACCTTCCCTTTCTTTTTATCAGATTTCTTTTTTCTTTCTTTCTTTTTTAAAGCCCCAGGTTGAAACTTGAAACCTGATCATTTCAGTTTTGCTTCCTTCCCTGATCTTTTTCCTTGACAGGGAGGAGCCTTCTGGAGTCCACAGCACTTATTTTTGCTCTATTACAATTGTTTACATGTTAGTCCTTTTTTTTTTTTTTTTTTTTTTTACATTTTGCAAGAATCTAAGCCAGTTGTTTTGTAGAATGTCACACATTCTGGATTTGCATGATTATTTCCTGGTTGTATTTGTTTTAATTATTTTCAGTTATCTCTCTTAGTTTTTTCTTTTTTGTTGTTGTTGAAAAAAGGGTTTTGCTCTGTCACCCAGGCTAGAGTGCAGTGGTGTGGTCATGGCTCACTGCAGCCTTGACCTCCTTGGCTCAAGCAGTCCTCCCACCTCTCAGCCTCCTGAGAGCTGGGACTATAGGTTTGTACCACCACACCTAGCTAATATTTTGTATTTTTTGTAGAGATAGAGTTTCGCCATGTTGCCTAGGCTGATCTCGAACTCCTGGGCCCAAGTGACCCTCTTGCCTCGGACTCCCAAAGTGCTGGGTTAGGAAATTAGGAAACAACTAGGATTATAATTGGCCCTCTTAATGTTTTTTAATTTGTAACCCTAATAGTTGTATTACCACTGGGACCTGTATTGCCTTTTTTCTATTTACTGTAATTTTATTTAAAAAATTGTGTTATAGTAGAAGCGGATCAAGGATGAATATATTCTTACCTTGTTAGGGTTAATTTTGCATTCTAACTTCATCAGGGATTTTCAAATCTAATTATTATTTTTGTGTATTTCCTTTACACTTTTGAAGGGAAGATAAGTATAGGGTACAGTAAAAGGGCTACTAAATGCTTAAGGAATGTTTTCATCAACTGTTTTCTTTCACTGTGTTATTAGTAAAGAACTCTTTTCAACTCTGCTTGGTATTGAGAAATTTTTTTTCTAAAATATATGAGTCCTGATATTTATAGATAGAACAAAAAGAATACTCTCTTTAGTATCTCAGTAATCACTTCTGAACATGAATTCTTATGGCTCAAGACTTTGGATGTAGGGCATCTATGGTTTCAGGTGGGATAATCATCTTTAAAACATAATCGTTCAATATTGGCTTGTTTTGCTGCTTTCTCACACAGGTGGAGTACAGGAAAATACCAGTTGTTCAAGTATTAAGTATTTGTTCAACTTCCATTATTTGAGATGTTACTTTGTTGTATTGCACATGACTAATTTACTCTTAGGAATATTTACTGAATGTAAACATAGCACTTTTGCATAACATAGGCTTTGCTTGGCTCAGTTTAGTAAGGGACACAGAAAGGCTAAGTTACATTCATCAGTAAATGTTTTTTGAGCACCTGATATGTACCAGACACTGTTCTGAGGCATAAGTCAGATACAATTCCTACCCCCTAAGGAATGTGTAGTCTTGTGGGTGAAGTAAACCAGCGATTATAACACAGGGTGATGCGTGCCACAACAGGGGAACACACAGAAGACTCTGGGAACCCAGGGTGGAAATCTAAATCAGACAGAGCTAAGGTGCTTGGGATGACAACGAGGCAGAACATTTGGGTCAAGAAAATTCCAAACTGAGGGACATTGGATGAGAAGTCACAGAAGCAAAAAATGTTACCCATTTGGGAAATTGCAGAGGTAAAGCTAAAGCAATACTTCTTGAGGTATGGTCTTCTGTTTGCCTTTGTCAGAATTATCTAGGGGCAGTCGGGTGCGGTGACTCACGTCTGTAATCACAGCACTTTGGGAGGCCGAGGTAGGTGGATCACCTGAGGTCAGGAGTTCGAGACCAGCCTGGCCAACATGGTGAAACCCTGTCTCTATCAAAAACACAAAAATTAGCCGAGCGTGGTGGCAGGTGCCTGTAATCCCAGCTACTCTGGAGGCTGAGGCAGGAGAATCGCTTGAACCCAGGAGGCAGAGGTTGCAGTGAGCCAAGATTGAGACATTGCACTCCAGCCTGGGCAACAAAGCGAGACTCCATCTCAAAACAAAACAACAAAAAATAATTATCTGGGAGTGATTCTTAAACCTCCAGGTGATTCTTAGCCTTCTAGATGGTTCTCTGACTCCCTAAAGTATGAGAAACATTCATACTTAAGGGAATGAAGAAGGAATGAAAATAATGATGTAATACATGTTACATTAAAGGTATGTGTAAAGTTCTATGATTAGGTTAATTTATATAGACTGTATGACATTTTCATTTAAAATCTGTTTATTTTCCTATCCATAAGTAATTTCTTTTTGGAAGGGGAATTGGCAGAAGGGATGGGTATTACTGTAAATCTTGTCCTTTTATGCCCAGATGATTCTAAAAACAATTTACCAGTCTGTTAATGTTTTATTCATTGAATGCTTTGTTTTTCTTTTAGTCCAAGGACAAAATGATGAGAGGCTCTCGCAGAGGATGTGTTAGACTCAGAGTGAGTATTTATTCATTTTTATGAAAATCAATTTTGACAGAAAGAAGAAAATTGTATTCTGATAGAATTATGGAAGTCTAAATTTAGTTTAGCTTCGTTACATAATTGTTGGGGCAGGTATCTAAGTCTCAGAGAGAAAATGTGATTTCTCCAAGTAACTGTTAGTATCAGAACCGGGACTAGTACTCAGTTATTTTGGCCCATGATTCAATGTTGTATTTATGACTTAATGCATGTTCTGATTTTCTTAAACCTCTACTTTACAGACAAGAGACAAGGGCTGGAAATTAAATGAGTTATAGTGTTGGTGGTATATCAACAGTAGAAAAAATGGAAAAATCCCAACTGTTAGCTGCTGCTGCTTTGTTTTTCCTGCTCAGCACTATTTAGTCATGGTATATATAGCAGTGCTGTCCAGTAGAAATACAGTGTTAGCCACATCTATAATTTAAGATTTTCTAGTAAGCCACATTTCAAAAGTAAAAAGAAACAGGCAAAATTAATATTTTGTCTGGGTCAGTATATCTGAAATATTGTTATTTTAACATGTAATTAATAAAAAAAATTAAAATATTTTACAATCTTTTTTTCCATACTAACTATGCAAAATCCAGTGTGTTTTTTATATAAAGGGTACATCTCAATTAGGACTAGCTGTACTTCAGAGAAGGGGATCAATAGCCACATGTGGCTAGTTGCTGCCTTATGGTGCAGACCTATAGCTTCATGCTGCTTTCGGTTTCCACCATTGTTCAAATAGGTAAAGGCAAGAAAGAATGCATGGCTAGGGATACAGTTTCTAGTATCCCATTGTATATGAAGAAAAGTGGCCTCTATCATAACTAGGTTAATCAGCTTCTAGGAACCTTTTCTTCAGGACCCTGTTGACTTCTTTCTTCCACCTTTTTTTTCTGCATCCTTACTTTTGAAGATGTGAATATATTTGGTAAACATATTATTGCCCTTATTAACAGTCCTTGATAGAACTGGGAAATACCGCTGAGAAAGACACCAAATTATAATAGAAAAATCCTGGCACTGAGATAGGAGTAGGTATGGGAGATTTGCAGGATGGAAATGAGACAGGCCTGTTTCAAGCAGATGGTATATATGTGATAGCACAAAGATTTTTAAAAATTCAACTTCTAGTTTGTTTTTTTTTCCTAAAATTTTCCTTTGGTTTCTCTTTTGTCTGTTTGGTGTAATTACTTTTCTAAGCACTTGCTGTTGACCTCAGTCACCAGTCAGTCTGGTATTAACTGCTCTTTTGGCTTGAGATAAGTTCAGTAGTGAGACTTTGGCAGAACTATCTTGAGAGAGCACTGCATTTGAATTCCATCTGGATTTAGGCCACTGTCTCATTGTTACAGTTAATCCACTGGTTTTGTCTGTCTTTATTTTTTTGTTTTTGCTTTTAAATGTAGCTTAATTAATTATTAACCCTTCTAACTACCACCTTAAGAAATAGAATTTTGCCAGCTGCACCTGAAGCCTCTCCACGTGCCCCAATTAAATAAATTACATCCCTTATATGTCTCCTAATCACTTCTTATATTTGGTTATAACTTTTTTACCCAAATGTGCATCCCTAAGTCCTATAGTTTTCTTATGTATTTGTTTAACTTGATGTGTTTTGTTTACAATTTGTCTGTTGAAGAATCCGGACCGGCTGGGTGCTGTAACTAACGCCTTTAATCCCAACACTGGGAGGCCGAGCGAGGCAGAGGATCATATGAGCCCAGTAGTTCGAGACCAGCCTGGGAAACATAGTGAGAGCCCCATCTCTACAAAAAATTTAAAAAATTAGCTGGATGTGGTGACACATGCCTATATAGTCCCAGCTACTTGAGAGACTGAGGCAGGAGGATCACTTGAGCCCAGGAAGTCAAGGCTGTAGTGAGCCATAATTGTGCCACTGCCTTCCAGCCTGGGTGACAGAGTGAGACCCTGAGACCCTGTCTGAAAAAAAAAAAAGAAAAAAGAAAAAGAAAAAAAAAAAGGAATCCAGACCCTTTGACCTATAAGAATTTTCCATAGTATAGATTTTACTGATTGCACGGTGGTGCAGTTCACTACATTCCTCTATCCATTGTTTTTGCTGCAAATTGGCAGCTGGATCCAGAGACTGGATCAGACTTAGGTTTGATCCCTTTGGCAAGACTGTAGGTGGTGGTGTGTTCTTTAGCAGGAAGAACATAGTGTCTAGTTTTTGCCCTTTGTTGATATTAGCAGCTATTGATGTTCAATACCTCCAGTTAATCTCATTGAGGGTTGCAAAATGATGACAGTCTATCATTTTGTTCTAATTTTTATCAGAAATAATTTTATAAGGAGACATTTCATCTATTATTTGGTTACCCAGTGGTGCAGTTAAAATAGGCAAGATGACTGCTTGATTATTTCCTATTATTTACCAAATTTTAAAGGTAATGAATTGGCTTCAAAAACAACCACTTATATATGTGTTTATATATATATTTCCAAAAGAATTGGAAGCAGGGACTGAAACAGATGCTTATATGTCCATGTTCATAGGATATATAACATGGATATATAGCATTATTTGCAATATTCACAGTAGCCAAGAGGTGGAAAGGATCCAAGTGGCCATCCACTGATGAATGGATAAAAAATGTGGTATATAAATACAGTCTATTATTATTATTATTATTCAATCTTATAAAGGAAGGAGATTCTGACACATGCTGCAACATAGATGAACCTTGAGGACACGAGACTAAGTGAAATAAGCCAGTTACAAAAAGACAAAAAGAGTATGATTCCACTTATGTGGGATACCTAGAGTAGCCAAAATCAGAGACAGAAAGTAGAATGGTGGTTTCTAGGGATTGGGAGTAGGGGAGATGGGGTCTTAGTGTTTAATGAGTATGGAGTTTTCAGTTTGGAAAGATGAAAAAGCTCTGGAGATGGGTATTGATGATGGTGATCATCACATCATTAACAATGTGAACGTCCTTTATGCCACTGAACTGTACACTTAAAAATGGTTAAAATAATAAATTTCATGTTAGTATGTTTTACCATACACACAAAAACACCCATTTATTTCACAGTTTTATAGGTCAGACATCTCAGTTGGGTTTTTTGCTTAAGGTCTCGTATGACTGAAATCAAGGAGTTGGCTGGACTGGGCCCTTATCTGGAGGCTCTGAAGAAGAGTCCTCTTCCAGGCTCATTCAGGGCATTTGCAGAATTCAATTCCTTGTGGTTGTAGAACTGAGCCCCTGTTTGTTTTTTGTTTTTTGTTGTTGTTGGCTGTCAGTTGTGTTCTGCTTTCAGCTTCTAGAGGCTGCACGTATTCTTGGTCATGTGGCCTAGACCCCTCCATCTTCATGTCAGCGATGTGCATTGAATCTTTCTGGTGCTCTGAATCTTTCTGACTTCTCATTCAGCTATCCGCTGCAGAAAATGCTCTGCTTTTAAAAGACCTCATGTGATGACATCAGATTAGGTCCACCAAATAATCTCCCTTTTGCCATGTAATATAACATAATTACTCCTGTGATACCATCATATTCACAGTTTTCATCCATACTCAAAGGGGAGGAGATTATACAGGGGCAAGGGTCTGTGAGAGTCATTCTTAAAATTCTGCCTACTACACAGCATGACAGAGAAGAACCAAATATACCTGTGTTTGAATCCCATTTTTACTCATTCCTTTGTTGACTGGAAAAGGGAAGCTATCATAAGCTTCTGAGCTTTAGTTTCCTCTTCTTTAAGGTGGAGATAATACTCTTCTTGCAGAATTTTGTGAGGATTAGGTCCTGGCACGTAGATGGAACTTATTAATTAGAAGCGTGTATGTGTGTGTTTGTCCCTCTGTGTGCACACACGTGCATTTTACTAGGCTTTGTAGTATTTTCCAAAAATTAGACTGCCGAGGCTTCTTGTCAAGAAATATCTGGAGGGTTTGTTTACAATACAGTTACCAAGTCCACCTTCTAGATAGGCTGCTTTAGTGTAGTGTTCTGGAACCTTTATTTTTAAACAGATTATCCAGGTAATTATGTTGTGTAACCAAGAGGGACCACTGGTATAGAAACAATCAGAGAGACCCGGGGCTGAATTTTACTCAGCTCTTCCCTTACTGACTCTGACACTGGGCAAATTTCTTAACTTTTATGAGGATACCATGATATAACTGGTAGGGTTGTTGTGAGGCTTAGCAGTTATGTATGTATAGGAAATAGTAACTGCTATGGATGACAGCGATGATGACGGTGATGAGTATGGTGGTGATAGATACTGCATCTAGATTCCAAATGAGCTTAATGAGCTATCATTGACTGCACTACTGATCTTGCCCTTGCCCCATTCATCCCATCTTGTATTTGAATCACAGTGTTTCTTCCTGTTCCCTCACTGTGCTTCTTCATTCCTCATTGCTTCTAACTTTTTTTTTCTTATATCATGGAAGTTCTGCACCCCCTATGTGATGAGCTCATTGCTTAAAGAGACTTTTCAAATGTTACCTCATCTGTGAAGCCTTTCTGATCCACATACTTCTAACAGGTTTAATTCTCCCCTATCCTCTACATTTCTTTTCCTTCTTCCCCCAGTCCTGCTTCTCCTCCCCCTCCTCGCTCTCCCCCCAACTTTTGACAGGATCTTGCTCTTTCACCCAGGCTGGAGTGCAGTGGTGTGATTATAACTCATTACATCCCCAAATTCCTGGCCTCAAGCAATCCTCCTGCCTCAACCTCCTGACTAGCTAGGACTACAGGTGTGCACCACCACACCTGGCTAATTAAATTTTTTTTTTTTTTTTTTTTTTTTATTAAGAGACGAGGTCTCACTGTGTTGACCAGGCAGTCTTGCTAACTCAGTCTCCTAACTCCCGACCTCAGGCAGTCCTCCTAACCCAGTCTCCCAAAGCATTGGAATTATAGGCACCAGCGACCATGCCTGGCCTATTTTTTTACATTTGTAATTTAGAGGCATGAAATTGCTTGTTACATTGTATTACATGTTAATTTTTCTGT
This sequence comes from Symphalangus syndactylus, assembly GCF_028878055.3. NCBI lineage: Eukaryota > Metazoa > Chordata > Mammalia > Primates > Hylobatidae > Symphalangus > Symphalangus syndactylus. The sequence continues at coordinate 126,442,738 of NC_072441.2, read as the reverse complement.
TTCTCCACTTGGATAATAAGTTCCTGTTCAGTGTCACAATTGCCTGGCACATAATAAATACTTACTCAAAAATGCTTATTGTTAGTTTTATGTATTTATAAAAATAATCAGTAAATGTTGGGAAATTTGCCTTTACTATGGTTTGCATACGAAAGAACTGTGGGAGTTGTTTATCTTAAACATAATGTGAGCCAGTGGTATGATGTATTTTCTAAAAAAACAAAGCAAAACACCCATGTGAACATAGGGTATGTGAAAGGAGAATGGAGAAAGGGACCATAGAGGAAACCCAGATCAGGTGCTGTGCTAGATGATTTTCATACACATTCCTATCATAACCCTGTCAGGTAAATGCTCATATTTCATTTTGCAGATGAGGAGACCGAGACGCAAACTACTCTTAGTAACTTATCAAGGTCACATAGAAATGTTGAATCTGAGATTGGACTTGGGTCTTATTTCAAAGCCCTGTTCAATTCTTAATGTTACTAGGCTCCCATTCCTCTGGACTAGAAGAGTGAATTCAGATACCATAAGTTATTATAAGGTAGTGTAAAACCAGTGGAGGAAAGCAGAAAAGTGAAAAACCTTCTTTGTGTTGGTTATGAAGTGTGTGCCACTAGATGGTGCCCTTTCCTTGATGAAGAAGTAAAATGTTGATTGAGTCCTGTGGTCTGATCCCTTCTCATACCAGTCAAAAACAAAATATTGGCATTTTCAGATAATATCTGGAAAATGGAGACATGACGACATTAAAGAGGCAGTGTGGCCCGGGCTTGGTGGCTCATGCCTGTAATCCCAGCACTTTGGGATGCTGATTCAGGAGGATCACTTGAGCCCAGGAG